>NC_054484.1:87456368-88083868 GCF_017639515.1 Carcharodon carcharias
TATACTCGCGAATACACAATTCCAAACAAATCCCAAATGCACAATCCCAAACAAATCTAATCCTGAATACACAAGCTCAAACCAATCAAATCCTGAATACACAATCCCGAACCAAACAAATCCTGAATTCACAATCCCAAACAAATCTAATCCCAAATGTACAAATCTGAACCAATCTAATCCTGAATACACAATCCCAATCCAATCACATCCTGAAAACACAATCCTGAAACAATCAAATCCTGAATACACAATCCTGAACCAATCTAATCCCGAATACAAAATCATGAACCAATCTAATCCTGAATACACAATTACGAACCAATCTAATCCTGAATACACAATTCCGAACCAATTTAACACTGAATACTGAATTCCAAACCTATCTAATCCTGAATACACAATCATGAGCCAATCTAATCCCGAAAACTCAATCCCAAACCAATCAAATCCTGAATACACAATCCCGAACCAAGCTATTCCTGAATTCACAATTCCAAACATATCTAATCCCGAATACACAATCCAAAACCAATCTATTCCTGAATACACAATCCCGAACCAATCTAATACTGAATACACAATCCCGAACCAATCTATTCCTGAATACACAATTCCGAACTAAACTAATCCTGAATACACAATTCCAAATTTATCCAATCCCGAATAAACAATCCCTAATAGATAATCCTGAACCAATCAAATCCCAGCCACACAATCCTAAATGAATATACTCGCGAATACACAATTCCAAACAAATCCCAAATGCACAATCCCAAACAAATCTAATCCCGAATACACAAGCTCAAAGCAATCAAATCCTGAATACACAATCCCGAACCAAACAAATCCTGAATTCACAATCCGAAAGTAATCTAATCCCAAATGTACAAATCTGAACCAATCTAATCCTGAATACACAATCCCATTCCAATCACATCCTGAAAACACAATCCTGAACCATTCAAATCCTAAGTACACAATCCTGAAACATTCTAATCCAAAATACACAATCCTGAACCAATCTAATCCCGAATACAAAATCATGAACCAATCTAATCCTGAATACACAATTGCGAACCAATCTAATCCTGAATACACAATCCCAATCCAATCACATCCTGAAAACAAAATCCTGAACCAATCAAATCCTGAATACACAATCCTGAAACAATCTAATCCTGAATACACAATCCTGAACCAATATAATCCCGATAACAAAATCCTGAACCAATCTAATCCTGAATACACAATTCCGAACCAATTTAATCCTGAATACAGAATTCCATACCTATCTAATCCCGAATACACAATCCTGAACCAATCAAATCCCGAATACACAATCCCGAAACAATCAAATCCTGAATACACAATTCCAAACCTTTCTAATCCCGAATACACAATCCTGAATCAATCTACTCCCGAATACACAACCCTGAACCAATCTAATCCTGAATACACAATTTCGAACCAATCTAATCCTGAATACAAAAGCTCTAATCCATTTAATCCTGAATACATAACCCTGAACCACTCAAATCCCAACCACACAATCCTAAATGTAAATACTCATGAATACTCAATCCCAAAAAAATCCCAAATGTCCAATCCCAAAAAATCTAATCCTGAATACACAAACCCGAACCAATCAAATCCTGAATTCATAAAACCAAACCAATCTAATCCCGAATATACAACCCTGAATCAATCTAATCCCGAATACACAATACCAAACCAATCTAATACTGAACACACAATCCCGAACCAATCGAAACACAAAAATACAATTCTGAACCAATCTAATCCTGAATACACAATCCTGAACCAATCTAATCCTGAATACACAATCCTGAACCAATCAAATCCTGAATTCACAATCCCAAACAAATCTAATCCCAAATGTAGAAATCTGAACCAATCTAATCCTGAATACACAATCCCAATCCAATCACATCCTGAAAACACAATCCTGAACCAATCAAATCCTGAATTCACAATCCTGAAACAATCTAATCCTAAATACACAATCCTGAAACAATATAATCCCGATAACAAAATCCTGAACCAATCTAATCCTGAATACACAATTGCGAACCAATCTAATCCTGAATACACAATTCCAAACCAATTTAATACTTAATACAGAATTCCAAACCTATCTAATCCTGAATACACAATCCTGAACCAATCTAATCCCGAATACTCAATCCCGAACCAATATAATCCTGAATACACAATTTCGAACCAATCTAATCCTGAATACAAAACCTCAAAGCCATTTAATCCTGAATACATAACCCTGAAACCAATCAAATCTCAACCACACAATCCGAAATGAATATACTCATGATTACTCAATCCCAAATATATCCCAAAATTGCAATCCCAAAAGAATCTAATACTGAATACACAAACCCGAACCTATCAAATCCTGAATTCATAAAACCAAACCAATCTAATCGTGAATATACAATCCTGAACCAATCTAATCCCGAATACACAATCCTGAAACAATCTAATCCTCAATACACAATTGCGAACCAATCTAATCCTGAATACACAATACCAAACCAATTTAATACTTAATACAGAATTCCAAACCTATCTAATCCCGAATACACAATCCTGAACCAATCAAATCCCGAATACACAATCCTGAAACAATCTAATCCTGAATACACAATTCCAAACCTTTCTAATCCCGAATACACAATCCTGAATCAATCTAATCCCGAATACACAACCCTGAACCAATCTAATCCTGAATACACAATTTCAAACCAATATAATACCGAATACAAAAGCTCAAATCCAGTTAAGCCTGAATACATAAACCTGAACCAATCAAATACCAACCACACAATCCTAAATGAAAATACTCATGAATACTCAATCCCAAATAAATCCCAAATGTGCAATCCCAAACCAATCTAATCCTGAATACACAAACCCGAATATATCAAATCCTGAATTCATAAAACCAAACCAATCTAATCCCGAATATCCAAACCTGAACCAATCTAATCCCAAATACACAATCCCAAACCAATCAACTCCTGAATACACAATCCTGAACCAATCTATTCCTGAATACACAATTCTGAACTAATCTAATCCTGAATACACAATTCCAAACTTCTCCAATCCCGAATACACAATCATGAACCAATCTAATGCTGAATACAAAACCTCAAAGCCATCTAATCCTGAATACATAATCCTGAACCCATCAAATCCCAACCACACAATCCTAAATGTAAATACTCATGAATACTCAATCCCAAAAAAATCCCAAATGTCCAATCCCAAAAAATCTAATCCTGAATACACAAACCCGAACCAATCAAATCCTGAATTCATAAAAACAAACCAATCTAATCCCTAATATACAACCCTGAATCAATCTAATCCCGAATACATAATACCAAACCAATCTAATACTGAACACACAACCCCGAACCAATCGAAACACAAAAATACAATTCTGAACCAATCTAATCCTGAATACACAATCCTGAACCAATCTAATCCTGAATACACAATCCTGAACCAATCAAATCCTGAGTACACAATGCCGAAACAATCTAATCCCCTATTCACAATTCCAAACCTTTCTAATCCCGAATACTCAATCCCGAAGCAATCTATTCCTGAATACACAATTCCAAACAAATCTAATCCCGTATACATAATCCTGAATCAATCTAATCACGTATACACAATCCTGAACCAATCTAATCCTGAATACACTATTTCGAACCAATCTAATCCTGAATACAAAAACTCAAAGCCATTTAATCCTGAATACATAACCCTGAACCAATCAAATCTCGTCCACACAATCCTAAATGAATATACTCATGAACACTCAATCCCAAATAAATCCCAAAATTGCCATCCCAAACCAATCTAATCCTGAATAGACAATCCCGAAACAATCAAATCTTGAATTCATAAAACCAAACCTATCTAATCGTGAATATACAATCCTGAACCAATCTAATCCCAAATACACAATCCTGAAACAATCTTATCCTCAATACACAATCCTGAACCAATCTAATCCTGAATACACAATTCCGAACCAATTTAATCCTGAATGCTGAATTCTAAACCTATCTAATCCCGAATACACAATCCTGAACCAATCAAATCCCGAATACACAATCCCGAAACAATCTAATCCTGAATACACAATTTCAAACCTTTCTAATCCCGAATACACAATCCTGAATCAATCTACTCCTGAATACACAACCCTGAACCAATCTAATCCTGAATACACAATTTCGAACCAATACAATCCTGAATACAAAAGCTCTAATCCATTCAATCCTGAATACATAACCCTGAACCACTCAAATCCCAACCTCACAATCCTAAATGAAAATACTCATGAATACTCAATCCCAAATAAATCCCAAATGTGCCATCCCAAACCAATCTAATCCTGAATACACAAACCAGAACCAATCAAATCCTGAATTCATAAAACCAAACCAATCTAATCCCGTATATAGAACCCTGAATCAATCTAATCCCGAATACACAGTACCAAACCAATCTAATACTGAACACACAATCCCGAACCAATCGAAACCAAAAAATACAATTCTGAACCAATTTAATCCTGAATACACAATCCTGAACCAATCTAATCCTGAATACACAATCCTGAACCAATCAAATCCTGAGTACACAATGCCGAACCAATCTAATCCCCAATTCACAATTCCAAACCTTTCTAATCCCGAATACACAATCCTGAACCAATCTATTCCTGAATACACAATTCCGAAATAATCTAATCCTGAATACACAATTCCAAACTTATCCAATACCGAATACACAATCATGGACAAATCTAATCCTGAATACAAAACCTCAAAGCCATGTAATCCTGAATACATAATCCTGAACCCATCAAATCCAAACCACACAGTCCTAAATGAATATACACACGAATACACAATTCCAAACAAATCCCAAATGCACAATCCCAAACAAATCTAATCCTGAATACACAAGCTCAAACCAATCAAATCCTGAATACACAATCCCGACCCAATCAAATCCTGAATTCACAATCCCAAACAAATCTAATCCCAAATGTACAAATCTGAACCAATCTAATCCTGAATACAAAATCCCAATCCAATCACATCCTGAAAACACAATCCTGAACCAATCAAATCCTGAATTCACAATCCTGAAACAATCTAATCCTAAATACACAATCCTGAACCAATATAATCCCGATAACAAAATCCTGAACCAATCTAATCCTGAATACACAATTCCAAACCAATTTAATACTTAATACAGAATTCCAAACCTATCTAATACGGAATACACAATCCTGAACCAATCTAATCCCGAATACTCAATCCCGAACCAATACATTCCTGAATACACAATTTCAAACCAATCTAATCCTGAATACAAAACGTCAAAGCCATTTTATCGTGAATACATAACCCTGAAACCAATCAAATCTCAACCACACAATCCGAAATGAATATTCCCATGACTACTCAATACCAAATATATCCCAAAATTGCAATCCCAAACCAATCTAATCCTGAATGTACAAACCCGAACCTATCAAATCCTGAATTCATAAAACCAAACCAATCTAATCGTGAATATACAATCCTGAACCAATCTAATCCCGAATACACAATCCTGAAACAATCTAATCCTCAATACACAATCCTGAACCAATCTAATCACGAATACACAATCCTGAACCAATCTAATCCTGAATAAACAATAATGAACCAATCTAATCCTGAATACACAATTCCGAACCAATTTAATCCTGAATACATAATTCCAAAGCTATCTAATCCCGAATACACAATCCTGAACCAATCAAATCCCGAATACACAATCCCGAAACAATCTAATCCTGAATACACAATTCCAAACCTTTCTAATCCCGAATACACAATCCTGAATCAATCTACTCCCGAATACACAACCCTGAACCAATCTAATCCTGAATACACAATTTCGAACCAATCTGATCCTGAATATTAAAGCTCAAATCCATTTAATCCTGAATACTTAACCCTGAACAACTCAAATCCCAATCACACAAACCCAAATGAAAATACTCAAGAATACTCAATACCAAATAAATCCCAAATGTGCAATCCCAAACCAATCTAATCCTGAATACACAATCCCGAACCAATCTAATCCTGAATACACAATTCCGAACCAATCTAATCCTGAATACACAATCCTGAACCAATCTAATCCCGAATACACAATCCTGAAACAATCTAATCCTCAATACACAATCCTGAACCAATCTAATCCCGAATACACAATCCCGAACCTATCTAATCCTGAATACACAATTATGAACCAATCTAATCCTGAATACACAATTCCGAACCAATTTAATCCTGAATACAGAATTCCAAACCTATCTAATCCCGAATACACAATCCTGAACCAATCAAAACCCGAATACACAATCCCGAAACAATCTAATCCTGAATACACAATTCCAAAACTTTCTAATCCCGAATACACAATCCTGAATCAATCTACTCCCGAATACACAACCCTGAACCAATCTAATCCTGAATACACAATTTCGAACCAATCTAATCCTGAATACGAAAGCTCTAATCCATTTAATCCTGAATACATAACCCTGAACCACTCAAATCCCAACCACACAATCCTAAATGTAAATACTCATGAATACTCAATCCCAAAAAAATCCCAAATGTCCAATCCCAAAAAATCTAATCCTGAATACACAAACCCGAACCAATCAAATCCTGAATTCATAAAACCAAACCAATCTAATCCCGAATATACAACCCTGAATCAATCTAATCCCGAATACACAATACCAAACCAATCTAATACTGAACACACAATCCCGAACCAATCGAAACACAAAAATAAAATTCTGAACCAATCTAATCCTGAATACACAATCCTGAACCAATCTAATCCTGAATACACAATCCTGAACCAATCAAATCCTGAGTACACAATGCCGAACCAATCTAATCCCCTATTCACAATTCCAAACCTTTCTAATCCCGAATACACAATCCTGAACCAATCTATTCCTGAATACACAAAACTGAACCAATCTATTCCTGAATACACAATTCCGAACTAATCTAATCCTGAATTCACAATTCCAAACTTATCCAATACCGAATACACAATCATGAACCAATCTAATCCTGAATACAAAACCTCAAAGCCATGTAATCCTGAATACATAATCCTGAACCCATCAAATCCAAACCACACAGTCCTAAATGAATATACACACGAATACACAATTCCAAACAAATCCCAAATGCACAATCCCAAACAAATCTAATCCTGAATACACAAGCTCAAACCAATCAAATCCTGAATACACAATCCCGACCCAATCAAATCCTGAATTCACAATCCCAAACAAATCTAATCCCAAATGTACAAATCTGAACCAATCTAATCCTGAATACACAATCCCAATCCAATCACATCCTGAAAACACAATCCTGAACCAATCAAATCCTGAATTCACAATCCTGAAACAATCTAATCCTAAATACACAATCCTGAAACAATATAATCCCGATAACAAAATCCTGAACCAATCTAATCCTGAATACACAATTGCGAACCAATCTAATCCTGAATACACAATTCCAAACCAATTTAATACTTAATACAGAATTCCAAACCTATATAATCCTGAATACACAATCCTGAACCAATCTAATCCCGAATACTCAATCCCGAACCAATATATTCCTGAATACACAATTTCGAACCAATCTAATCCTGAATACAAAACCTCAAAGCCATTTAATCCTGAATACATAACCCTGAAACCAATCAAATCTCAACCACACAATCCGAAATGAATATACTCATGTTTACTCAATCCCAAATATATCCCAAAATTGCAATCCCAAACGAATCTAATACTGAATACACAAACCCGAACCTATCAAATCCTGAATTCATAAAACCAAACCAATCTAATCGTGAATATACAATCCTGAACCAATCTAATCCCGAATACACAATCCTGAAAGAATCTAATCCTCAATACACAATTGCGAACCAATCTAATCCTGAATACACAATTCCGAACCAATTTAATCCTGAATACAGAATTCCAAACCTATCTAATCCCGAATACACAATCCTGAACCAATCAAAACCCGAATACACAATCCCGAAACAATCTAATCCTGAATACACAATTCCAAACCTTTCTAATCCCGAATACACAATCCTGAATCAATCTACTCCCGAATACACAACCCTGAACCAATCTAATCCTGAATACACAATTTCGAACCAATCTAATCCTGAATACAAAAGCTCTAATCCATTTAATCCTGAATACATAACCCTGAACCACTCAAATCCCAACCACACAATCCTAAATGTAAATTCTCATGAATACTCAATCCCAAAAAAATCCCAAATGTCCAATCCCAAAAAATCTAATCCTGAATACACAAACCCGAACCAATCAAATCCTGAATTCATAAAACCAAACCAATCTAATCCCGAATATACAACCCTGAATCAATCTAATCCCGAATACACAATACCAAACCAATCTAATACTGAACACACAATCCCGAACCAATCGAAACACAAAAATACAATTCTGAACCAATCTAATCCTGAATACACAATCCTGAACCAATCTAATCCTGAATACACAATCCTGAACCAATCAAATCCTGAGTACACAATGCCGAACCAATCTAATCCCCTATTCACAATTCCAAACGTTTCTAATCCCGAATACACAATCCTGAACCAATCTATTCCTGAATACACAAAACTGAACCAATCTATTCCTGAATACACAATTCCGAACTAATCTAATCCTGAATTCACAATTCCAAACTTATCCAATACCGAATACACAATCATGAACCAATCTAATCCTGAATACAAAACCTCAAAGCCATGTAATCCTGAATACATAATCCTGAACCCATCAAATCCAAACCACACAGTCCTAAATGAATATACACACGAATACACAATTCCAAACAAATCCCAAATGCACAATCCCAAACAAATCTAATCCTGAATACACAAGCTCAAACCAATCAAATCCTGAATACACAATCCCGACCCAATCAAATCCTGAATTCACAATCCCAAACAAATCTAATCCCAAATGTACAAATCTGAACCAATCTAATCCTGAATACACAATCCCAATCCAATCACATCCTGAAAACACAATCCTGAACCAATCAAATCCTGAATTCACAATCCTGAAACAATCTAATCCTAAATACACAATCCTGAAACAATATAATCCCGATAACAAAATCCTGAACCAATCTAATCCTGAATACACAATTGCGAACCAATCTAATCCTGAATACACAACTCCAAACCAATTTAATACTTAATACAGAATTCCAAACCTATATAATCCTGAATACACAATCCTGAACCAATCTAATCCCGAATACTCAATCCCGAACCAATATATTCCTGAATACACAATTTCGAACCAATCTAATCCTGAATACAATACCTCAAAGCCATTTAATCCTGAATACATAACCCTGAAACCAATCAAATCTCAACCACACAATCCGAAATGAATATACTCATGATTACTCAATCCCAAATATATCCCAAAATTGCAATCCCAAACGAATCTAATACTGAATACACAAACCCGAACCTATCAAATCCTGAATTCATAAAACCAAACCAATCTAATCGTGAATATACAATCCTGAACCAATCTAATCCCGAATACACAATCCTGAAAGAATCTAATCCTCAATACACAATTGCGAACCAATCTAATCCTGAATACACAATACCAAACCAATTTAATACTTAATACAGAATTCCAAACCTATCTAATCCCGAATACACAATCCTGAACCAATCAAATCCCGAATACACAATCCCGAAACAATCTAATCCTGAATACACAATTCCAAACCTTTCTAATCCCGAATACACAATCCTGAATCAATCTAATCCCGAATACACAACCCTGAACCAATCTAATCCTGAATACACAATTTCAAACCAATATAATACCGAATACAAAAGCTCAAATCCAGTTAAGCCTGAATACATAAACCTGAACCAATCAAATACCAACCACACAATCCTAAATGAAAATACTCATGAATACTCAATCCCAAATAAATCCCAAATGTGCAATGCCAAACCAATCTAATCCTGAATACACAAACCCGAATATATCAAATCCTGAATTCATAAAACCAAACCAATCTAATCCCGAATATCCAAACCTGAACCAATCTAATCCCAAATACACAATCCCAAACCAATCAACTCCTGAATACACAATCCTGAACCAATCTATTCCTGAATACAAATTCTGAACTAATCTAATCCTGAATACACAATTCCAAACTTCTCCAATCCCGAATACACAATCATGAACCAATCTAATGCTGAATACAAAACCTCAAAGCCATCTAATCCTGAATACATAATCCTGAACCCATCAAATCCCAACCACACAATCCTAAATGTAAATACTCATGAATACTCAATCCCAAAAAAATCCCAAATGTCCAATCCCAAAAAATCTAATCCTGAATACACAAACCCGAACCAATCAAATCCTGAATTCATAAAAACAAACCAATCTAATCCCTAATATACAACCCTGAATCAATCTAATCCCGAATACATAATACCAAACCAATCTAATACTGAACACACAACCCCGAACCAATCGAAACACAAAAATACAATTCTGAACCAATCTAATCCTGAATACACAATCCTGAACCAATCTAATCCTGAATACACAATCCTGAACCAATCAAATCCTGAGTACACAATGCCGAAACAATCTAATCCCCTATTCACAATTCCAAACCTTTCTAATCCCGAATACACAATCCTGAACCAATCTATTCCTGAATACACAAAACTGAACCAATCTATTCCTGAATACACAATTCCGAACTAATCTAATCCTGAATTCACAATTCCAAACTTATCAAATACCGAATACACAATCATGAACCAATCTAATCCTGAATACAAAACCTCAAAGCCATGTAATCCTGAATACATAATCCTGAACCCATCAAATCCAAACCACACAGTCCTAAATGAATATACACACGAATACACAATTCCAAACAAATCCCAAATGCACAATCCCAAACAAATCTAATCCTGAATACACAAGCTCAAACCAATCAAATCCTGAATACACAATCCCGACCCAATCAAATCCTGAATTCACAATCCCAAACAAATCTAATCCCAAATGTACAAATCTGAACCAATCTAATCCTGAATACACAATCCCAATCCAATCACATCCTGAAAACACAATCCTGAAACATTCTAATCCTGAATACACAATCCTGAACCAATCTAATACCGAATACAAAATCATGAACCAATCTAATCCTGAATACACAATTATGAACCAATCTAATCCTGAATACACAATTCCGAGCCAATTTAATACTGAATACAGAATTCCAAACCTATCTAATCCTGAATGCACAATCTGGAACCAATCTAATCCCGAATACTCAATCCCGAAACAATCTAATCCTGAATACACAATTCCAAACTTATCCAATCCCGAATACACAATCCCTAATACATAATCCTGAACCAATCAAATCCCAGCCACACAATCCTAAATGAATACACTCGCCAATACACAAATGCAAACATATCCCAAATGCACAATCCCAAACAAATTTAATCCTGAATACACAATCCCGAACAAATCTAATCCTGAATACACAAGCTCAAACCAATCAAATCCTGAATACACAATCCCGAACCAATCAAATCCTGAATTCACAATCCCAAACAAATCTAATCCCAAATGTACAAATCTGAAGCAATCTAATCCTGAATACACAATCCCAATCCAATCAAATCCTGAATACACAATCCCGAAACAATCTATTCCTGAATACACAATTCCGAACAAATCTAATCCTGAATACACAATTCCAAACCTATCTAATGCCGAATGCACATTGACCCTCCTTCCTGTGTTCTCTCCAACCCCCATCCCTTCCCTGTCAACGGACAATCCTTCCTGTGTTCTCTTCACACCCATCCCTTCCCTATCGACAGACCCTCCTTCCTGTGTTCTCTTTCACTCTCCGTCCTTTGTTCTCTCACACCCCCAAATATATCCCAAAAGTGCAATCCCAAACCAATCTAATCCTGAATACACAAACCCGGACCTATCAAATCCTGAATTCATAAAACCAAACCAATCTAATCCCGAATATACAGCCCTGAACCAATCTAATCCCAAATACACAATCCCAAACCAATCAACTCCTGAATACACAATCCTGAACCAATCTATTCCTGAATACACAATTCTGAACTAATCTAATCCTGAATACACATTTCCAAACTTATCCAATCCCGAATACACAATCATGAACCAATCTAATCCTGAGTACAAAACTTCAAAGCCATGTAATCCTGAATACATAATCCTGAAACCATCAAATCACAACCACACAATCCTAAATGAATATACTCACGAATACACAATTCCAAACAAATCCCAAATGCACAATCCCAAACAAATCTAATCCTGAATACACAAGCTCAAACCAATCAAATCCTGAATACACAATCCCGAAACAATCTATTCCTGAATACACAATTCCGAACAAATCTAATCCTGAATACACAATTCCAAACCTATCTAATGCCGAATGCACATTGACCCTCCTTCCTGTCTTCTCTCCAACCCCCATCCCTTCCCTGTCAACAGACAATCCTTCCTGTGTTCTCTTCACACCCATCCCTTCCCTATCGACAGACCCTCCTTCCTGTGTTCTCTTTCACTCTCCGTCCTTTGTTCTCTCACACCCCCAAATAAATCCCAAATGTGCAATCCCAAACCAATCTAATCCTGAATACACAAACCCGAACCTATCAAATCCTGAATTCATAAAACCAAACCAATCTAATCTCAAATATACAGCCCTGAACCAATCTAATCCCAAATACACAATCCCAAATCAATCAACTCCTGAATACACAATCCTGAACCAATCTATTCCTGAATACACAATTCTGAACTAATCTAATCCTGAATACACAATTCCAAACTTATCCAATCCCGAATACACAATCATGAACCAATCTAATCCTGAGTACATAATCCTGAACCCATCAATTCCCAAACACACAATCCTAAAGGAATATACTCACGAATACACAATTCCAAACAAATCCCAAATGCACAATCCCAAACAAATCTAATCCTGAATACACAAGCTCAAACCAATCAAATCCTAAATACACAATCCCGAACCAAACAAATCCTGAATTCACAATCCCAAACAAATCTAATCCCAAATGGACAAATCTGAATCAATCTAATCCTGAATACACAATCCCAATCCAATCACATCCTGAAAACACAATCCTGAACCAATCAAATCCTGAGTGCACAATCCTGAAACAATCTAATCCTGAATAGACAATCCTGAACCAATCTAATCCCGAATACAAAATCCTGAACCAATCTAATCCTGAATACACAATTACGAACCAATCTAATCCTGAATACACAATTCCGAGCCAATTTAATACAGAATACAGAATTCCAAATCTATCTAATCCCGAGTACACAATCCTGAATAAATCTACACCTGAATACACAAGCCTGAACCAATCTAATCCTGAATACACAATTTTGAACCAATCTAATCCTGAATATAAAAGCTCAAAGCCATTTAATCCTGAATACATAACCCTGAACCAATCAAAACCCAACCACAAAATCCTAAATGAAAATACTCATGAATACTCAATCCCAAATAAATCCCAAATGTGCAATCCCAAACCAATCTAATCCTGAATACACAATCCGGAACCAATCAAATCCTGAATTCATTAAAGCAAACCAATCTAATCCCGAATATACATCCCTGAACCAATCTAATCCCAAATACACAATCGCAAACCAATCAACTAGTGAATACACAATCCTTAACCAATCTAATCCCGAATACACAATCCCAAACCAATCTAATCCTGATCCCACAAACCCGAACCAATCAAATCCTGAATTCATAAAACCAAACCAATCTAATCCCGAATATACAACCCTGAATCAATCTAATCCCGAATACACAATACCAAACCAATCTAATACTGAACACACAATCCCGAACAAATCGAAACCCGAAAATACAATTCCAAACCAATCTAATCCTGAATACACAATCCTGAAACAATCTAATCCTGAATAAACAATCCTGAACCAATCAAATCCTGAGTACACAATGCCGAACCAATCGAATCCCCAATTCACAATTCGAAACCTTTCTAATCCCGAATACACAATCCTGAACCAATCTATTCCTGAATACACAAACCTGAACCAATCTATTCCTGAATACACAATTCAGAACTAATCTAATCCTGAATACACAATTCCAAACTTATCCAATACCGAATACACAATCATGAACCAATCTAATCCTGAATACAAAACCTCAAAGCCATGTAATCCTGAATACATAATCCTGAACCCATCAAATCCAAACCACACAGTCCTAAATGAATATACACACGAATACACAATTCCAAACAAATCCCAAATGCACAATCCCAAACAAATCTAATCCTGAATACACAAGCTCAAACCAATCAAATCCTGAATACACAATCCCTAACCAATCAAATCCTGAATTCACAATCCCAAACAAATCTAATCCCAAATGTACAAATCTGAAACAATCTAATCCTGAATACACAATCCCAATTCAATCACATCCTGAAAACACAATCCTGAACCAATATAATCCCGAATACACAATCCTGAACCAATCTAATCCTGAATACACTATTCCGAACCAATTTAATCCTGAATACAGAATTCCAAACCTATCTAATCCCGAATACACAATCCTGAACCAATCAAATCCCGAATACACAATCCCGAAACAATCTAATCCTGAATACACAATTCCAAACCTTTCTATTCACGAATACACAATCCTGAATCAATCTGCTCCCGAATACACAACCCTGAACCAATCTAATCCTGAATACACAATTTTGAACCAATATAATCCTGAATACAAAAGCTCAAATCCATTTAAGCCTGAATACATAACGCTGAACCAATCAAATACCAACCACACAATCCTAAATGAAAATACTCATGAATACTCAATCCCAACTAAATCCCAAATGTGCAATCCCAAACCAATCTGATCCTGAATACACAAACCCGAACCTATCAAATCCTGAATTTTTAAAACCAAACCAATCTAATCCGGAATATACAACCCTGAGCCAATCTAATCCCAAATACACAATCCCAAACTAATCAACTACTGAATACACAATCCTGAACCAATCTATTCCTGAATACACAATTCTGATCTAATCCAATCCTGAATACACAATCATGAACCATTCTAATCCTGAATACAAAACCTCAAAGTCATCTAATCCTGAATACATAATCCTGAACCCATCAAATCCCAACCACACAATCCTTAATGAATATACTCACGAATACAAAATTCCAAACAAATCCCAAATGCACAATCCCAAACAAATCTAATCCTGAATACACAAGCTCAAACCAATCAAATCCTGAATGCACAATCCCGAACCAAACAAATCCTGAATTCACAATCCCGAACAAATCTAATCCCAAATGTACAAATCTGAACCAATCTAATCCTGAATACACAATCCCAATCCAATCACATCCTGAAAACACAATCCTGAACCATTCAAATCCTGAGTACACAATCCTGAAACATTCTAATCCTGAATAGACAATCCTGAACCAATCTAATCCCGAATACAAAATCATGAACCAATCTAATCCTGAATACACAATTACAAACCAATCTAATACTGAATACACAATTCCGAGAAAATTTAATACTGAATACAGAATTCCAAACCTATCTAATCCTGAATGCACAATCTTGAAACAATCTAATCCCGAATACTCAATCCTGAAACAATCTAATCCTGAATACACAATCCCGAACAAATCTATTCCTGAATACACAATTCCAAACCTATCTAATCCCGAATACACAATCCAAAACCAATCTATTCCTGAATACACAATCCCGAACCAATCTAATACTGAATACACAATCCCGAACCAAACTATTCCTGAATACACAATTCCGAACTAATCTAATCCTGAATACACAATTCCAAACTTATCCAATCCCGAATACACAATCCATAATACATAATCCTGAACCAATCAAATCCCAGCCACACAATCCTAAATGAATACACTCGCCAATACACAAATGCAAACAAATTCCAAATGCACAATCCCAAACAAATTTAATCCTGAATACACAATCCAGAACAAATCTAATCCTGAATACACAAGCTCAAACCAATCAAATCCTGAATACACAATTCCGAACCAATCAAATCCTGAATTCACAATCCCAAACAAATCTAATCCCAAATGTACAAATCTGAAGCAATCTGATCCTGAATACACAATCCCAATCCAATCAAATCCTGAATACACAATCCCGAAACAATCTATTCCTGAATACTCAATTCCGAACAAATCTAATCCTGAATACACAATTCCAAACCTATCTAATGCCGAATGCACATTGACCCTCCTTCCTGTGTTCTCTCCAACCCCCATCCCTTCCCTGTCAACAGACAATCCTTCCTGTGTTCTCTTCACACCCATCCCTTCCCTATCGACAGACCCTCCTTCCTGTGTTCTCTTTCACTCTCCGTCCTTTGTTCTCTCACACCCCGAAATGAATCCCAAATGTGCAATCCCAAACCAATCTAATCCTGAATACACAAACCCGAACCTATCAAATCCTGAATTCATAAAACCAAACCAATCTAATCCCGAATATACAGCCCTGAACCAATCTAATCCCAAATACACAATCCCAAACCAATCAACTCTTGAATACACAATCCTGAACCAATCTATTCCTGAATATACAATTCTGAACTAATCTAATCCTGAATACACAATTCCAAACTTATCCAATCCCGAATACACAATCATGAACCAATCTAATCCTGAGTACAAAACCTCAAAGCCATGTAATCCTGAATACATAATCCTGAACCCATCAAATCCCAACCACACAATCCTAAATGAATATACTCACGAATACACAATTCCAAACAAATCCCAAATGCACAATCCCAAACAAATCTAATCCTGAATACACAAGCTCAAACCAATCAAATCCTGAATACACAATCCCGAAACAATCTATTCCTGAATACACAATTCCGAACAAATGTAATCCTGAATACACAATTCCAAACCTATCTAATGCCGAATGCACATTGACCCTCTATCCTGTCTTCTCTCCAACCCCCATCCCTTCCCTGTCAACAGACAATCCTTCCTGTGTTCTCTTCACACCCATCCCTTCCCTATCGACAGACCCTCCTTCCTGTGTTCTCTTTCACTCTCCGTCCTTTGTTCTCTCACACCCCCAAATATATCCCAAATGTGAAATCCCAAACCAATCTAATCCTGAATACACAAACCCGAACCTATCAAATCCTGAATTCATAAATCCAAACCAATCTAATCCCAAATATACAGCCCTGAACCAATCTAATCCCAAATACACAATCCCAAACCAATCAACTCCTGAATACACAATCCTGAACCAATCTATTCCTGAATACACAATTCTGAACTAATCTAATCCTGAAAACACAATTCCAAACTTATCCAATCCCGAATACACAATCATGAACCAATCTAATCCTGAGTACAAAACTTCAAAGCCATGTAATCCTGAATACATAATCCTGAACCAATCAAATCCCAACCACACAATCCTAAATGAATATACTCACGAATACACAATTCCAAACAAATCCCAAATGCACAATCCCAAACAAATCTAATCCTGAATACACAAGCTCAAACCAATCAAATCCTGAATACACAATCCCGAACCAAACAAATCCTGAATTCACAATGCCAAACAAATCTAATCCCAAATGGACAAATCTGAATCAATCTAATCCTGAATACACAATCCCAATCCAATCACATCCTGAAAACACAATCCTGAACCAATCAAATCCTGAGAACACAATCCTGAAACAATCTAATCCTGAATAGACAATCCTGAACCAATCCAATCCCGAATACAAAATCCTGAACCAATCTAATCCTGAATACACAATTACGAACCAATCTAATCCTGAATACACAATTGCGAACCAATTTAATACTGAATACGGAATTCCAAACCTATCTAATCCTGAATACACAATCCTGAGCCAATCTAATCCCGAAGACTCAATCCCAAACAATCTAATCCTGAATACACAATCCCGAACCATTCTATTCCTGAATACACAATTCCAAACTCATCCAATCCCGAATACACAATCATGAACCAATCTAATCCTGAATACAAAACCTCAAAGTCATCTAATCCTGAATACATAATCCTGAACCCATCAAATCCCAACCACACAATCCTAAATGAATATACTCTCGAATGCACAATTCCAAACAAATCCCAAATGCACAATCCCAAACAAATCTAATCCTGAATACACAAGTTCAAAACAATCAAATCCTGAATACACAATCAGGAACCAAACAAATACTGAATTCACAATCCCAAACAAATCTAATCCCAAATGTACAAATCTGAATCAATCTAATCCTGAATACACAATCCCATTCCAATCACATCCTGAAAACACAATCCTGAACCTTTCAAATCCTGAGTACACAATCCTGAAATATTCTAATCCTGAATACACAATCCTGAACCAATCTAATCCCAAATACAAAATCCTGAACCAATCTAATCCTGAATACACAATTACGAACCAATCTAATCCTGAATACACAATTCCGAACCAATTTAATACAGAATACAGAATTCCAAACCTATCTAATCCCGAATACACAATCCTGAATCAATCTAAACCTGAATACACAAGCCTGAACCAATCTAATCCTGAATACACAATTTTGAACCAATCTAATCCTGAATATAAAAGCTCAAATGCATTTAATCCTGAATACATAACCCTGAACCAATCAAATCCCAACCACACAATCCTAAATGAAAATACTCATGAATACTCAATCCCAAATAAATCCCAAATGTGCAACCCCAAACCAATCTAATCCTGAATACACAATCCGGAACCAATCAAATCCTGAATTCATAAAAACAAACCAATCTAATCCCGAATATACATCCCTGAACCAATCTAATCCCAAAACACAATCGCAAACCAATCAACTAGTGAATACACAATCCTGAACCAATCTAAACCCGAATACACAATCCCAAACCAATCTAATCCTGATCCCACAATCCCGAACCAATCAAATCCTGAATTCATAAAAGCAAACCAATCTAATCCCGAATATACAACCCTGAATCAATCTAATCCCGAATACACAATACCAAACCAATCGAATACTGAACACACAATCCCGAACCAATCGAAACACAAAAATACAATTCCAAACCAATCTAATCCTGAATACACAATCCTGAAACAATCTAATCCTGAATAAACAATCCTGAACCAATCAAATCCTGAGTACACAATGCCGAACCAATCGAATCCCCAATTCACAATTCCAAACCTTTCTAATCCCGAATACACAATCCTGAACCAATCTATTCCTGAATACACAAACCTGAACCAATCTATTCCTGAATACACAATTCAGAACTAATCTAATCCTGAATACACAATTCCAAACCTATCCAATAAGAATACACAATCATGAACCAATCTAATCCTGAATACAAAACCTCAAAGCCATGTAATCCTGAATACATAATCCTGAACCCATCAAATCCAAACCACACAATCCTAAATGAATATACACACGAATACACAATTCCAAACAAATCCCAAATGCACAATCCCAAACAAATCTAATCCTGAATACACAAGCTCAAACCAATCAAATCCTGAATATACAATCCCGAACCAATCAAATCCTGAATTCACAATCCCAAACAAATCTAATCCCAAATGTACAAATCTGAAGCAATCTAATCCTGAATACACAATCCCAATCCAATCAAATCCTGAATACACAATCCCGAACCAAACTATTCCTGAATACACAATTCCGAACTAATCTAATCCTGAATACACAATTCCAAACTTATCCAATCCCGAATACAAAATCCCTAATATATAATCCTGAACCAATCAAATCCCAGCCACACAATCTTAAATGAATATACTCGCCAATACACAAATGCAAACAAATCCCAAATGCACAATCCCAAACAAATTTAATCCTGAATACAAAATCCCGAACAAATCTAATCCTGAATACACAAGCACAAACCAATAAAATCCTGAATACACAATCCCGAACCAATCAAATCCTGAATTCACAATCCCAAACAAATCTAATCCCAAATGTACAAATCTGAAGCAATCTAATCCTGAATACACAATCCCAATCCAATCACATCCTGAAAACACAATCCTGAACCAATCAAATCCTGAGTACACAATCCTGAAACAATCTAATCCTGAATAGACAATCCTGAACTAACCTAATCCCGAATACAAAATCCTGAACCAATCTAATCCTGAATACACAATTACGAACCAATCTAATCCTGAATACACAATTCCGAACCAATTTAATACTGAATACAGAATTCCAAACCTATCTAATCCTGAGTACACAATCCTGAGCCAATCTAATCCCGAAGACTCAATCCCAAACCAATCTAATCCTGAATACACAATCCCGAAACAATCTATTCCTGAATACCCAATTCCTAACCTATCTAATCCCGAATACACAATCCAAATCCAATCTATTCCTGAATACACAATCCCGAACCAATCTAATACTGAATACACAAATCCGAACCAATCTATTCCTGAATACACAATTCCAAACTAAACTAATCCTGAATACGCGATTCCAAATTTATCCAATCCCGAATAAACAATCCCTAATAGATAATTCTGAACCAATCAAATCCCAGCCACACAATCCTCAATGAATATACTCGCGAATACACAATTCCAAACAAATCCCAAATGCACAATCCCAAACAAATCTAATCCTGAATACACAAGCTCAAACCAATCAAATCCTGAATACACAATCCCGAACCAAACAAATCCTGAATTCACAATCCCAAACAAATCTAATCCCAAATGTACAAATCTGAACCAATCTAATCCTGAATACACAATCCCAATCCAATCACATCCTGAAAACACAATCCTGAAACAATCAAATCCTGAATACACAATCCTGAAACAATCTAATCCTGAATACACAATCCTGAACCAATCTAATCCCGAATACAAAATCATGAACCAATCTAATCCTGAATACACAATTACGAACCAATCTAATCCTGAATACACAATTCCGAACCAATTTAACACTGAATACTGAATTCCAAACCTATCTAATCCTGAATACACAATCATGAGCCAATCTAATCCCGAAAACTCAATCCCAAACCAATCAAATCCTGAATACACAATCCCGAACCAAGCTATTCCTGAATTCACAATTCCAAACCTATCTAATCCCGAATACACAATCCAAAACCAATCTATTCCTGAATACACAATCCCGAACCAATCTAATACTGAATACACAATCCCGAACCAATCTATTCCTGAATACACAATTCCGAACTAAACTAATCCTGAATACACAATTCCAAATTTATCCAATCCCGAATAAACAATCCCTAATAGATAATTCTGAACCAATCAAATCCCAGCCACACAATCCTCAATGAATATACTCGCGAATACACAATTCCAAACAAATCCCAAATGCACAATCCCAAACAAATCTAATCCTGAATACACAAGCTCAAACCAATCAAATCCTGAATACACAATCCCGAACCAAACAAATCCTGAATTCACAATCCCAAACAAATCTAATCCCAAATGTACAAATCTGAACCAATCTAATCCTGAATACACAATCCCAATCCAATCACATCCTGAAAACACAATCCTGAAACAATCAAATCCTGAATACACAATCCTGAAACAATCTAATCCTGAATACACAATCCTGAACCAATCTAATCCCGAATACAAAATCATGAACCAATCTAATCCTGAATACACAATTACGAACCAATCTAATCCTGAATACACAATTTCGAACCAATTTAACACTGAATACTGAATTCCAAACCTATCTAATCCTGAATACACAATCATGAGCCAATCTAATCCCGAAAACTCAATTCCAAACCAATCAAATCCTGAATACACAATCCCGAACCAAGCTATTCCTGAATTCACAATTCCAAACCTATCTAATCCCGAATACACAATCCAAAACCAATCTATTCCTGAATACACAATCCCGAACCAATCTAATACTGAATACACAATCCTGAACCAATCTATTCCTGAATACACAATTCCGAACTAAACTAATCCTGAATACACAATTCCAAATTTATCCAATCCCGAATAAACAATCCCTAATAGATAATCCTGAACCAATCAAATCCCAGCCACACAATCCTAAATGAATATACTCGCGAATACACAATTCCAAACAAATCCCAAATGCACAATCCCAAACAAATCTAATCCCGAATACACAAGCTCAAAGCAATCAAATCCTGAATACACAATCCCGAACCAAACAAATCCTGAATTCACAATCCGAAAGTAATCTAATCCCAAATGTACAAATCTGAACCAATCTAATCCTGAATACACAATCCCATTCCAATCACATCCTGAAAACACAATCCTGAACCATTCAAATCCTGAGTACACAATCCTGAAACATTCTAATCCAAAATACACAATCCTGAACCAATCTAATCCCGAATACAAAATCATGAACCAATCTAATACTGAATACACAATTGCGAACCAATCTAATCCTGAATACTCAATCCCAATCCAATCACATCCTGAAAACAAAATCCTGAACCAATCAAATCCTGAATACACAATCCTGAAACAATCTAATCCTGAATACACAATCCTGAACCAATATAATCCCGATAACAAAATCCTGAACCAATCTAATCCTGAATAAACAATAGCGAACCAATCTAATCCTGAATACACAATTCCAAACCAATTTAACACTGAATACAGAATTCCAAACCTATCTAATCCTGAATACACAATCCCGAACCAATCTAATCCCGAATACTCAATCCCGAAGCAATCTATTCCTGAATACACAATTCCAAACAAATCTAATCCCGAATACATAATCCTGAATCAATCTAATCACGTATACACAATCCTGAACCAATCTAATCCTGAATACACTATTTCGAACCAATCTAATCCTGAATACAAAAACTCAAAGCCATTTAATCCTGAATACATAACCCTGAACCAATCAAATCTCGTCCACACAATCCTAAATGAATATACTCATGAACACTCAATCCCAAATAAATCCCAAAATTGCCATCCCAAACCAATCTAATCCTGAATAGACAATCCCGAACCAATCAAATCTTGAATTCATAAAACCAAACCTATCTCATCGTGAATATACAATCCTGAACCAATCTAATCCCAAATACACAATCCTGAAAAAATCTTATCCTCAATACACAATCCTGAACCAATCTAATCACGAATACACAATCCCGAACCTATCTAATCCTGAATACACAATTATGAACCAATCTAATCCTGAATACACAATTCCGAACCAATTTAATCCTGAATGCAGAATTCCAAACCTATCTAATCCCGAATACACAATCCTGAACCAATCAAATCCCGAATACACAATCCCGAAACAATCTAATCCTGAATACACAATTTCAAACCTTTCTAATCCCGAATACACAACCCTGAATCAATCTACTCCCGAATACACAACCCTGAACCAATCTAATCCTGAATACACAATTTCGAACCAATACAATCCTGAATACAAAAGCTCTAATCCATTCAATCCTGAATACATAACCCTGAACCACTCAAATCCCAACCACACAATCCTAAATGTAAATATTCATGAATACTCAATCCCAAATAAATCCCAAATGTGCCATCCCAAACCAATCTAATCCTGAATACA
Organism: Carcharodon carcharias; assembly: GCF_017639515.1. Classification (NCBI taxonomy): domain Eukaryota; kingdom Metazoa; phylum Chordata; class Chondrichthyes; order Lamniformes; family Lamnidae; genus Carcharodon; species Carcharodon carcharias. The sequence goes on from NC_054484.1 coordinate 87,480,469, forward strand.
CAAACCAGAACCAATCAAATCCTGAATTCATAAAACCAAACCAATCTAATCCCGTATATAGAACCCTGAATCAATCTAATCCCGAATACACAGTACCAAACCAATCTAATACTGAACACACAATCCCGAACCAATCGAAACCAAAAAATACAATTCTGAACCAATTTAATCCTGAATACACAATCCTGAACCAATCTAATCCTGAATACACAATCCTGAACCAATCAAATCCTGAGTACACAATGCCGAACCAATCTAATCCCCAATTCACAATTCCAAACCTTTCTAATCCCGAATACACAATCCTGAACCAATCTATTCCTGAATACACAAACCTGAACCAATCTATTCCTGAATACACAATTCCGAAATAATCTAATCCTGAATACACAATTCCAAACTTATCCAATACCGAATACACAATCATGGACAAATCTAATCCTGAATACAAAACCTCAAAGCCATGTAATCCTGAAAACATAATCCTGAACCCATCAAATCCAAACCACACAGTCCTAAATGAATATACACACGAATACACAATTCCAAACAAATCCCAAATGCACAATCCCAAACAAATCTAATCCTGAATACACAAGCTCAAACCAATCAAATCCTGAATACACAATCCCGACCCAATCAAATCCTGAATTCACAATCCCAAACAAATCTAATCCCAAATGTACAAATCTGAACCAATCTAATCCTGAATACAAAATCCCAATCCAATCACATCCTGAAAACACAATCCTGAACCTATCAAATCCTGAATTCACAATCCTGAAACAATCTAATCCTAAATACACAATCCTGAACCAATATAATCCCGATAACAAAATCCTGAACCAATCTAATCCTGAATACACAATTGCGAACCAATCTAATCCTGAATACACAATTCCAAACCAATTTAATACTTAATACAGAATTCCAAACCTATCTAATACGGAATACACAATCCTGAACCAATCTAATCCCGAATACTCAATCCCGAACCAATACATTCCTGAATACACAATTTCAAACCAATCTAATCCTGAATACAAAACCTCAAAGCCATTTTATCGTGAATACATAACCTTGAAACCAATCAAATCTCAACCACACAATCCGAAATGAATATTCCCATGATTACTCAATACCAAATATATCCCAAAATTGCAATCCCAAACCAATCTAATCCTGAATGTACAAACCCGAACCTATCAAATCCTGAATTCATAAAACCAAACCAATCTAATCGTGAATATACAATCCTGAACCAATCTAATCCCGAATACACAATCCTGAAACAATCTAATCCTCAATACACAATCCTGAACCAATCTAATCCTGAATAAACAATAATGAACCAATCTAATCCTGAATACACAATTCCGAACCAATTTAATCCTGAATACATAATTCCAAAGCTATCTAATCCCGAATACACAATCCTGAACCAATCAAATCCCGAATACACAATCCCGAAACAATCTAATCCTGAATACACAATTCCAAACCTTTCTAATCCCGAATACACAATCCTGAATCAATCTACTCCCGAATACACAACCCTGAACCAATCTAATCCTGGATACACAATTTCGAACCAATCTGATTCTGAATATTAAAGCTCAAATCCATTTAATCCTGAATACTTAACCCTGAACAACTCAAATCCCAACCACACAATCCTAAATGAAAATACTCAAGAATACTCAATACCAAATAAATCCCAAATGTGCAATCCCAAACCAATCTAATCCTGAATACACAATCCCGAACCAATCTAATCCTGAATACACAATTCCGAACCAATCTAATCCTGAATACACAATCCTGAACCAATCTAATCCCGAATACACAATCCTGAAACAATCTAATCCTCAATACACAATCCTGAACCAATCTAATCCCGAATACACAATCCCGAACCTATCTAATCCTGAATACACAATTATGAACCAATCTAATCCTGAATACACAATTCCGAACCAATTTAATCCTGAATACAGAATTCCAAACCTATCTAATCCCGAATACACAATCCTGAACCAATCAAATCCCGAATACACAATCCCGAAACAATCGAATCCTGAATACACAATTCCAAACCTTTCTAATCCCGAATACACAATCCTGAATCAATCTACTCCCGAATACACAACCCTGAACCAATCTAATCCTGAATATACAATTTCGAACCAATCTAATCCTGAATACAAAAGCTCTAATCCATTTAATCCTGAATACATAACCCTGAACCACTCAAATCCCAACCACACAATCCTAAATGTAAATACTCATGAATACTCAATCCCAAAAAAATCCCAAATGTCCAATCCCAAAAAATCTAATCCTGAATACACAAACCCGAACCAATCAAATTCTGAATTCATAAAACCAAACCAATCTAATCCCGAATATACAACCCTGAATCAATCTAATCCCGAATACACAATACCAAACCAATCTAATACTGAACACACAATCCCGAACCAATCGAAACACAAAAATACAATTCTGAACCAATCTAATCCTGAATACACAATCCTGAACCAATCTAATCCTGAATACACAATCCTGAACCAATCAAATCCTGAGTACACAATGCCGAACCAATCTAATCCCCTATTCACAATTCCAAACGTTTCTAATCCCGAATACACAATCCTGAACCAATCTATTCCTGAATACACAAAACTGAACCAATCTATTCCTGAATACACAATTCCGAACTAATCTAATCCTGAATTCACAATTCCAAACTTATCAAATACCGAATACACAATCATGAACCAATCTAATCCTGAATACAAAACCTCAAAGCCATGTAATCCTGAATACATAATCCTGAACCCATCAAATCCAAACCACACAGTCCTAAATGAATATACACACGAATACACAATTCCAAACAAATCCCAAATGCACAATCCCAAACAAATCTAATCCTGAATACACAAGCTCAAACCAATCAAATCCTGAATACACAATCCCGACCCAATCAAATCCTGAATTCACAATCCCAAACATTTCTAATCCCAAATGTACAAATCTGAACCAATCTAATCCTGAATACACAATCCCAATCCAATCACATCCTGAAAACACAATCCTGAACCAATCAAATCCTGAATTCACAATCCTGAAACAATCTAATCCTAAATACACAATCCTGAAACAATATAATCCCGATAACAAAATCCTGAACCAATCTAATCCTGAATACACAATTGCGAACCAATCTAATCCTGAATACACAATTCCAAACCAATTTAATACTTAATACAGAATTCCAAACCTATCTAATCCTGAATACACAATCCTGAACCAATCTAATCCCGAATACTCAATCCCGAACCAATATATTCCTGCATACACAATTTCGAACCAATCTAATCCTGAATACAAAACCTCAAAGCCATTTAATCCTGAATACATAACCCTGAAACCAATCAAATCTCAACCACACAATCCGAAATGAATATACTCATGATTACTCAATCCCAAATATATCCCAAAATTGCAATCCCAAACGAATCTAATACTGAATACACAAACCCGAACATATCAAATCCTGAATTCATAAAACCAAACCAATCTAATCGTGAATATACAATCCTGAACCAATCTAATCCCGAATACACAATCCTGAAACAATCTAATCCTCAATACACAATTGCGAACCAATCTAATCCTGAATACACAATACCAAACCAATTTAATACTTAATACAGAATTCCAAACCTATCTAATCCTGAATACACAATCCTGAACCAATCAAATCCCGAATACACAATCCCGAAACAATCTAATCCTGAATACACAATTCCAAACCTTTCTAATCCCGAATACACAATCCTGAATCAATCTAATCCCGAATACACAACCCTGAACCAATCTAATCCTGAATACACAATTTCAAACCAATATAATACCGAATACAAAAGCTCAAATCCAGTTAAGCCTGAATACATAACCCTGAACCAATCAAATACCAACCACACAATCCTAAATGAAAATACTCATGAATACTCAATCCCAAATAAATCCCAAATGTGCAATCCCAAACCAATCGAATCCTGAATACACAAACCCGAATATATCAAATCCTGAATTCATAAAACCAAACCAATCTAATCCCGAATATCCAAACCTGAACCAATCTAATCCCAAATACACAATCCCAAACCAATCAACTCCTGAATACACAATCCTGAACCAATCTATTCCTGAATACACAATTCTGAACTAATCTAATCCTGAATACACAATTCCAAACTTCTCCAATCCCGAATACACAATCATGAACCAATCTAATGCTGAATACAAAACCTCAAAGCCATCTAATCCTGAATACATAATCCTGAACCCATCAAATCCCAACCACACAATCCTAAATGTAAATACTCATGAATACTCAATCCCAAATGTCCAATCCCAAAAAATCTAATCCTGAATACACAAACCCGAACCAATCAAATCCTGAATTCATAAAAACAAACCAATCTAATCCCTAATATACAACCCTGAATCAATCTAATCCCGAATACACAATACCAAACCAATCTAATACTGAACACACAACCCCGAACCAATCGAAACACAAAAATACAATTCTGAACCAATCTAATCCTGAATACACAATCCTGAACCAATCTAATCCTGAATACACAATCCTGAACCAATCAAATCCTGAGTACACAATGCCGAACCAATCTAATCCCCTATTCACAATTCCAAACCTTTCTAATCCCGAATACACAATCCTGAACCAATCTATTCCTGAATACACAAAACTGAACCAATCTATTCCTGAATACACAATTCCGAACTAATCTAATCCTGAATTCACAATTCCAAACTTATCAAATACCGAATACACAATCATGAACCAATCTAATCCTGAATACAAAACCTCAAAGCCATGTAATCCTGAATACATAATCCTGAACCCATCAAATCCAAACCACACAATCCTAAATGAATATACACACGAATACACAATTCCAAACAAATCCCAAATGCACAATCCCAAACAAATCTAATCCTGAATACACAAGCTCAAACCAATCAAATCCTGAATACACAATCCCGACCCAATCAAATCCTGAATTCACAATCCCAAACAAATCTAATCCCAAATGTACAAATCTGAACCAATCTAATCCTGAATACACAATCCCAATCCAATCACATCCTGAAAACACAATCCTGAACCAATCAAATCCTGAATTCACAATCCTGAAACAATCTAATCCTAAATACACAATCCTGAAACAATATAATCCCGATAACAAAATCCTGAACCAATCTAATCCTGAATACACAATTGCGAACCAATCTAATCCTGAATACACAATTCCAAACCAATTTAATACTTAATACAGAATTCCAAACCTATCTAATCCTGAATACACAATCCTGAACCAATCTAATCCCGAATACTCAATCCCGAACCAATATATTCCTGAATACACAATTTCGAAACAATCTAATCCTGAATACAAAACCTCAAAGCCATTTAATCCTGAATACATAACCCTGAAACCAATCAAATCTCAACCACACAATCCGAAATGAATATACTCATGATTACTCAATCCCAAATATATCCCAAAATTGCAATCCCAAACGAATCTAGTACTGAATACACAAACCCGAACCTATCAAATCCTGAATTCATAAAACCAAACCAATCTAATCGTGAATATACAATCCTGAACCAATCTAATCCCGAATACACAATCCTGAAACAATCTAATCCTCAATACACAATCCTGAACCAATCTAATCATGAATACTCAATCCCAAACCAATCTAATCCTGAATACACAATTATGAACCAATCTAGTCCTGAATACACAACTCCGAACCAATTTAATCCTGAATACAGAATTCTAAACCTATCTAATCCTGAATACACAATCCTGAACCAATCAAATCCCGAATACACAATCCCGAAACAATCTAATCCTGAATACACAATTCCAAACCTTTCTAATCCCGAATACACAATCCTGAATCAATCTACTCCCGAATACACAACCCTGAACCAATCTAATCCTGAATACACAATTTCAAACCAATATAATCCTGAATGCAAAAGCTCTAATCCATTTAATACTGAATACATAACCCTGAACCACTCAAATCCCAACCACACAATCCTAAATGAAAATACTCATGAAGACTCAATCCCAAATAAATCCCAAATGTGCAATCCCAAACCAATCTAATCATGAATACACAAACCCGAACCAATCAACTCCTGAATTCATAAAACCAAACCAATCTAATCCCGAATATACAACCCTGACTCAATCTAATCCCGAATACACAATACCAAACCAATCTAATACTGAACACACAAACCCGAACCAATCGAAACCCAAAAATACAATGCTGAACCAATCTAATCCTGAATACACAATCCTGAACCAATCTAATCCTGAATACACAATCCTGAAGCAATCAAATCCGGAGTACACAATGCCGAACCAATCTAATCCCCAATTCACAATTCCAAACCTTTCTAATCCCGAATACACAATCCTGAACCAATCTATTCCTGAATACACAAACCTGAACCAATCTATTCCTGAATACACAGTTCAGAACTAATCTAATCCTGAATACACAATTCCAAATTTATCCAATACCGAATTCGCAATCATGAACCAATCTAATCCTGAATACAAAACCTGAAAGCCATGTAATCCTGAATACATAATCCTGAGCCCATCAAATCCAAACCACACAGTCCTAAATGAATATACACACGAATACACAATTCCAAACAAATCCCAAATGCACAATCCCAAACAAATCTAATCCTGAATACACAAGCTCAAACCAATCAAATCCTGAATACACAATCCCGACCCAATCAAATCCTGAATTCACAATCCCAAACAAATCTAATCCCAAATGCACAAATCTGAACCAATCTAATCCTGAATACACAATCCCAATCCAATCACATCCTGAAAACACAATCCTGAACCAATCAAATCCTGAATACACAATCCTGAACCAATCTAATCCCGAATACAAAATCCTGAACCAATCTAATCCTGAATACACAATTGCGAAACAATCTAATCCTGAATACACAATACCAAACCAATTTAATACTTAATACAGAATTCCAAACCTATCTAATCCCGAATACACAATCCTGAACCAATCAAACCCCGAATACACAATCCCGAAACAATCTAATCCTGAATACACAATTCCAAACCTTTCTAATCCCGAATACACAATCCTGAATCAATCTAATCCCGAATACACAACCCTGAACCAATCTAATCCTGAATACACAATTTCAAACCAATATAATACCGAATACAAAAGCTCAAATCCAGTTAAGCCTGAATACATAACCCTGAACCAATCAAATACCAACCACACAATCCTAAATGAAAATACTCATGAATACTCAATCCCAAATAAATCCCAAATGTGCAATCCCAAACCAATCTAATCCTGAATACACAAACCCGAATATATCAAATCCTGAATTCATAAAACCAAACCAATCTAATCCCGAATATCCAAACCTGAACCAATCTAATCCCAAATACACAATCCCAAACCAATCAACTCCTGAATACACAATCCTGAACCAATCTATTCCTGAATACACAATTCTGAACTAATCTAATCCTGAATACACAATCCCAAACTTCTCCAATCCCGAATACACAATCATGAACCAATCTAATGCTGAATACAAAACCTCAAAGCCATCTAATCCTGAATACATAATCCTGAACCCATCAAATCCCAACCACACAATCCTAAATGAATATACTCACGAATACACAATTCCAAACAAATCCCAAATGCACAATCCCAAACAAATCTAATCCTGAATACACAAGCTCAAATCAATCAAATCCTGAATACACAATCACGAACCAAACAAATCCTGAATTCACAATCCCAAACAAATCTAATCCCAAATGTACAAATCTGAACCAATCTAATCCTGAATACACAATCCCAATCCAATCAAATCCTGAAAACACAATCCTGAACCATTCTAATCCTGAGTACACAATCCTGAAACATACTAATCCTGAATACACAATTCTGAACCAATATAATCCCGATAACAAAACCCTGAACCAATCTAATCCTGAATACCCAATTGCGAACCAATCTAATCCTGAATACACAATTCCAAACCAATTTAATACTTAATACAGAATTCCAAACCTATCTAATCCTGAATACACAATCCTGAACCAATCTAATCCCGAATACTCAATCCCGAACCAATATATTCCTGAATACACAATTTCGAAACAATCTAATCCTGAATACAAAACCTCAAAGCCATTTAATCCTGAATACATAACCCTGAAACCAATCAAATCTCAACCACACAATCCGAAATGAATATACTCATGATTACTCAATCCCAAATATATCCCAAAATTGCAATCCCAAACCAATCTAATCCTGAATACACAAACCCGAACCTATCAAATCCTGAATTCATAAAACCAAACCAATCTAATCGTGAATATACAATCCTGAACCAATCTAATCCCGAATACACAATCCTGAAACAATCTAATCCTCAATACACAATCCTGAACCAATCTAATCACGAATACACATTCCCGAACCAATCTAATCCTGAATACACAATTATGAACCAATCTAATCCTGAATACACAATTCCAAACCTTTCTAATCACGAATACACATTCCTGAATCAATCTACTCCCGAATAAACAACCCTGAACCAATCTAATCCTGAATACACAATTTCGAACCAATATAATCCTGAATACAAAAGCTCTAATCCATTTAATCCTGAATACATAACCCTGAACCACTCAAATCCCAACCACACAATCCTAAATGAAAATAATCATGAATACTCAATCCCAAATAAATCCCAAATGTGCAATCCCTAACCAATCTAATCCTGAATACATAAACCCGAACCAATCAAATCCTGAATTCATAAAAGCAAACCAATCTAATCCGGAATATACAACGCTGAATCAATCTAATCCCGAATACACAATACCAAACCAGTCTAATACTGAACACACAATCCCGAACCAATCGAAACCCAAAAATACAATTCTGAACCAATCTAATCCTGAATACACAATCCTGAACCAATCTAATCCTGAATACACAATCCTGAAGCAATCAAATCCGGAGTACACAATGCCGAACCAATCTAATCCCCAATTCACAATTCCAAACCTTTCTAATCCCGAATACACAATCCTGAACCAATCTATTCCTGAATACACAAACCTGAACCAATCTATTCCTGAATACACAGTTCAGAACTAATCTAATCCTGAATACACAATTCCAAATCTATCCAATACCGAATACACAATCATGAACCAATCTAATCCTGAATACAAAACCTGAAAGCCATGTAATCCTGAATACATAATCCTGAGCCCATCAAATCCAAACCACACAGTCCTAAATGAATATACACACGAATACACAATCCCAAACAAATCTAATCCTAAATACACAAGCTCAAACCAATCAAATCCTGAATACACAATCCCGACCCAATCTAATACTGAATTCACAATCCCAAACAAATCTAATCCCAAATGCACAAATCTGAACCAATCTAATCCTGAATACATAATCCCAATCCAATCACATCCTGAAAACACAATCCTGAACCAATCAAATCCTGAATACACAATCCTGAAACAATCTAATCCTGAATAGACAATCCTGAACCAATCTAATCCCGAATACAAAATCCTGAACCAATCTAATCCTGAATACACAATTGCGAACCAATCTAATCCTGAATACACAATACCAAACCAGTTTAATACTTAATACAGAATTCCAAACATATCTAATACCGAATAAACAATCCTGAACCAATCAAATCCCGAATACACAATCTCGAAACAATCTAATCCTGAATAAACAATTCCAAACCTTTCTAATCCCGAATACACAATCCTGAATCAATCTAATCCCGAATACACAACCCTGAACCAATCTAATCCTGAATACACAATTTCGAACCAATATAATACCGAATACAAAAGCTCAAATCCAGTTAAGCCTGAATACATAACCCTGAACCAATCAAATACCAACCACACAATCCTAAATGAAAATACTCATGAATGCTCAATCCCAAATAAATCCCAAATGTGCAATCCCAAACCAATCTAATCCTGAATACACAAACGCGAATATATCAAATCCTGAATTCATAAAACCAAACCAATCTAATCTCGAATATACAAACCTGAACAAATCTAATCCCAAATACACAATCCCAAACCAATCAACTCCTGAATACACAATCCTGAACCAATCTATTCCTGAATACACAATTCTGAACTAATCTAATCCTGAATACACAGTTCCAAACTTCTCCAATCCCGAATACACAATCATGAACCAATCTAATGCTGAATACAAAACCTCAAAGCCATCTAATCCTGAATACATAATCCTGAACCCATCAAATCCCAACCACACAATCCTAAATGAATATACTCACGAATACACAATTCCAAACAAATCCCATTTCACAATCCCAAACAAATATAATCCTGAATACACAAGCTCAAACCAATCAAATCCTGAATACACAATCCCGAACCAAACAAATCCTGAATTCACAATCCCAAACAAATCTAATCCCAAATGTACAAATCTGAACCAATCTAATACTGAATACACAATCCCAATCCAATCAAATCCCGAAAACACAATCCTGAACCATTCAAATCCTGAGTACACAATCCTGAAACATTCTAATCCTGAATACACAATTGTGAACCAATCTAATCCCGAATAGAAAATCATGAACCAATCAAATCCTGAATACACAATCCCGACCCAATCAAATCCTGAATTCACAATCCCAAACAAATCTAATCCCAAATGTACAAATCTGAACCAATCTAATCCTGAATACACAATCCCAATCCAATCACATCCTGAAAACACAATCCTGAACCAATCAAATCCTGAATTCACAATCCTGAAACAATCTAATCCTAAATACACAATCCTGAAACAATATAATCCCGATAACAAAATCCTGAACCAATCTAATCCTGAATACACAATTGCGAACCAATCTAATCCTGAATACACAATTCCAAACCAATTTAATACTTAATACAGAATTCCAAACCTATCTAATCCTGAATACACAATCCTGAACCAATCTAATCCCGAATACTCAATCCCGAACCAATATATTCCTGAATACACAATTTCGAAACAATCTAATCCTGAATACAAAACCTCAAAGCCATTTAATCCTGAATACATAACCCTGAAACCAATCAAATCTCAACCACACAATCCGAAATGAATATACTCATGATTACTCAATCCCAAATATATCCCAAAATTGCAATCCCAAACGAATCTAGTACTGAATACACAAACCCGAACCTATCAAATCCTGAATTCATAAAACCAAACCAATCTAATCGTGAATATACAATCCTGAACCAATCTAATCCCGAATACACAATCCTGAAACAATCTAATCCTCAATACACAATCCTGAACCAATCTAATCATGAATACTCAATCCCAAACCAATCTAATCCTGAATACACAATTATGAACCAATCTAGTCCTGAATACAAAACTCCGAACCAATTTAATCCTGAATACAGAATTCTAAACCTATCTAATCCTGAATACACAATCCTGAACCAATCAAATCCCGAATACACAATCCCGAAACAATCTAATCCTGAATACACAATTCCAAACCTTTCTAATCCCGAATACACAATCCTGAATCAATCTACTCCCGAATACACAACCCTGAACCAATCTAATCCTGAATACACAATTTCAAACCAATATAATCCTGAATGCAAAAGCTCTAATCCATTTAATACTGAATACATAACCCTGAACCACTCAAATCCCAACCACACAATCCTAAATGAAAATACGCATGAAGACTCAATCCCAAATAAATCCCAAATGTGCAATCCCAAACCAATGTAATCCTGAATACACAAACCCGAACCAATCAAATCCTGAATTCATAAAACCAAACCAATCTAATCCCGAATATACAACCCTGACTCAATCTAATCCCGAATACACAATACCAAACCAATCTAATACTGAACACACAAACCCGAACCAATCGAAACCCAAAAATACAATTCTGAACCAATCTAATCCTGAATACACAATCCTGAACCAATCTAATCCTGAATACACAATCCTGAAGCAATCACATCCGGAGTACACAATGCCGAACCAATCTAATCCCCAATTCACAATTCCAAACCTTTCTAATCCCGAATACACAATCCTGAACCAATCTATTCCTGAATACACAAACCTGAACCAATCTATTCCTGAATACACAGTTCAGAACTAATCTAATCCTGAATACACAATTCCAAATTTATCCAATACCGAATTCACAATCATGAACCAATCTAATACTGAATACAAAACCTGAAAGCCATGTAATCCTGAATACATAATCCTGAGCCCATCAAATCCAAACCACACAGTCCTAAATGAATATACACACGAATACACAATTCCAAACAAATCCCAAATGCACAATCCCAAACAAATCTAATCCTGAATACACAAGCTCAAACCAATCAAATCCTGAATACACAATCCCGACCCAATCAAATCCTGAATTCACAATCCCAAACAAATCTAATCCCAAATGCACAAATCTGAACCAATCTAATCCTGAATACACAATCCCAATCCAATCACATCCTGAAAACACAATCCTGAACCAATCAAATCCTGAATACACAATCCTGAACCAATCTAATCCCGAATACAAAATCCTGAACCAATCTAATCCTGAATACACAATTGCGAAACAATCTAATCCTGAATACACAATACCAAACCAATTTAATACTTAATACAGAATTCCAAACCTATCTAATCCCGAATACACAATCCTGAACCAATCAAATCCCGAATACACAATCCTGAAACAATCTAATCCTGAATACACAATTCCAAACCTTTCTAATCCCGAATACACAATCCTGAATCAATCTAATCCCGAATACACAACCCTGAACCAATCTAATCCTGAATACACAATTTCAAACCAATATAATACCGAATACAAAAGCTCAAATCCAGTTAAGCCTGAATACATAACCCTGAACCAATCAAGTACCAACCACACAATCCTAAATGAAAATACTCATGAATACTCAATCCCAAATAAATCCCAAATGTGCAATCCCAAACCAATCTAATCCTGAATACACAAACCCGAATATATCAAATCCTGAATTCATAAAACCAAACCAATCTAATCCCGAATATCCAAACCTGAACAAATCTAATCCCAAATACACAATCCCAAACCAATCAACTCCTGAATACACAATCCTGAACCAATCTATTCCTGAATACACAATTCTGAACTAATCTAATCCTGAATACACAATCCCAAACTTCTCCAATCCCGAATACACAATCATGAACCAATCTAATGCTGAATACAAAACCTCAAAGCCATCTAATCCTGAATACATAATCCTGAACCCATCAAATCCCAACCACACAATCCTAAATGAATATACTCACGAATACACAATTCCAAACAAATCCCAAATGCACAATCCCAAACAAATCTAATCCTGAATACACAAGCTCAAATCAATCAAATCCTGAATACACAATCACGAACCAAACAAATCCTGAATTCACAATCCCAAACAAATCTAATCCCAAATGTACAAATCTGAACCAATCTAATCCTGAATACACAATCCCAATCCAATCAAATCCTGAAAACACAATCCTGAACCATTCGAATCCTGAGTACACAATCCTGAAACATACTAATCCTGAATACACAATTCTGAACCAATATAATCCCGATAACAAAACCCTGAACCAATCTAATCCTGAATACCCAATTGCGAACCAATCTAATCCTGAATACACAATTCCAAACCAATTTAATACTTAATACAGAATTCCAAACCTATCTAATCCTGAATACACAATCCTGAACCAATCTAATCCCGAATACTCAATCCCGAACCAATATATTCCTGAATACACAATTTCGAAACAATCTAATCCTGAATACAAAACCTCAAAGCCATTTAATCCTGAATACATAACCCTGAAACCAATCAAATCTCAACCACACAATCCGAAATGAATATACTCATGATTACTCAATCCCAAATATATCCCAAAATTGCAATCCCAAACCAATCTAATCCTGAATACACAAACCCGAACCTATCAAATCCTGAATTCATAAAACCAAACCAATCTAATCGTGAATATACAATCCTGAACCAATCTAATCCCGAATACACAATCCTGAAACAATCTAATCCTCAATACACAATCCTGAACCAATATAATCACGAATACACATTCCCGAACCAATCTAATCCTGAATACACAATTATGAACCAATCTAATCCTGAATACACAATTCCAAACCTTTCTAATCCCGAATACACATTCCTGAATCAATCTACTCCCGAATAAACAACCCTGAACCAATCTAATCCTGAATACACAATTTTGAACCAATATAATCCTGAATACAAAAGCTCTAATCCATTTAATCCTGAATACATAACCCTGAACCACTCAAATCCCAACCACACAATCCTAAATGAAAATAATCATGAATACTCAATCCCAAATAAATCCCAAATGTGCAATCCCAAACCAATCTAATCCTGAATACACAAACCCGAACCAATCAAATCCTGAATTCATAAAACCAAACCAATCTAATCCGGAATATATAACCCTGAATCAATCTAATCCCGAATACACAATACCAAACCAATCTAATACTGAACACACAATCCCGAACCAATCTAATCCTGAATACACAATCCTGAAGCAATCAAATCCGGAGTACACAATGCCGAACCAATCTAATCCCCAATTCACAATTCCAAACATTTCTAATCCCGAATATACAATCCTGAACCAATCTATTCCTGAATACACAAACCTGAACCAATCTATTCCTGAATACACAGTTCAGAACTAATCTAATCCTGAATATACAATTCCAAATTTATCCAATACCGAATACACAATCATGAACCAATCTAATCCTCAATACAAAACCTGAAAGCCATGTAATCCTGAATACATAATCCTGAGCCCATCAAATCCAAACCACACAGTCCTAAATGAATATACACACGAATACACAATCCCAAACAAATCTAATCCTAAATACACAAGCTCAAACCAATCAAATCCTGAATACACAATCCCGACCCAATCTAATACTGAATTCACAATCCCAAACAAATCTAATCCCAAATGCACAAATCTGAACCAATCTAATCCTGAATACACAATCCCAATCCAATCACATCCTGAAAACACAATCCTGAACCAATCAAATCCTGAATACACAATCCTGAAACAATCTAATCCTGAATAGACAATCCTGAACCAATCTAATCCCGAATACAAAATCCTGAACCAATCTAATCCTGAATACACAATTGCGAATCAATCTAATCCTGAATACACAATACCAAACCAGTTTAATACTTAATACAGAATTCCAAACCTATCTAATACCGAATAAACAATCCTGAACCAATCAAATCCCGAATACACAATCCCGAAACAATCTAATCCTGAATACACAATTCCAAATCTTTCTAATCCCGAATACATAATCCTGAATCAATCTAATCCCGAATACACAACCCTGAACCAATCTAATCCTGAATACACAATTTCGAACCAATATAATACCGAATACAAAAGCTCAAATCCAGTTAAGCCTGAATACATAACCCTGAACCAATCAAATACCAACCACACAATCCTAAATGAAAATACTCATGAATACTCAATCCCAAATAAATCCCAAATGTGCAATCCCAAACCAATCTAATCCTGAATACACAAACCCGAATATATCAAATCCTGAATTCATAAAACCAAACCAATCTAATCTCGAATATACAAACCTGAACAAATCTAATCCCAAATACACAATCCCAAACCAATCAACTCCTGAATACACAATCCTGAACCAATCTATTCCTGAATACACAATTCTGAACTAATCTAATCCTGAATACACAGTTCCAAACTTCTCCAATCCCGAATACACAATCATGAACCAATCTAATGCTGAATACAAAACCTCAAAGCCATCTAATCCTGAATACATAATCCTGAACCCATCAAATCCCAACCACACAATCCTAAATGAATATACTCACGAATACACAATTCCAAACAAATCCCAAATTCACAATCCCAAACAAATATAATCCTGAATACACAAGCTCAAACCAATCAAATCCTGAATACACAATCCCGAACCAAACAAATCCTGAATTCACAATCCCAAACAAATCTAATCCCAAATGTACAAATCTGAACCAATCTAATACTGAATACACAATCCCAATCCAATCAAATCCCGAAAACACAATCCTGAACCATTCAAATCCTGAGTACACAATCCTGAAACATTCTAATCCTCAATACACAATTCTGAACCAATCTAATCCCGAATAGAAAATCATGAACCAATCTAATCCTGAATACACAATTACGAACCAATCTAATCCTGAATACACAATTCCGAACCAATTTAATACTGAATACAGAATTCCAAACCTATCTAATCCTGAATGCACAATCTTGAACCAATCTAATCCCGAATACTCAATCCCGAAACAATCTAATCCTGAAAACACAATCCCGAACAAGTCTATTCCTGAATACACAATTCCAAACCTATCTAATCCCAAAAACACAATCCAAAACCAATCTATTCCTGAATACACAATTCTGAACTAATCTAATCCTGAATACACAGTTCCAAACTTCTCCAATCCCGAATACACAATCATGAACCAATCTAATGCTGAATACAAAACCTCAAAGCCATCTAATCCTGAATACATAATCCTGAACCCATCAAATCCCAACCACACAATCCTAAATGAATATACTCACGAATACACAATTCCAAACAAATCCCAAATTCACAATCCCAAACAAATATAATCCTGAATACACAAGCTCAAACCAATCAAATCCTGAATACACAATCCCGAACCAAACAAATCCTGAATTCACAATCCCAAACAAATCTAATCCCAAATGTACAAATCTGAACCAATCTAATACTGAATACACAATCCCAATCCAATCAAATCCCGAAAACACAATCCTGAACCATTCAAATCCTGAGTACACAATCCTGAAACATTCTAATCCTCAATACACAATTCTGAACCAATCTAATCCCGAATAGAAAATCATGAACCAATCTAATCCTGAATACACAATTACGAACCAATCTAATCCTGAATACACAATTCCGAACCAATTTAATACTGAATACAGAATTCCAAACCTATCTAATCCTGAATGCACAATCTTGAACCAATCTAATCCCGAATACTCAATCCCGAAACAATCTAATCCTGAAAACACAATCCCGAACAAGTCTATTCCTGAATACACAATTCCAAACCTATCTAATCCCAAAAACACAATCCAAAACCAATCTATTCCTGAATACACAAACCCGAACCTATCAAATCCTGAATTCATAAAACCAAACCAATCTAATCCCGAATACACAATCCTGAACCAATCTAATCCTGAATACACAATCCTGAAGCAATCAAATCCGGAGTACACAATGCCGAACCAATCTAATCCCCAATTCACAATTCCAAACCTTTCTAATCCCGAATACACAATCCTGAACCAATCTATTCCTGAATACACAAACCTGAACCAATCTATTCCTGAATACACAATTCAGAACTAATCTAATCCTGAATACACAATTCCAAATTTATCCAATACCGAATACACAATCATGAAACAATGTAATCCTGAATACAAAACCTCAAAGCCATGTAATCCTGAATACATAATCCTGAGCCCATCAAATCCAAACCACACAGTCCTGAATGAATATACACACGAATACACAATTCCAAACAAATCCCAAATGCACAATCCCAAACAAATCTAATCCTGAATACACAAGCTCAAACCAATCAAATCCTGAATACACAATCCCGACCCAATCAAATCCTGAATTCACAATCCCAAACAAATCTAATCCCAAATGCAAAAATCTGAACCAATCTAATCCTGAATACACAATCCCAATCCAATCACATCCTGAAAACACAATCCTGAACCAATCAAATCCTGAATACACAATCCTGAAACAATCTAATCCTGAATAGACAATCCTGAACTAACCTAATCCCGAATACAAAATCCTGAACCAATCTAATCCTGAATACACAATTGCGAACCAATCTAATCCTGAATACACAATACCAAACCAATTTAATACTTAATACAGAATTCCAAACCTATCTAATCCCGAATAAACAATCCTGAACCAATCAAATTCCGAATACACAATCCCAAAACAATCTAATCCTGAATACACAATTCCAAACCTTTCTAATCCCGAATACACAATCCTGAATCAATCTAATCCCGAATACACAACCCTGAACCAATCTAATCCTGAATACACAATTTCGAACAATATAATAGCGAATACAAAAGCTCAAATCCAGTTAAGCCTGAATACATAACCCTGAACCAATCAAATACCAACCACACAATCCTAAATGAAAATACTCATGAATACTCAATCCCAAATAAATCCCAAATGTGCAATCCCAAACCAATCTAATCCTGAATACACAAACCCGAATATATCAAATCCTGAATTCATAAAACCAAACCAATCTAATCCCGAATATCCAAACCTGAACCAATCTAATCCCAAATACACAATCCCAAACCAATCAACTCCTGAATACACAATCCTGAACCAATCTATTCCTGAATACACAATTCTGAACTAATCTAATCCTGAATACACAATTCCAAACTTCTCCAATACCGGATACACAATCATGAACCAATCTAATGCTGAATAAAAAACCTCAAAGCCATCTAATCCTGAATACATAATCCTGAACCCATCAAATCCCAACCACACAATCCTAAATGAATATACTCACGAATACACAATTCCAAACAAATCCCAAATTCACAATCCCAAACAAATCTAATCCTGAATACACAAGCTCAAACCAATCAAATCCTGAATACACAATCCCGAACCAAACAAATCCTGAATTCACAATCCCAAACAAATCTAAGCCCAAATGTACAAATCTGAAACAATCTAATCCTGAATACACAATCCCAATCCAATCAAATCCTGAAAACACAATCCTGAACCATTCAAATCCTGAGTACACAATCCTGAAACATTCTAATCCTGAATACACAATTCTGAACCAATCTAATCCCGAATAGAAAATCATGAACCAATCTAATCCTGAATACACAATTACGAACCAATCTAATCCTGAATACACAATTCCGAACCAATTTAATACTGAATACAGAATTCCAAACCTATCTAATCCTGAATGCACAATCTTGAACCAATCTAATCCCGAATACTCAATCCCGAAAAAATCTAATCCTGAAAACACAATCCCGAACGAGTCTATTCCTGAATACACAATTCAAAACCTATCTAATCCCAAAAACACAATCCAAAACCAATCTATTCCTGAATACACAATCCCGAACCAATCTAATACTGAATACACAATCCCGAACCAAACTATTCCTGAATACACAATTCCGAACTAATCTAATTCGGAATACACAGTTCCAAACTTATCCAATCCCGAATACACAATCCCTAATACATAATCCTGAACCAATCAAATCCCAGCCACACAATCCTAAATGAATATACTCGCGAATACACAATTCCAAACAAATCTCTAATGCACAATCCCAAACAAATTTAATCCTGAATACACAATCCCAAACAAATCTAATCCTGAATACACAAGCTCAAACCAATCAAATCCTGAATACACAATCCCGAACCAAACAAATCCTGAATTCACAATTCCAAACAAATCTAAGCCCAAATGTACAAATCTGAAACAATCTAATCCTGAATACACAATCCCAATCCAATCAAATCATGAAAACACAATCCTGAACCATTCAAATCCTGAGTACACAATCCTGAAACATTCTAATCCTGAATACACAATTCTGAACCAATCTAATCCCGAATAGAAAATCATGAACCACTCTAATCCTGAATACACAATTACGAACCAATCTAATCCTGAATACACAATTCCGAACCAATTTAATACTGAATACAGAATTCCAAACCTATCTAATCCTGAATGCACAATCTTGAACCAATCTAATCCCGAATACTCAATCCCGAAAAAATCTAATCCTGAAAACACAATCCCGAACGAGTCTATTCCTGAATACACAATTCCAAACCTATCTAATCCCAAAAACACAATCCAAAACCAATCTATTCCTGAATACACAATCCCGAACCAATCTAATACTGAATACACAATCCCGAACCAAACTATTCCTGAATACACAATTCCGAACTAATCTAATTCGGAATACACAGTTCCAAACTTATCCAATCCCGAATACACAATCCCTAATACATAATCCTGAACCAATCAAATCCCAGCCACACAATCCTAAATGAATATACTCGCGAATACACAATTCCAAACAAATCTCTAATGCACAATCCCAAACAAATTTAATCCTGAATACACAATCCCAAACAAATCTAATCCTGAATACACAAGCTCAAACCAATCAAATCCTGAATACACAATCCCGAACCAAACAAATCCTGAATTCACAATTCCAAACAAATCTAAGCCCAAATGTACAAATCTGAAACAATCTAATCCTGAATACACAATCCCAATCCAATCAAATCATGAAAACACAATCCTGAACCATTCAAATCCTGAGTACACAATCCTGAAACATTCTAATCCTGAATACACAATTCTGAACCAATCTAATCCCGAATAGAAAATCATGAACCACTCTAATCCTGAATACACAATTACGAACCAATCTAATCCTGAATACACAATTCCGAACCAATTTAATACTGAATACAGAATTCCAAACCTATCTAATCCTGAATGCACAATCTTGAACCAATCTAATCCCGAATACTCAATCCCGAAAAAATCTAATCCTGAAAACACAATCCCGAACGAGTCTATTCCTGAATACACAATTCCAAACCTATCTAATCCCAAAAACACAATCCAAAACCAATCTATTCCTGAATACACAATCCCGAACCAATCTAATACTGAATACACAATCCCGAACCAAACTATTCCTGAATACACAAATCCGAACTAATCTAATCCGGAATACACAGTTGCAAACTTATCCAATCCCGAATACACAATCCCTAATACATAATCCTGAACCAATCAAATCCCAGCCACACAATCCTAAATGAATATACTCGCGAATACACAATTCCAAACAAATCCCTAATGCACAATCCCAAACAAATTTAATCCTGAATACACAATCCCGAACAAATCTAATCCTGAATACACAAGATCAAACCAATCAAATCCTGAATACACAATCCCAATCCAATCAAATCCTGAATCCACAATCCCGAAACAATCTATTCCTGAATACACAATTCCGAGCAAATCTAATCCTGAATACACAATTCCAAACCTATCTAATCCCGAATACACAATCCTGAATCAATCTAATCCCGAATACACAATTCTGAACCAATCTAATCATGAATACACTATTTCGAACCATTCTAATCCTGAATACAAAAACTCAAAGCCATTTAATCCTGAGTACATAACCCTGAACCAATCAAATCTCGTCCACACAATCCTAAATGAAAATACTCATGAATACTCAATCCCAAATAAATCCCAAATGTGCAATCCCAAACCAATCTAATCCTGAATACACAAACCCGATCCTATCATATCCTGAATTCATAAAACCAAACCAATCTAATCCCGAATATACAGCCCTGAACCAATCTAATCCCAAATACACAATCCCAAATCAATCAACTCCTGAATACACAATCCTGAACCAATCTATTCCTGAATACACAATTCCGAACTAATCTAATCCTGAATACACAATTCCAAACTTATCCAATCCCGAATACACATTCATGAACCAATCTAATCCTGAGTACAAAACTTCAAAGCCATGTAATCCTGAATACATAATCCTGAACCCATCAAATCCCAACCACACAATCCTAAATGAATATACTCACGAATACACAATTCCAAACAAATCCCAAATGCACAATCCCAAACAAATCTAATCCTGAATACACAAGCTCAAACCAATCAAATCCTGAATACACAATCCCGAACCAAACAAATCCTGAATTCACAGTGCCAAACAAATCTAATCCCAAATGTACAAATCTGAATCAATCTAATCCTGAATACACAATCCCAATCCAATCACATCCTGAAAACACAATCCTGAACCAATCAAATCCTGAGTACACAATCCTGAAACAATCTAATCCTGAATAGACAATCCTGAACCAACCTAATCCCGAATACAAAATCCTGAACCAATCTAATCCTGAATACACAATTACGAACCAATCTAATGCTGAATACACAATTCCGAACCAATTTAATACTGAATACAGAATTCCAAACCTATCTAATCCTGAATACACAATCCTGAGCCAATCTAATCCCGGAGACTCAATCCCAAACCAATCTAATCCTGAATACACAATCCCGAACCAATTTATTCCTGAATACACAATTCCAAACCTATCAAATCCCGAATACACAATCCAAAACCAATCTATTCCTGAGTACACAATCCCGAACCAATCTAATACTGAATACACAATCCCGAACCAAACTATTACTGAATACACAATTCCGAACTAATCTAATCCTGAATACACAAATCCAAACTTATCCAATCCCGAATAAACAATCCCTAATAGATAATCCTGAACCAATCAAATCCCAGACACACAATCCTAAATGAATATACTCGTGAATACACAATTCCAAACAAATCCCAAATGCACAATCCCAAACAAATCAAATCCTGAATACACAAGCTCAAACCAATCAAATCCTGAATACACAATCCCGAACCAAACAAATCCTGAATTCACAATCCAAAACAAATCTAATCCCAAATGTACAAATCCGAACCAATCTAATCCTGAATACACAATCCCAATCCAATCACATCCTGAAAACACAATCCTGAACCAATCAAATCCTGAATACACAATCCTGAAACAATCTAATCCTGAATACACAATCCTGAACCAATATAATGCCGATAACAAAATCCTGAACCAATCTAATCCTGAATACACAATTGCGAACCAATCTAATCCTGAATACACAATTCCAAACCAATTTAATACTGAATACAGAATTCCAAACCTATCTAATCCTGAATACACTATCCTGAACCAATCTAATCCCGAATACTCAATCCCGAACCATTCTATTCCTGAATACACAATTCCAAACCTATCTAATCCCGAATACACAATCCAAAACCAATCTATTCCTGAACACACAATCCCGAACCAATCTAATACTGAGTACACAATCCCGAACCAATCTATTCCTGAATACACAATTCCGAACAAATCTAATCCTGAATACACAATTCCAAACCTATCTAATCCCGAATACACAATCCTGAATCAATCTAATCCCGAACACACAATCCTGAACCAATCTAATCCTGAATACACAATTTCGAACCAATCTAATCCTGAATACAAAACCTGAAAGCCATTTAATCCTGAATACATAACCCTAAAACCAATCAAATCTCAACCACACAATCCGAAATGAATATACTCATGATTACTCGATCCCAAATATATCCCAAAATTGCAATCCCAAACCAATCTAATCCTAAATACACAAACCCGAACCTATCAAATCCTGAATTCATAAAACCAAACCAATCAAATCGTGAATATACAATCCTGAACCAATCTAATCCCGAATACACAATCCTGAAACAATCTAATCCTCAATACACAATCCTGAACCAATCTAATCACGAATACACATTCACGAACCAATCTAATCCTGAATACACAATTATGAACTAATCTAATCCTGAATACACAATTCCGAACCAATTTAATCCTGAAAACAGAATTCCAAACCTATCTAATCCCGAATACACAATCCTGAACCTATCAAATCCCGAATACACAATCCCGAAACAATCAAATCCTGAATACACAATTCCAAACCTTTCTAATCCTGAATACACAATCCTGAATCAATCTACTCCCGAATACACAACCCTGAACCAATCTAATCCTGAATACACAATTTCGAACCAATCTAATCCCGAATACAAAAGCTCAAATCCATTTAATCCTGAATACATTACCCTGAACCAATCAAATCCCAAGCACCCAATCCTAAATGAAAATACTCATGAATAATCAATCCCAAATAAATCCCAAATGTGCAATCCCAAACCAATCTAATCATGAATACACTTGAACTTATCAAATCCTGAACTCAAAAACCAAAACAATCTAATCCCGAATATACAACCCTGAACCAATCTAATCCTGAATACACAATCCCAAACTTATCCAATGCCGAATACACAATTATGAACCAATCTAATGCTGAATACAAAACCTCAAAGCCATCTAATCCTGAATACATAATCCTGAACCCATCAAATCCCAACCACACAATCGTAAATGAATATACTCACGAATACACAATTCCAAACAAATCCCAAATGCACAATCCCAAACAAATCTAATCCTGAATACACAAGCTCAAACCAATCAAATCCTGAATACACATTCCCGAACCAAACAAATCCTGAATTCACAATGCCAAACAAATCTAAGCCCAAATGTACAAATCTGAACCAATCTAATCCTGAATACACTATTTTGAACCAATCTAATCCTGAATACAAAACCTCAAAACCATTTAATACTGAGTACATAACCCTGAACCAATCAAATCTCGTCCACACAATCCTAAATGAATATGCTCATGAACACTCAATCCCAAATAAATCCCAAAATTGCCATCCCAAACCAATCTAATCCTGAATAGACAATCCCGAACCAATCAAGTCCTGAATTCATAAAACCAAACCAATCTAATCGTGAGTATACAATCCTGAACCAATCTAATACTGAATACACAATCCGGAAACAATCTAATCCTGAATACACAAACCTGAACCAATCTAATTCCGAATACACAATCCCAAACCAATCTAATCCTGATCCCACAATCCCTAACCAATCAAATCCTGATTTCATAAAACCAAACCAATCTAATCCCGAATATACAACCCTGAATCAATCTAATCCCGAATACACAATACCAAACCAATCTAATACTGAACACACAATCCCGAACCAATCGAAACCCGAAAATACAATTCCGAACCAATCTAATCCTGAATACACAATCCTGAACCAATCTAATCCTGAATACACAATCCTGAACCGATCAAATCCTGAGTACACAATGCCGAACCAATCGAATCCCCGATTCACAATTCCAAACCTTTCTAATCCCGAATACACAATCCTGAACCAATCTATTCCTGAATACACAAACCTGAACCAATCTATTCCTGAATACACAATTCCGAACTAATCTAATCCTGAATACACAATTCCAAACTTATCCAATACCGAATACACAATCATGAACCAATCTAATCCTGAATACAAAACCTCAAAGCCATGTAATCCTGAATACATAATCCTGAACCCATCAAATCCAAACCACACAGTCCTAAATGAATATACACACGAATACACAATTCCAAACAAATCCCAAATGCACAATCCCAAAGAAATCTAATCCTGAATACACAAGCTCAAACCAATCAAATCCTGAATACACAATCCCGACCCAATCAAATCCTGAATTCACAATCCCAAACAAATCTAATCCCAAATGTACAAATCTGAACCAATCTAACCCTGAATACACAATCCTGAACCAATCAAATCCTGAGTACACAATGCCGAACCAATCAAATCCCCAATTCACAATTCCAAACCTTTCTAATCCCGCATACACAATCCTGAACCAATCTATTCCTGAATACACAAACCTGAACCAATCTATTCCTGAATACACAATTCCGAACTAATCTAATCCTGAATACACAATTCCAAACTTATCCAATACCGAATACACAATCATGAACCAATCTAATCCTGAATACAAAACCTCAAAGCCATGTAATCCTGAATACATAATCCTGAACCCATCAAATCCAAACCACACAGTCCTAAATGAATATACACACGAATACACAATTCCAAACAAATCCCAAATGCACAATCCCAAACAAATCTAATCCTGAATACACAAGCTCAAACCAATCAAATCCTGAATACACAATCCCGAAACAATCAAATCCTGAATACACAATTCCAATCCTTTCTATTCCCGAATACACAATCCTGAATCAATCTACTCCCGAATACACAACACTGAACCAATCTAATCCTGAATACACAATTTCGAACCAATATAATCCTGAATACAAAAGCTCAAATCCATTTAAGCCTGAATACATAACCCTGAACCAATCAAATACCAACCACACAATCCTAAATGAAAATACTCATGAATACTCAATCCCAAATAAATCCCAAATGTTCAATCCCAAACCAATCCAATCCTGAATACACAAACCCGAACCTATCAAATCCAGAATTCATAAAACCAAACCAATCTAATCCCGAATATACAACCCTGAACCAATCTAATCCCAAATACACAATCCCAAACCAATCAACTCCTGAATACACAATCCTGAACCAATCTATTCCTGAATACACAATTCCAAAGTAATCTAATCCTGAATACACAATTCCAAACTTATCCAATCCCGAATACACAATCATGAACCAATCTAATCCTGAATACAAAACCTCAAAGTCATCTAATCCTGAATACATAATCCTGAACCCATCAAATCCCAACCACACAATCCTAAATGAATATACTCACGAATAGACAATTCCAAACAAATCCCAAATGCACAATCCCAAACAAATTTAATCCTGAATACACAAGCTCAAAACAACAAAATCCTGAATACACAATCCCGAACCAAACAAATCCTGTATTCACAATCCCAAACAAATCTAATCCCAAATGTACCAATCTGAACCAATCTAATCCTGAATACACAATCCCAATCCAATCACATCCTGAAAAAACAATCCTGAACCATTCAAATCCTGAGTACACAATCCTGAAACATTCTAATCCTGAATACACAATCCTGAACCAATCTAATCCCGAATACAAAATCCTGAACCAATCCAATCCTGAATACACAATTACGAACCAATCTAATCCTGAATAGACAATTCCAAACCAATTTAAAACTGAATACAGAATTCCAAACCTATCTAATCCAGAATACACAATCCTGAACCATTCAAATCCCGAATACACAATCCCAAAACAATCTAATCCTGAATACAAAATTCCAAACCTTTCTAATCCCGAATACACAATCCTGAATCAATCTACACCTGAATACGCAACCCTGAACCAATCTAATCCTGAATACACAATTTTGAACCAATCTAATCCTGAATATAAAAGCTCAAAGCCATTTAATCCTGAATACATAACCCTGAACCAATCAAATCCCAACCACACAATCCTAAATGAAAATACTCATGAATACTCAATCCCAAATAAATCCCAAATGTGCAATCCCAAACCAATCTAATCCTGAATACACAATCCCGAACCAATCAAATCCTGAATTCATAAAACCAAACCAATCTAAGCCCGAATATACAACCCTGAACCAATCTAATCCCAAATAGACAATCCCAATCCAATCAACTAATGAATACACAATCCTGAACCAATCTGATCCCGAATACACAATCCCAAACCAATCAAATCCTGATCCCACAATCCCGAACCAATCAATTCGTGAATTCATAAAACCAAACCAATCTAATCCCGAATATACAACCCTGAATCAATCTAATCCCGAATACAAAATACCAAAGCAATCTAATACTGAACACACAATCCCGAACCAATCGAAACCCGAAAATTCAATTCCGAACCAATCTAATCCTGAATACACAATCCTGAACCAATCTAACCCTGAATACACAATCCTGAACCAATCAAATCCTGAGTACACAATGCCGAACCAATCAAATCCCCAATTCACAATTCCAAACCTTTCTAATCCCGCATACACAATCCTGAACCAATCTATTCCTGAATACACAAACCTGAACCAATCTATTCCTGAATACACAATTCCGAACTAATCTAATCCTGAATTCACAATTCCAAACTTATCCAATACCGAATACACAATCATGAACCAATCTAATCCTGAATACAAAACCTCAAAGCCATGTAATCCTGAATACATAATCCTGAACCCATCAAATCCAAACCACACAGTCCTAAATGAATATACACACGAATACACAATTCCAAACAAATCCCAAATGCACAATCCCAAACAAATCTAATCCTGAATACACAAGCTCAAACCAATCAAATCCTGAATACACAATCCCGAACCAATCAAATCCTGAATACACAATTCCAATCCTTTCTATTCCCGAATACACAATCCTGAATCAATCTACTCCCGAATACACAACACTGAACCAATCTAATCCTGAATACACAATTTCGAACCAATATAATCCTGAATACAAAAGCTCAAATCCATTTAAGCCTGAATACATAACCCTGAACCAATCAAATACCAACCACACAATCCTAAATGAAAATACTCATGAATACTCAATCCCAAATAAATCCCAAATGTTCAATCCCAAACCAATCCAATCCTGAATACACAAACCCGAACCTATCAAATCCAGAATTCATAAAACCAAACCAATCTAATCCCGAATATACAACCCTGAACCAATCTAATCCCAAATACACAATCCCAAACCAATCAACTCCTGAATACACAATCCTGAACCAATCTATTCCTGAATACACAATTCCAAAGTAATCTAATCCTGAATACACAATTCCAAACTTATCCAATCCCGAATACACAATCATGAACCAATCTAATCCTGAATACAAAACCTCAAAGTCATCTAATCCTGAATACATAATCCTGAACCCATCAAATCCCAACCACACAATCCTAAATGAATATACTCACGAATAGACAATTCCAAACAAATCCCAAAATGCACAATCCCAAACAAATCTAATCCTGAATACACAAGCTCAAAACAACAAAATCCTGAATAGACAATCCCGAACCAAACAAATCCTGTATTCACAATCCCAAACAAATCTAATCCCAAATGTACCAATCTGAACCAATCTAATCCTGAATACACAATCCCAATCCAATCACATCCTGAAAACACAATCCTGAACCATTCAAATCCTGAGTACACAATCCTGAAACATTCTAATCCTGAATACACAATCCTGAACCAATCTAATCCCGAATACAAAATCCTGAACCAATCCAATCCTGAATACACAATTACGAACCAATCTAATCCTGAATAGACAATTCCAAACCAATTTAAAACTGAATACAGAATTCCAAACCTATCTAATCCAGAATACACAATCCTGAACCATTCAAATCCCGAATACACAATCCCAAAACAATCTAATCCTGAATACAAAATTCCAAACCTTTCTAATCCCGAATACACAATCCTGAATCAATCTACACCTGAATACGCAACCCTGAACCAATCTAATCCTGAATACACAATTTTGAACCAATCTAATCCTGAATATAAAAGCTCAAAGCCATTTAATCCTGAATACATAACCCTGAACCAATCAAATCCCAACCACACAATCCTAAATGAAAATACTCATGAATACTCAATCCCAAATAAATCCCAAATGTGCAATCCCAAACCAATCTAATCCTGAATACACAATCCCGAACCAATCAAATCCTGAATTCATAAAACCAAACCAATCTAAGCCCGAATATACAACCCTGAACCAATCTAATCCCAAATAGACAATCCCAATCCAATCAACTAATGAATACACAATCCTGAACCAATCTGATCCCGAATACACAATCCCAAACCAATCAAATCCTGATCCCACAATCCCGAACCAATCAATTCGTGAATTCATAAAACCAAACCAATCTAATCCCGAATATACAACCCTGAATCAATCTAATCCCGAATATAAAATACCAAAGCAATCTAATACTGAACACACAATCCCGAACCAATCGAAACCCGAAAATTCAATTCCGAACCAATCTAATCCTGAATACACAATCCTGAACCAATCTAATCCTGAATACACAATCCTGAACCAATCAAATCCTGGTTACACAATGCCGAACCAATCTAATCCCCAATTCACAATTCCAAACCTTTCTAATTCCGAATACACAATCCTGAACCAATCTATTCCTGAATACACAAACCTGAACCAATCTATTCCTGAATACACAATTTCGAACTCATCTAATCCTGAATACACAATTCCAAACTTATCCAATACCGAATACACAATCATGAACCAATCTGATCCTGAATACAAAACCTCAAAGCCATCTAATCCTGAATACATAATCCTGAAACCATCAAATCCAAACCACACAGTCCTAAATGAATATACACACGAATACACAATTCCAAACAAATCCCAAATGCACAATCCCAAACAAATCTAATCCTGAATACACAAGCTCAAACCAATCAAATCCTGAATACACAATCCTGAACCAATCAAATTCTGAATTCACAAGCCCAAACAAATCTAATTCCAAATGTACAAATCTGAACCAATCTAATCCTGAATACACAATCCCAATCCAATCACATCCTGAAAACACAATCCCGAACCAATCTAATCCCGAATACACCATCCTGAATCAATCTAATCCTGAATACACTATACCGAACCAATTTAATCCTGAATACAGAATTCCAAACCTATCTAATCCCGAATAAACAATCCTGAACCAATCAAATCCCGAATACACAATCCCGAAACAATCTAATCCTGAATACACAATTCCAAAACTTTCTATTCCCGAATACACAATCCTGAATCAATCTACTCCCGAATACACAACCCTGAACCAATCTAATCCTGAATACACAATTGTGAACCAATATAATCCTGAATACAAAAGCTCAAATCCATTTAAGCCTGAATACATAACCCTGAACCAATCAAATACCAACCACACAATCCTAAATGAAAATACTCATGAAAACTCAATCCCAAATAAATCCCAAATGTGCAATCCCAAACCAATCTAATCTTGAATGCACAAAGCCGAACCTATCAAATCCTGAAATCATAAAACCAAACCAATCTAATTCCGAATATACAACCCTGAACCAATCTAATCTCAAATACACAATCCCAAACCAATCAACTCCTGAATACACAATCCTGAACCAATCTATTCCTGAATACACAATTCTGAACTAATCTAATCCTGAATACACAATTCCAAACTTATCCAATACCGAATACACAATCATGAACAAATCCAATCCTGAATACAAAACCTCAAAGTCATCTAATCCTGAATAGATAATCCTGAACCCATCAAATCCCAACCACACAATCCTAAATGTATATACTCAAAAATACACAATTCCAAACAAATCCCAAATGCACAATCCCAAACAAATCTAATCCTGAATACACAAGCTCAAACCAATCAAATCCTGAATACACAATCCCGAACCAAACAAATCCTGAATTCACAATCCCAAACAAATCTAAGCCCAAATGTACAAATCTGAACCAATCTAATCCTGAATACACAATCACAATCCAATCACATCCTGAAAACACAATCCTGTACCATTCAAATCCTGAGTACACAATCCTGAAACATTCTAATCCTGAATACACAATCCTGAGCCAATCTAATCCCGAATACAAAATCCTGAACCAATCTAATACTGAATACACAATCCCGAACCAAACTATTCCTGAATACACAATTCCGAACTAATCTAATCCTGAATACACAATTCCAAACTTATCGAATCCCGAATACACAATCCCTAATACATAATCCTGAACCAATCAAATCCCAGCCACACAATCCTAAATGTATATACTCAAAAATACACAATTCCAAACAATTCCCAAATGCACAATCCCAAACAAATTTAATGCTGAATACACAATCCCGAAAAAATCTAATCCTGAATACACAAGCTCAAACCAATCAAATCCGGAATACACAATCCCGAACCAATCAAATCCTGAATTCACAATCCCAAAAAAATCTAATCCCAAATGTACAAATCTGAAGCAATCTAATCCTGAATACACAATCCCAATCCAATCAAATCCTGAATAGACAATCCCGAACCAATCTATTCCTGAATACACAATTCCGAACAAATCTAATCCTGAATACACAATTCCAAACCTATCTAATGCCGAATACACAATCCTGAATCAATATAATCCCGCATACACAATCCTGAACCAATCTAATCATTAATACACTATTTCCAACTATTCTAATCCTGAATACAAAACCTCAAAGCCATTTAATCCTGAGTAAATAACCCTGAACCAATCAAAACGCGTCCACACAATCCTAAATGAAAATACTCATGTATAATCAATCCCAAATAAATCCCAAATGTGCAATCCCTAACCAATCTAATACTGAATACACAAACCCGAACCTATCAAATCCTGAATTCATAAAACCAAACCAATCTAACCCTGAATATACAGCCCTGAACCAATCTAATCCCGAATACACAATCCCAAACCAATCAACTCCTGAATACATAATCCTGAACCAATCTATTCCTGAATACACAATTCCGAACTAATCTAATCCTGAATGCACAATTCCAAACTTATCCAATCCCGAATACACAATCATGAACCAATCTAATCCTGAATACAAAACTTCAAAGCCATTTAATCCTGAATACATAATCCTGAACCAATCAAATCCCAACCACACAATCCTAAATGACTATACTCGCGAATACACAATTCCAAACAAATCCCAAATGCACAATCCCAAACAAATCTAATCCGGATTACAAAAGCTCAAACCAATCAAATCCTGAATACACAATCCCGAACCAAACAAATCCTGAATTCACAATCCCAAACAAATCTAATCCCAAATGTACAAATCTGAACCAATCTAATCCTGAATACACAATCCCAATCCAATCACATCCTGAAAACACAATCCTGAACCAATTAAATCCTGAATACACAATCCTGAAACAATCTAATCCTGAATACACAATCCTGAACCAATATAATCCCGATAACAAAATCCTGAACCAATCTAATCCTGAATACACAACTGCGAACCAATCTAATCCTGAATACACAATTCCAAACCAATTTAATACTGAATACAGAATTCCAAACCTATCTAATCCTGAATACACAATCCTGAACCAATCTAATCCCGAATACTCAATCCCGAAACAATCTATTCCTGAATACACAATTCCAAACCTGTCTAATCCTGAATACACAATCCAAAACCAATCTATTCCTGAATATACAATCCCGAACCAATCTAATACTGAACACACAATTCCAAACCTATCTAATCCCGAATACACAATCCTGAATCAATCTAATCCCGAATACACAATCCTGAACCAATCTAATCCTGAATACACAATTTCGAACCAATCTAATCCTGAATACAAAACCTCAAAGCCATTTAATCCTGAAAACACAATCCTGAACCATTCAAATCCTGAGTACACAAACCTGAAACATTCTAATCCTGAATAGACAATCCTGAACCAATCTCATCCCGAATACAAAATCCTGAACCAATCTAATCCTGAATACACAATTCCGAACCAATTTAAAACTGAATACATAACTCCAAACCTATCTAATCCCGAATACACAATCCTGAACCAATCAAATCCCGAATACACAATCCCAAAACCTTCTAATCCTGAATACACAATTCCAAACCTTTCTATTCCCGAATCCACAACCCTGAACCAATCTAATCCTGAATACACAATTTCGAACCAATATAATCCTGAATACAAAAGCTCTAATCCATTTAAGCCAGAATACATAACCCTGAACCAATCAAATCCCAACCACACAATCCTAAATGAAAATTCTCATGAATACTCAATCCCAAATAAATCCCAAATGTGCAATCCCAAACCAATCTAATCCTGAATACACAAACCCGAACCTATCAAATCCAGAATTCATAAAACCAAACCAATCTAATCCCGAATATACAACCCTGAACCAATCTAATCCCAAATACACAATCCCAAACCAATCAACTCCTGAATACACAATCCTGAACCAATCTATTCCTGAATACACAATTCCAAATTTATCCAATCCCGAATACACAATCATGAACCAATCTAA
Organism: Carcharodon carcharias; assembly: GCF_017639515.1. Lineage (NCBI taxonomy): Eukaryota > Metazoa > Chordata > Chondrichthyes > Lamniformes > Lamnidae > Carcharodon > Carcharodon carcharias. Next base: position 87,514,791 of record NC_054484.1, read on the forward strand.
TGCTGAATACAAAACCTCAAAGCCATCTAATCCTGAATACATAATCCTGAACCCATCAAATCCCAACCACACAATCCTAAATGAATATACTCACGCATACACAATTCCAAACAAATCCCAAATGCACAATCCCAAACAAATCTAATCCTGAACACACAAGCTCAAACCAATCAAATCCTGAATACACAATCCCGAACCAAACAAATCCTGAATTCACAATCCCAAACAAATCTAAGCCCAAATGTACAAATCTGAACCAATATAATCCTGAATACACAATCCCAATCCAATCACATCCTGAAAACACAATCCTGAACCATTCAAATCCTGAGTACACAAACCTGAAACATTCTAATCCTGAATACACAATCCTGAACCAATCTAATCCTGAATACAAAATCCTGAACCAATCTAATCCTGAATAAACAATTACGAACCAATCGAACCCTGAATACACAATTCCGAACCGATTTAAAACTGAATACAGAATTCCAAACCTACCTAATCCTGAATGCACAATCTTGAACCAAACTAATCCCAAATACACAATCCCAAACCAATCAACTCCTGAATACACAATCCTGAACCAATCCAATCCCAAATACACAATCCCAAACCAATCTAATCCTGAAAACACAAGCCTGAACCAATCTAATCCCGAATACACAATCCTGAAACAATCTACTCCTGAATGCACAAACCTAAACCAATCTAATTCCGAATATACTATCCTGAACCAATCTAATCCCGAATATACAATCCTAAACTAATTTAATCCTGAGTACACAATACCAAACCAATCTAATCCTGAATACACAATCCTGAACCAAGCTACTCCCGAATACACAATCCCAAACCAATCTAATCCTGAAAACACAATCCTGAACCAATGTAATCCCGAATACACAATCCTGAAACAATCTAATCATGAATACACAATCCTGAACCAATCTAATCCTGAATACATAATTCCGAACCAATCTAATCCTGAATACATAATTCCAAACCTATCTAATCCCGAATACACAATGCTGAACCAATCTAATCCCGAATACACAATCCCGATCCAATCTAATCCTGAATACACAAGTCCGAACGAATCTAATCCTAAATACACAATTCCAAACCGATCTTATCCCGAAAACACAATCCTGAATCAATCTAATCCCGAATACAAAATCCTGAACCAGTCTAATCCTCAATGCACAATTTCGAACCAATCTAATATCTGAATACAAAACCTCAAAACCATTTAATACTGAATACATAACCCTGAACCAATGAAATCCCAACCACACAAACCTAAATGAATATACTCATGAATAATCAATCCCAAATAAATCCCAAATGTGCAATCAAAAACCAATCTAATCCTGAATACACAATCCCGAACCAATCAAATCCTGAATTCATAAACCCAAACCAATCTGATCGTGAATATGCAATCCTGAACCAATCTAATCCAAAATACACAATCCTAAACCAATCAAATCCTGAATACACAATCCCGAACCAATCTAATCCCGTATACACAACCGCAAACCAATCTAATCCTGAACCCACAAGCCTGAACCAATCTAATCCTGAATACACATTTCCGAACCAATCTAATCCTGAATACCCAATCCTGAACCAATCTAATCCTGAATACACATTTCCGAAACAATCTAATCCTGAATACACAATCCTGAACCAATCTAATCCTGAATACATAATTGCGAACCAATATAATCCTGAATACAGAATTGCAAACCTTTCTAATACCGAATACACAATCCTGAATCAATCTAATCCCGAATACACAACCCTGAACCAATCTAATCATGAATACAAAATTTCGAACCAATCTAATCCTGAATATAAAAACTCAAAGCCATTTAATCCTGAATACATAACCCTGAGCCAATCAATTCCCAACCACACAATCCTAAATGAAAATACTCATGAATACTCAATCCCAAATAAATCCCATTTGTGCAATCCCAAACCAATCAAATCCTGAATACACGATCCCTCAAAATCAAATCCTGAATTCATAAAACCAAATCAATCGAATCCCGAATATACAATCCTGAACCAATCTAATCCCAAATACACAATCCCAAACCAATCTAATCCTGAACCCACAATCCCGAACCAATCTAATCCTGAATACACAATTCCGAACCAATCAAATCCTGAATATGCAATTCCTAACCAATCAAATCCTGAATACACAAACCCAAACCAATCAAATCCTGAATATACAATCCTGAACCAATCTAATCCTGAATACAAAATCCCAAACCAAGCTAATCCTGAATACACAATCCCGAACCAATCAAATCCTGAATATACAATTCTGAACCAATCTAATCCTGAATACACAAACCCAAACCAATCAGATCCTGAATTCACAATCCTGAACCAATCTAATCCTGAATAAACAATGCCAATCCAATCAAATCCTGAATACACAAACCTAAACCAATCTAATCCCGAATACACATTCCCTAACCTATCTAATACTGAAAACACAATCCTGAACCAATCTAATCCCGCATACACAATCCTGAAACAATCTAATCCTGAATACACAAACGTAAACCAATCTAAATCCGAATATACAATCCTGAACCAATCTAATCCCTAATATACAATCCCAAACTAAGCGAATCCTGAGTACAGAATACCAAACCAATCTAATCCTGAATACACAATCCTGAATCAATCTAATCCCGAATACACAATCCTGAACCAATCTAATCCTGAATACACAATCCTGAAACAATCTAATCCTGAATACACAGTCCTGAACCAAACAAATCCTGAGTCCACAATCCCGAACCAATCTAATCCTGAATATGAAATTGCTAACCAATCAAATCCTGAATACACAAACCCAAACCAATCTGATCCTGAATACACAATCCCGAACCAATCAAATCCTGAATATACAATCCCGAACCAATCTAACCCCGAATACACAAACCCAAACCAATCAGATCCTGAATTCACAATCCTGAACCAATCTAATCCTGAATAAACAATGCCAATCCAATCAAATCCTGAATAAATAAACCTAAACCAATCAAATACCGAATACACAATCCCAAACCAATCTAATCCTGAAAACACAATCCTGAACCAATCTAATCCCGAATACACAATCCTGAAACAATCTAATCCTGAATATACAATCCCAAAATAAGTTAATCCTGAGTACACAATACCAAACCAAACTAATCCCGAATACACAACCCTGAATCAATCTAATCCCGAATACACAATCCTGATCCAATCTAATCCTGAATACACAATCCCGAACCAATCTAGTCTTGAATACAAAACCTCAAAGCCATCTAATACTGAATACATAATCCTGAACCAATCAAATCCCAACCACACAATCATTAATGAACATACTCACGAATACTCAATTCCAAACAAATCCAAAATGCACAATCCCAAACAAAGTTAATCCTGAATACACAATCCAGAACAAATCTAATCCTGTAGACACAAGCTCAAACCAATCAAATCCTGAATACACAATTCCGAACCAATCTAATCCTGAATACAAAAGCTCAAAGCCATTTCATCCTCAATACATAACCCTGAACCAATCAAATCTCAACCACACAATCCTAAATGAAAATATTCATGAATACTCAATCCCAAATAAATCCCAAATGTGCAATCCCAAATCAATCTAATCCTGAATACGCAATCCCGAACTAATCAAATCCTGTATTCATAACACCAAACCAATCTAATCCCGAATACACAATACTGAACCAATCTAATCCCGAATAAACAATCCCAAACCAATGTAATCCTGAACCCACAATCCTGAACCAATCTAATCCTGAATACACAATCCCGAACCAATCAAATCCTGAATGTACAATCCCGAAACAATCTAATCCTGAATACACAAACCCAAACCAATCAGATCCTGAATTCACAATCCTGAACCAATCTAATCCTGAATAAACAATGCTAATCCAATCAAAACCTGAATTCACAAACCTAAACCAATCTAGACCCGAACACACAATCCCAAACCAATCTAATCCTGAAAACACAATCCTGAACCAATCTAATCCAGAATACACAATCCTGAAACAATCTAATCCTGAATACACAAACCTGAACCAATCTAATTCCGAATATACAATCCTGAACCAATCTAATCCCGAATATACAATCCCAACCTAAGCTAATCCTGAGTACACAATACCAAACCAATCTAATCCTGAATACACAATCCAGAACCAATCAAATCCTGAATTCATAAAACCAAACCAATCTAATCGTGCATATACAATCCTGAACCAATCTAATCCCGAATACACAATCCTGAAACAATTTAATCCTCAATACACAATCCCGATCAAATCTAATCCTGAATACACATGCTCAAACGCATCAAATCCTGAATCGACAATCCCGAACTAATCAAAGCCTGAATTCACAAACCCAAACAAATCTAATCCCGAATGTACAAATTTGAACCAATCTAATCCTGAATACACAATCACAATCCAATCAAATTTTGAATACACAAACCTAAACTGATCTAATCCCGAATACACAATCCCAAACCAATCTAATCCTGAAAACACAATCCTGAACCAATGTAATCCCGAATATACAATCCTGAAACAATCTAATCCTGAATACACAATCCTGAAACAATCTAATCCTGAATACATAATTCCAAACCAATCTAATACTGAATATACCATTCCAAACCTATCTAATCCCGAATACACAATGCTGAAACAATCTAATCCCGAATGCACAATCCTGGACCAATCTAATCCTGAATACACAAGTCCGAACAAATCTAATCCTGAATACACAATTCCAAACCGTTCTAATCCCGAATACAAAATCCTGAACCAATCTAATCCTGAATACACAATTTCGAACCAATATAATCCTGAATACAAAAATCCTCAAAACCATTTAATCCTGAATACATAACCCGCAACCATTCAAATCCCAACCACACAATCCTAAATGAATACACTCATGAATAATCAATCCGAAATAAATCCCAAATGTGCAATCCCAAACCAATCTAATCCTGAATACTCTATCCCGAACCAATCAAATCCTGAATTCATAAACCGAAACCAATCTAATCGTGAATATGCAATCCTCAACCAATCTAATCCAAAATACACAATCCCAAACCAATCAAATCCTGAAAACACAATCCCGAACCAATCTTATCCCGTATACACAATCCCAAACCATTCTAATCCGGAACCCACAAGCCCGAAACAATCTAATCCTGAATACACAATTCCAAACCAATCTAATCCTGAATACACAATCCTGAACCAATCTAATTCTGAATACATAATTCCGAACCAATCTAATCCTGAATACACAATCCTGAAACAATCTAATCGTGAATACACAATTCTGAACCAATCAAATCCTGAGTACACAATCACGAACCAATCTAATCCTGAATATGCAATTCCTAACCAATCAAATCCTGAATACACAAACCCAAACCAATCTAATCCTGAATATACAATCCTGCACTAATATAATCCTGAATACACAATCCCGAACCAATCAAATCCTGAATGTACAATCCCGAACCAATCTAATCCTGAATACACAAACCCAAACCAATCAGATCCTGAATTCACAATCCTGAACCAATCTAATCCTGAATAAACAATGCTAATCCAATCAAATCCTGAATTCACAAACCTAAACCAATCTAATCCCGAACACACAATCCCAAACCAATCTAATCCTGAAAACACAATCCTGAACCAATCTAATCCCGAATACACAATCCTGAAACAATCTAATCCTGAATACACAAACCTGAACCAATCTAATTCCGAATATACAATACTGAACCAATCTAATCCCGAATATACAATCCCAAACTAAGCTAATCCTGAGTACACAATACCAAACCAATCTAATCCTGAATACACAATCCAGAACCAATCAAATCCTGAATTCATAAAACCAAACCAATCTTATCGTGCATATACAATCCTGAACCAATCTAATCCCGAATACACAATCCTGAAACAATTTAATCCTCAATACACAATCCCGATCAAATCTAATCCTGAATACACAAGCTCAAACCAATCAAATCCTGAATCGACAATCCCGAACTAATCAAAGCCTGAATTCACAAACCCAAACAAATCTAATCCCGAATATACAATCCTGAAACAATCTAATCCTGAATACACAATCACAATCCAATCAAATTTTGAATACACAAACCTTAACTGATCTAATCCCGAATACACAATCCCAAACCAATCTAATCCTGAAAACACAATCCTGAACCAATGTAATCCCGAATATACAATCCTGAAACAATCTAATCCTGAATACACAATCCTGAAACAATCTAATCCTGAATACATAATTCCAAACCAATCTAATACTGAATATACAATTCCAAACCTATCTAATCCCGAATACACAATGCTGAAACAATCTAATCCCGAATACACAATCCTGGACCAATCTAATCCTGAATACACAAGTCCGAACAAATCTAATCCTGAATACACAATTCCAAACCGTTCTAATCCCGAATACAAAATCCTGAACCAATCTAATCCTGAATACACAATTTCGAACCAATATAATCCTGAATACAAAAATCCTCAAAACCATTTAATCCTGAATACATAACCCGCAACCATTCAAACCCCAACCACACAATCCTAAATGAATACACTCATGAATAATCAATCCGAAATAAATCCCAAATGTGCATTCCCAAACCAATCTAATCCTGAATACTCTATCCCGAACCAATCAAATCCTGAATTCATAAACCCAAACCAATCTAATCGTGAATATGCAGTCCTCAACCAATCTAATCCAAAATACACAATCCCAAACCAATCAAATCCTGAAAACACAATCCCGAACCAATCTTATCCCGTATACACAATCCCAAACCATTCTAATCCGGAACCCACAAGCCCGAAACAATCTAATCCTGAATACACAATTCCAAACCAATCTAATCCTGAATACACAATCCTAAACCAATCAAATCCTGAGTACACAATCACGAACCAATCTAATCCTGAATATGCAATTCCTAACCAATCAAATCCTGAATACACAAACCCAAACCAATCTAATCCTGAATATACAATCCTGCACTAATCTAATCCTGAATACACAATCCCGAACCAATCAAATCCTGAATGTACAATCCCGAACCAGTCTAATCCTGAATACACAAACCCAAACCAATCAGATCCTGAATTCACAATCCTGAACCAATCTAATTCTGAATACACAATGCTAATCCAATCAAATCCTGAATTCACAAACCTAAACCAATCTAGACCCGAACCCACAATCCCAAACCAATCTAATCCTGAAAACACAATCCTGAACCAATCTAATCCAGAATATACAATCCTGAACCAATCTAATCTCGAATATACAATCCCAAACTAAGCTAATCCTGAGTACACAATACCAAACCAATCTAATCCTGAATACACAATCCAGAACCAATCAAATCCTGAATTCATAAAACCAAACCAATCTAATCATGCATATACAATCCTGAACCAATCTAATCCCGAATACACAATCCTGAAACAATTTAATCCTCAATACACAATCCCGATCAAATCTAATCCTGAATACACATGCTCAAACGCATCAAATCCTGAATCGACAATCCCGAACTAATCAAAGCCTGAATTCACAAACCCAAACAAATCTAATCCCGAATGTACAAATTTGAACCAATCTAATCCTGAATACACAATCACAATCCAATCAAATTTTGAATACACAAACCTAAACTGATCTAATCCCGAATACACAATCCCAAACCAATCTAATCCTGAAAACACAATCCTGAACCAATGTAATCCCGAATATACAATCCTGAAACAATCTAATCCTGAATACACAATCCTGAAACAATCTAATCCTGAATACATAATTCCAAACCAATCTAATACTGAATATACCATTCCAAACCTATCTAATCCCGAATACACAATGCTGAAACAATCTAATCCCGAATACACAATCCTGGACCAATCTAATCCTGAATACACAAGTCCGAACAAATCTAATCCTGAATACACAATTCCAAACCGTTCTAATCCCGAATACAAAATCCTGAACCAATCTAATCCTGAATACACAATTTCGAACCAATATAATCCTGAATACAAAAATCCTCAAAACCATTTAATCCTGAATACATAACCCGCAACCATTCAAATCCCAACCACACAATCCTAAATGAATACACTCATGAATAATCAATCAGAAATAAATCCCAAATGTGCAATCCCAAACCAATCTAATCCTGAATACTCTATCCCGAACCAATCAAATCCTGAATTCATAAACCGAAACCAATCTAATCGTGAATATGCAATCCTCAACCAATCTAATCCAAAATACACAATCCCAAACCAATCAAATCCTGAAAACACAATCCCGAACCAATCTTATCCCGTATACACAATCCCAAACCATTCTAATCCGGAACCCACAAGCCCGAAACAATCTAATCCTGAATACACAATTCCAAACCAATCTAATCCTGAATACACAATCCTGAACCAATCTAATTCTGAATACATAATTCCGAACCAATCTAATCCTGAATACACAATCCTGAAACAATCTAATCGTGAATACACAATTCTGAACCAATCAAATCCTGAGTACACAATCACGAAAAAATCTAATCCTGAATATGCAATTCCTAACCAATCAAATCCTGAATACACAAACCCAAACCAATCTAATCCTGAATATACAATCCTGCACTAATCTAATCCTGAATACACAATCCCGAACCAATCAAATCCTGAATACACAAACCCAAATCAATCTAATCCTGAATATACAATCCTGCACTAATCTAATCCTGAATACACAATCCCGAACCAATCAAATCCTGAATACACAATCCCGAACCAATCAAATCCTGAATGTACAATCCCGAACCAATCTAATCCTGAATACACAAACCCAAACCAATCAGATCCAAAATTCACAATCCTGAACCAATCTAATCCTGAATAAACAATGGTAATCCAATCAAATCCTGAATTCACAAACCTAAACCAATCTAATCCCGAACACACAATCCCAAACCAATCTAATCCTGAAAACACAATCCTGAACCAATCTAATCCTGAAAACACAATCCTGAAACAATCTAATCCCGGATACACAATCCTGGACCAATCTAATCCTGAATACACAAGTCCGAACAAATCTAATCCTGAATACACAATTCCAAACCGTTCTAATCCCGAATACAAAATCCTGAACCAATCTAATCCTGAATGCACAATTTCGAACCAATATAATCCTGAATACAAAAATCCTCAAAACCATTTAATCTTGAATACATAACCCACAACCATTCAAATCCCAACCACACAATCCTAAATGAATACACTCATGAATAATCAATCCGAAATAAATCCCAAATGTGCAATCCCAAACCAATCTAATCCTGAATACTCAATCCCGAACCAATCAAATCCTGAATTCATAAACCGAAACCAATCTAATCGTGAATATGCAATCCTCAACCAATCTAATCCAAAATACACAATCCCAAACCAGTCAAATCCTGAAAACACAATCCCAAACCAATCTTATCGCGTATACACAATCCCAAACCATTCTAATCCTGAACCCACAAGCCCGAACCAATCTAATTCTGAATACATAATTCCGAACCAATCTAATCCTGAAGACACAATCCTGAAACAATCTAATCCTGAATACACAATCCCAATCCAATCAAATCCTGAATTCATAAAACCAAACCAATCTAATCGTGAATATACAACCCTGAACCAATCTAATCCCAAAAACACAATCCTAAACCAATCAACTCCTGAATACACAATCAAGAACCAATCTAATCCTGAATATGCAATTCCTAACCAATCAAATCCTGGATACACAAAACCAAACCAATCTAATCCCGAATATACAATCCTGAACCAATCTAATCCTGAATACACAATCCCAAAAAAATCTAATCCTGAATACATAATTCTGAACCAATCTAATTCTGAATACATAATTCCAAATCTATCTAATCCCGAATACACAATGCTGAACCAATCTAATCCCGAATACACAATCCCGAACCAAGCTAATCCTTAATAAACAATTCTGAACAAATCTAATCCTGAATACACAATTCCAAAATGATCTAATCCAGAACACACAATCCTGAATCAAACTAATCCCAAATACAAAATCCTGAACCAATCTAATCCTGAATACACAATTTCAAACCGATCTAATCCTGAATACAAAACCTCAAAACTATTTAATCCTGAATACATAACCCTGAACCAAACAAATCCCAACCACACAATGCTAAATGAATATACTCATGAATAATCAATCCCAAATAAATCCCAAATGTGCAATCCCAAACCAATCTAATCCAAAATACACAATCCCAAACCAATCAAATCCTGAATACACAATCCCGAACCAATCTAATCCCGGATACACAATCCCAAACCAATCTAATCCTGAACACACAAGCCCGAACCAATCTAATCCTGAATACATAATTCTGAACCAATCTAATTCTGAATACACAATCCTGAACCAATCTAATCCGAACACACAATCCTGAAACAATCTAATCCTGAATACACAATCCAGAAACAATCTAAGCCTGAATACACAATTCTGAACCAATCTAATCCTGAATACACAATTCCAAACCTATCTAGTCCCGAATACAAAATCCTGAATCAATCTAATCCCGAATACACAATCCCGAACCAATCTAATCCTTAATACACAATTCCGAACAAATCTAATCCTGAATACACAATTCCAAACCGATCTAATCCTGAATACACAATCCTGAATCAAACTAATCCCGAATACAAAATCCTGAACCAATCTAATCCTGAATACACAATTTCAAACCAATCTATTCCTGAATACAAAACCTCAAAACTATTTAATCCTGAATACATAACCCTGAACCAAACAAATCCCAACCACACAATGCTAAATGAATATACTCATGAATAATCAATCCCAAATAAATCCCAAATGTGCAATCCCAAACCAATCTAATCCAAAATACATAATCCCAAACCAATCAAATCCTGAATACACAATCCCGAACCAATCTAATCCCGGATACACAATCCCAAACCAATCTAATCCTGAACACACAAGCCCGAACCAATCTAATCCTGAATACATAATTCTGAACCAATCTAATTCTGAATACACAATCCTGAACCAATCTAATCCGAACACACAATCCTGAAACAATCTAATCCTGAATACACAATCCAGAAACAATCTAAGCCTGAATACACAATTCTGAAACAATCTAATCCTGAATACACAATTCCAAACCTATCTAGTCCCGAATACAAAATCCTGAATCAATCTAATCCCGAATACACAATCCCGAACCAATCTAATCCTTAATACACAATCCCTAACCAATCTAATCCTGAATACACAAACCCAAACCAATCAGATCCTGAATTCACAATCCTGAACCAATCTAATCCCGAATACACAATCCTGAAACAATTTAATCCTCAATACACAATCCCGATCAAATCTAATCCTGAATACACAAGCTCAAACCAATCAAATCCTGAATCGACAATCCCGAACTAATCAAAGCCTGAATTCACAAACCCAAACAAATCTAATCCCGAATGTACAAATTTGAACCAATCTAATCCTGAATACACAATCACAATCCAATCAAATTTTAAATACACAAACCTAAACTGATCTAATCCCAAATACACAATCCCAAACCAATCTAATCTTGAAAACACAATCCTGAACCAATGTAATCCCGAATATACAATCCTGAAACAATCTAATCCTGAATACACAATCCTGAAACAATCTAATCCTGAATACATAATTCCAAACCAATCTAATACTGAATATACAATTCCAAACCTATCTAATCCCGAATACACAATGCTGAAACAATCTAATCCCGAATACACAATCCTGGACCAATCTAATCCTGAATACACAAGTCCGAACAAATCTAATCCTGAATACACAATTCCAAACCGTTCTAATCCCGAATACAAAATCCTGAACCAATCTAATCCTGAATACACAATTTCGAACCAATATAATCCTGAATACAAAAATCCTCAAAACCATTTAATCCTGAATACATAACCCGCAACCATTCAAATCCCAACCACACAATCCTAAATGAATGCACTCATGAATAATCAATCCGAAATAAATCCCAAATGTGCAATCCCAAACCAATCTAATCCTGAATATTCTATCCCGAACCAATCAAATCCTGAATTCATAAACCGAAACCAATCTAATCGTGAATATGCAATCCTCAACCAATCTAATCCAAAATACACAATCCCAAACCAATCAAATCCTGAAAACACAATCCCGAACCAATCTTATCCCGTATACACAATCCCAAACCATTCTAATCTGGAACCCACAAGCCCGAAACAATCTAATCCTGAATACACAATTCCAAACCAATCTAATCCTGAATACACAATCCTGAACCAATCTAATTCTGAATACATAATTCCGAACCAATCTAATCCTGAATACACAATCCTGAAACAATCTAATCGTGAATACACAATTCTGAACCAATCAAATCCTGAGTACACAATCACGAACCAATCTAATCCTGAATATGCAATTCCTAACCAATCAAATCCTGAATACACAAACCCAAACCAATCTAATCCTGAATATACAATCCTGCACTAATCTAATCCTGAATACACAATCCCGAACCAATCAAATCCTGAATGTACAATCCCGAACCAATCTAATCCTGAATACACAAACCCAAACCAATCAGATCCTGAATTCACAATCCTGAACCAATCTAATCCTGAATAAACAATGCTAATCCAATCAAATCCTGAATTCACAAACCTAAACCAATCTAATCCCGAACACACAATCCCAAACCAATCTAATCCTGAAAACACAATCCTGAACCAATCTAATCCCGAATACACAATCCTGAAACAATCTAATCCTGAATACACAAACCTGAACCAATCTAATTCCGATTATACAATCCTGAACCAATCTAATCCCGAATATACAATCCCAAACTAAGCTAATCCTGAGTACACAATACCAAACAAATCTAATCCTGAATACACAATCCAGAACCAATCAAATCCTGAATTCATAAAACCAAACCAATCTTATCATGCATATACAATCCTGAACCAATCTAATCCCGAATACACAATCCTGAAACAATTTAATCCTCAATACACAATCCCGATCAAATCTAATCCTGAATACACAAGCTCAAACCAATCAAATCCTGAATCGACAATCCCGAACTAATCAAAGCCTGAATTCACAAACCCAAACAAATCTAATCCCGAATGTACAAATTTGAACCAATCTAATCCTGAATACACAATCACAATCCAATCAAATTTTGAATACACAAACCTAAACTGATCTAATCCCGAATACACAATCCCAAACCAATCTAATCCTGAAAACACAATCCTGAACCAATGTAATCCCGAATATACAATCCTGAAACAATCTAATCCTGAATACACAATCCTGAAACAATCTAATCCTGAATACATAATTCCAAACCAATCTAATACTGAATATACCATTCCAAACCTATCTAATCCCGAATACACAATGCTGAAACAATCTAATCCCGAATACACAATCCTGGACCAATCTAATCCTGAATACACAAGTCCGAACAAATCTAATCCTGAATACACAATTCCAAACCGTTCTAATCCCGAATACAAAATCCTGAACCAATCTAATCCTGAATACACAATTTCAAACCAATATAATCCTGAGTACAAAAATCCTCAAAACCATTTAATCTTGAATACATAACCCACAACCATTCAAATCCCAACCACACAATCCTAAATGAATACACTCATGAATAATCAATCTGAAATAAATCCCAAATGTGCAATCCCAAACCAATCTAATCCTGAATACTCAATCCCGAACCAATCAAATCCTGAATTCATAAACCGAAACCAATCTAATCGTGAATATGCAATCCTCAACCAATCTAATCCAAAATACACAATCCCAAACCAGTCAAATCCTGAAAACACAATCCCAAACCAATCTTATCGCGTATACACAATCCCAAACCATTCTAATCCTGAACCCACAAGCCCGAACCAATCTAATTCTGAATACATAATTCCGAACCAATCTAATCCTGAAGACACAATCCTGAAACAATCTAATCCTGAATACACAATCCCAATCCAATCAAATCCTGAATTCATAAAACCAAACCAATCTAATCGCGAATATACAACCCTGAACCAATCTAATCCCAAAAACACAATCCTAAACCAATCAACTCCTGAATACACAATCAAGAACCAATCTAATCCTGAATATGCAATTCCTAACCAATCAAATCCTGGATACACAAAACCAAACCAATCTAATCCCGAATATACAATCCTGAACCAATCTAATCCTGAATACACAATCCCAAAAAAATCTAATCCTGAATACATAATTCTGAACCAATCTAATTCTGAATACATAATTCCAAATCTATCTAATCCCGAATACACAATGCTGAACCAATCTAATCCCGAATACACAATCCCGAACCAAGCTAATCCTTAATAAACAATTCTGAACAAATCTAATCCTGAATACACAATTCCAAAATGATCTAATCCAGAACACACAATCCTGAATCAAACTAATCCCAAATACAAAATCCTGAACCAATCTAATCCTGAATACACAATTTCAAACCGATCTAATCCTGAATACAAAACCTCAAAACTATTTAATCCTGAATACATAACCCTGAACCAAACAAATCCCAACCACACAATGCTAAATGAATATACTCATGAATAATCAATCCCAAATAAATCCCAAATGTGCAATCCCAAACCAATCTAATCCAAAATACACAATCCCAAACAAATCAAATCCTGAATACACAATCCCGAACCAATCTAATCCCAGATACACAATCCCAAACCAATCTAATCCTGAACACACAAGCCCGAACCAATCTAATCCTGAATACATAATTCTGAACCAATCTAATTCTGAATACACAATCCTGAACCAATCTAATCCGAACACACAATCCTGAAACAATCTAATCCCGAATACTCAATCCCGAACCATTCTATTCCTGAATACACAATTCCAAACCTATCTAATCCCGAATACACAATCCAAAACCAATCTATTCCTGAACACACAATCCCGAACCAATCTAATACTGAGTACACAATCCCGAACCAATCTATTCCTGAATACACAATTCCGAACAAATCTAATCCTGAATACACAATTCCAAACCTATCTAATCCCGAATACACAATCCTGAATCAATCTAATCCCGAACACACAATCCTGAACCAATCTAATCCTGAATACACAATTTCGAACCAATCTAATCCTGAATACAAAACCTGAAAGCCATTTAATCCTGAATACATAACCCTAAAACCAATCAAATCTCAACCACACAATCCGAAATGAATATACTCATGATTACTCGATCCCAAATATATCCCAAAATTGCAATCCCAAACCAATCTAATCCTAAATACACAAACCCGAACCTATCAAATCCTGAATTCATAAAACCAAACCAATCAAATCGTGAATATACAATCCTGAACCAATCTAATCCCGAATACACAATCCTGAAACAATCTAATCCTCAATACACAATCCTGAACCAATCTAATCACGAATACACATTCACGAACCAATCTAATCCTGAATACACAATTATGAACTAATCTAATCCTGAATACACAATTCCGAACCAATTTAATCCTGAAAACAGAATTCCAAACCTATCTAATCCCGAATACACAATCCTGAACCTATCAAATCCCGAATACACAATCCCGAAACAATCAAATCCTGAATACACAATTCCAAACCTTTCTAATCCTGAATACACAATCCTGAATCAATCTACTCCCGAATACACAACCCTGAACCAATCTAATCCTGAATACACAATTTCGAACCAATCTAATCCCGAATACAAAAGCTCAAATCCATTTAATCCTGAATACATTACCCTGAACCAATCAAATCCCAAGCACCCAATCCTAAATGAAAATACTCATGAATAATCAATCCCAAATAAATCCCAAATGTGCAATCCCAAACCAATCTAATCATGAATACACTTGAACTTATCAAATCCTGAACTCAAAAACCAAAACAATCTAATCCCGAATATACAACCCTGAACCAATCTAATCCTGAATACACAATCCCAAACTTATCCAATGCCGAATACACAATTATGAACCAATCTAATGCTGAATACAAAACCTCAAAGCCATCTAATCCTGAATACATAATCCTGAACCCATCAAATCCCAACCACACAATCGTAAATGAATATACTCACGAATACACAATTCCAAACAAATCCCAAATGCACAATCCCAAACAAATCTAATCCTGAATACACAAGCTCAAACCAATCAAATCCTGAATACACATTCCCGAACCAAACAAATCCTGAATTCACAATGCCAAACAAATCTAAGCCCAAATGTACAAATCTGAACCAATCTAATCCTGAATACACTATTTTGAACCAATCTAATCCTGAATACAAAACCTCAAAACCATTTAATACTGAGTACATAACCCTGAACCAATCAAATCTCGTCCACACAATCCTAAATGAATATGCTCATGAACACTCAATCCCAAATAAATCCCAAAATTGCCATCCCAAACCAATCTAATCCTGAATAGACAATCCCGAACCAATCAAGTCCTGAATTCATAAAACCAAACCAATCTAATCGTGAGTATACAATCCTGAACCAATCTAATACTGAATACACAATCCGGAAACAATCTAATCCTGAATACACAAACCTGAACCAATCTAATTCCGAATACACAATCCCAAACCAATCTAATCCTGATCCCACAATCCCTAACCAATCAAATCCTGATTTCATAAAACCAAACCAATCTAATCCCGAATATACAACCCTGAATCAATCTAATCCCGAATACACAATACCAAACCAATCTAATACTGAACACACAATCCCGAACCAATCGAAACCCGAAAATACAATTCCGAACCAATCTAATCCTGAATACACAATCCTGAACCAATCTAATCCTGAATACACAATCCTGAACCGATCAAATCCTGAGTACACAATGCCGAACCAATCGAATCCCCGATTCACAATTCCAAACCTTTCTAATCCCGAATACACAATCCTGAACCAATCTATTCCTGAATACACAAACCTGAACCAATCTATTCCTGAATACACAATTCCGAACTAATCTAATCCTGAATACACAATTCCAAACTTATCCAATACCGAATACACAATCATGAACCAATCTAATCCTGAATACAAAACCTCAAAGCCATGTAATCCTGAATACATAATCCTGAACCCATCAAATCCAAACCACACAGTCCTAAATGAATATACACACGAATACACAATTCCAAACAAATCCCAAATGCACAATCCCAAACAAATCTAATCCTGAATACACAAGCTCAAACCAATCAAATCCTGAATACACAATCCCGAACCAATCAAATCCTGAATACACAATTCCAATCCTTTCTATTCCCGAATACACAATCCTGAATCAATCTACTCCCGAATACACAACACTGAACCAATCTAATCCTGAATACACAATTTCGAACCAATATAATCCTGAATACAAAAGCTCAAATCCATTTAAGCCTGAATACATAACCCTGAACCAATCAAATACCAACCACACAATCCTAAATGAAAATACTCATGAATACTCAATCCCAAATAAATCCCAAATGTTCAATCCCAAACCAATCCAATCCTGAATACACAAACCCGAACCTATCAAATCCAGAATTCATAAAACCAAACCAATCTAATCCCGAATATACAACCCTGAACCAATCTAATCCCAAATACACAATCCCAAACCAATCAACTCCTGAATACACAATCCTGAACCAATCTATTCCTGAATACACAATTCCAAAGTAATCTAATCCTGAATACACAATTCCAAACTTATCCAATCCCGAATACACAATCATGAACCAATCTAATCCTGAATACAAAACCTCAAAGTCATCTAATCCTGAATACATAATCCTGAACCCATCAAATCCCAACCACACAATCCTAAATGAATATACTCACGAATAGACAATTCCAAACAAATCCCAAAATGCACAATCCCAAACAAATCTAATCCTGAATACACAAGCTCAAAACAACAAAATCCTGAATAGACAATCCCGAACCAAACAAATCCTGTATTCACAATCCCAAACAAATCTAATCCCAAATGTACCAATCTGAACCAATCTAATCCTGAATACACAATCCCAATCCAATCACATCCTGAAAACACAATCCTGAACCATTCAAATCCTGAGTACACAATCCTGAAACATTCTAATCCTGAATACACAATCCTGAACCAATCTAATCCCGAATACAAAATCCTGAACCAATCCAATCCTGAATACACAATTACGAACCAATCTAATCCTGAATAGACAATTCCAAACCAATTTAAAACTGAATACAGAATTCCAAACCTATCTAATCCAGAATACACAATCCTGAACCATTCAAATCCCGAATACACAATCCCAAAACAATCTAATCCTGAATACAAAATTCCAAACCTTTCTAATCCCGAATACACAATCCTGAATCAATCTACACCTGAATACGCAACCCTGAACCAATCTAATCCTGAATACACAATTTTGAACCAATCTAATCCTGAATATAAAAGCTCAAAGCCATTTAATCCTGAATACATAACCCTGAACCAATCAAATCCCAACCACACAATCCTAAATGAAAATACTCATGAATACTCAATCCCAAATAAATCCCAAATGTGCAATCCCAAACCAATCTAATCCTGAATACACAATCCCGAACCAATCAAATCCTGAATTCATAAAACCAAACCAATCTAAGCCCGAATATACAACCCTGAACCAATCTAATCCCAAATAGACAATCCCAATCCAATCAACTAATGAATACACAATCCTGAACCAATCTGATCCCGAATACACAATCCCAAACCAATCAAATCCTGATCCCACAATCCCGAACCAATCAATTCGTGAATTCATAAAACCAAACCAATCTAATCCCGAATATACAACCCTGAATCAATCTAATCCCGAATATAAAATACCAAAGCAATCTAATACTGAACACACAATCCCGAACCAATCGAAACCCGAAAATTCAATTCCGAACCAATCTAATCCTGAATACACAATCCTGAACCAATCTAATCCTGAATACACAATCCTGAACCAATCAAATCCTGGTTACACAATGCCGAACCAATCTAATCCCCAATTCACAATTCCAAACCTTTCTAATTCCGAATACACAATCCTGAACCAATCTATTCCTGAATACACAAACCTGAACCAATCTATTCCTGAATACACAATTTCGAACTCATCTAATCCTGAATACACAATTCCAAACTTATCCAATACCGAATACACAATCATGAACCAATCTGATCCTGAATACAAAACCTCAAAGCCATCTAATCCTGAATACATAATCCTGAAACCATCAAATCCAAACCACACAGTCCTAAATGAATATACACACGAATACACAATTCCAAACAAATCCCAAATGCACAATCCCAAACAAATCTAATCCTGAATACACAAGCTCAAACCAATCAAATCCTGAATACACAATCCTGAACCAATCAAATTCTGAATTCACAAGCCCAAACAAATCTAATTCCAAATGTACAAATCTGAACCAATCTAATCCTGAATACACAATCCCAATCCAATCACATCCTGAAAACACAATCCCGAACCAATCTAATCCCGAATACACCATCCTGAATCAATCTAATCCTGAATACACTATACCGAACCAATTTAATCCTGAATACAGAATTCCAAACCTATCTAATCCCGAATAAACAATCCTGAACCAATCAAATCCCGAATACACAATCCCGAAACAATCTAATCCTGAATACACAATTCCAAAACTTTCTATTCCCGAATACACAATCCTGAATCAATCTACTCCCGAATACACAACCCTGAACCAATCTAATCCTGAATACACAATTGTGAACCAATATAATCCTGAATACAAAAGCTCAAATCCATTTAAGCCTGAATACATAACCCTGAACCAATCAAATACCAACCACACAATCCTAAATGAAAATACTCATGAAAACTCAATCCCAAATAAATCCCAAATGTGCAATCCCAAACCAATCTAATCTTGAATGCACAAAGCCGAACCTATCAAATCCTGAAATCATAAAACCAAACCAATCTAATTCCGAATATACAACCCTGAACCAATCTAATCTCAAATACACAATCCCAAACCAATCAACTCCTGAATACACAATCCTGAACCAATCTATTCCTGAATACACAATTCTGAACTAATCTAATCCTGAATACACAATTCCAAACTTATCCAATACCGAATACACAATCATGAACAAATCCAATCCTGAATACAAAACCTCAAAGTCATCTAATCCTGAATAGATAATCCTGAACCCATCAAATCCCAACCACACAATCCTAAATGTATATACTCAAAAATACACAATTCCAAACAAATCCCAAATGCACAATCCCAAACAAATCTAATCCTGAATACACAAGCTCAAACCAATCAAATCCTGAATACACAATCCCGAACCAAACAAATCCTGAATTCACAATCCCAAACAAATCTAAGCCCAAATGTACAAATCTGAACCAATCTAATCCTGAATACACAATCACAATCCAATCACATCCTGAAAACACAATCCTGTACCATTCAAATCCTGAGTACACAATCCTGAAACATTCTAATCCTGAATACACAATCCTGAGCCAATCTAATCCCGAATACAAAATCCTGAACCAATCTAATACTGAATACACAATCCCGAACCAAACTATTCCTGAATACACAATTCCGAACTAATCTAATCCTGAATACACAATTCCAAACTTATCGAATCCCGAATACACAATCCCTAATACATAATCCTGAACCAATCAAATCCCAGCCACACAATCCTAAATGTATATACTCAAAAATACACAATTCCAAACAATTCCCAAATGCACAATCCCAAACAAATTTAATGCTGAATACACAATCCCGAAAAAATCTAATCCTGAATACACAAGCTCAAACCAATCAAATCCGGAATACACAATCCCGAACCAATCAAATCCTGAATTCACAATCCCAAAAAAATCTAATCCCAAATGTACAAATCTGAAGCAATCTAATCCTGAATACACAATCCCAATCCAATCAAATCCTGAATAGACAATCCCGAACCAATCTATTCCTGAATACACAATTCCGAACAAATCTAATCCTGAATACACAATTCCAAACCTATCTAATGCCGAATACACAATCCTGAATCAATATAATCCCGCATACACAATCCTGAACCAATCTAATCATTAATACACTATTTCCAACTATTCTAATCCTGAATACAAAACCTCAAAGCCATTTAATCCTGAGTAAATAACCCTGAACCAATCAAAACGCGTCCACACAATCCTAAATGAAAATACTCATGTATAATCAATCCCAAATAAATCCCAAATGTGCAATCCCTAACCAATCTAATACTGAATACACAAACCCGAACCTATCAAATCCTGAATTCATAAAACCAAACCAATCTAACCCTGAATATACAGCCCTGAACCAATCTAATCCCGAATACACAATCCCAAACCAATCAACTCCTGAATACATAATCCTGAACCAATCTATTCCTGAATACACAATTCCGAACTAATCTAATCCTGAATGCACAATTCCAAACTTATCCAATCCCGAATACACAATCATGAACCAATCTAATCCTGAATACAAAACTTCAAAGCCATTTAATCCTGAATACATAATCCTGAACCAATCAAATCCCAACCACACAATCCTAAATGACTATACTCGCGAATACACAATTCCAAACAAATCCCAAATGCACAATCCCAAACAAATCTAATCCGGATTACAAAAGCTCAAACCAATCAAATCCTGAATACACAATCCCGAACCAAACAAATCCTGAATTCACAATCCCAAACAAATCTAATCCCAAATGTACAAATCTGAACCAATCTAATCCTGAATACACAATCCCAATCCAATCACATCCTGAAAACACAATCCTGAACCAATTAAATCCTGAATACACAATCCTGAAACAATCTAATCCTGAATACACAATCCTGAACCAATATAATCCCGATAACAAAATCCTGAACCAATCTAATCCTGAATACACAACTGCGAACCAATCTAATCCTGAATACACAATTCCAAACCAATTTAATACTGAATACAGAATTCCAAACCTATCTAATCCTGAATACACAATCCTGAACCAATCTAATCCCGAATACTCAATCCCGAAACAATCTATTCCTGAATACACAATTCCAAACCTGTCTAATCCTGAATACACAATCCAAAACCAATCTATTCCTGAATATACAATCCCGAACCAATCTAATACTGAACACACAATTCCAAACCTATCTAATCCCGAATACACAATCCTGAATCAATCTAATCCCGAATACACAATCCTGAACCAATCTAATCCTGAATACACAATTTCGAACCAATCTAATCCTGAATACAAAACCTCAAAGCCATTTAATCCTGAAAACACAATCCTGAACCATTCAAATCCTGAGTACACAAACCTGAAACATTCTAATCCTGAATAGACAATCCTGAACCAATCTCATCCCGAATACAAAATCCTGAACCAATCTAATCCTGAATACACAATTCCGAACCAATTTAAAACTGAATACATAACTCCAAACCTATCTAATCCCGAATACACAATCCTGAACCAATCAAATCCCGAATACACAATCCCAAAACCTTCTAATCCTGAATACACAATTCCAAACCTTTCTATTCCCGAATCCACAACCCTGAACCAATCTAATCCTGAATACACAATTTCGAACCAATATAATCCTGAATACAAAAGCTCTAATCCATTTAAGCCAGAATACATAACCCTGAACCAATCAAATCCCAACCACACAATCCTAAATGAAAATTCTCATGAATACTCAATCCCAAATAAATCCCAAATGTGCAATCCCAAACCAATCTAATCCTGAATACACAAACCCGAACCTATCAAATCCAGAATTCATAAAACCAAACCAATCTAATCCCGAATATACAACCCTGAACCAATCTAATCCCAAATACACAATCCCAAACCAATCAACTCCTGAATACACAATCCTGAACCAATCTATTCCTGAATACACAATTCCAAATTTATCCAATCCCGAATACACAATCATGAACCAATCTAATGCTGAATACAAAACCTCAAAGCCATCTAATCCTGAATACATAATCCTGAACCCATCAAATCCCAACCACACAATCCTAAATGAATATACTCACGCATACACAATTCCAAACAAATCCCAAATGCACAATCCCAAACAAATCTAATCCTGAACACACAAGCTCAAACCAATCAAATCCTGAATACACAATCCCGAACCAAACAAATCCTGAATTCACAATCCCAAACAAATCTAAGCCCAAATGTACAAATCTGAACCAATATAATCCTGAATACACAATCCCAATCCAATCACATCCTGAAAACACAATCCTGAACCATTCAAATCCTGAGTACACAAACCTGAAACATTCTAATCCTGAATACACAATCCTGAACCAATCTAATCCTGAATACAAAATCCTGAACCAATCTAATCCTGAATAAACAATTACGAACCAATCGAACCCTGAATACACAATTCCGAACCGATTTAAAACTGAATACAGAATTCCAAACCTACCTAATCCTGAATGCACAATCTTGAACCAAACTAATCCCAAATACACAATCCCAAACCAATCAACTCCTGAATACACAATCCTGAACCAATCCAATCCCAAATACACAATCCCAAACCAATCTAATCCTGAAAACACAAGCCTGAACCAATCTAATCCCGAATACACAATCCTGAAACAATCTACTCCTGAATGCACAAACCTAAACCAATCTAATTCCGAATATACTATCCTGAACCAATCTAATCCCGAATATACAATCCTAAACTAATTTAATCCTGAGTACACAATACCAAACCAATCTAATCCTGAATACACAATCCTGAACCAAGCTACTCCCGAATACACAATCCCAAACCAATCTAATCCTGAAAACACAATCCTGAACCAATGTAATCCCGAATACACAATCCTGAAACAATCTAATCATGAATACACAATCCTGAACCAATCTAATCCTGAATACATAATTCCGAACCAATCTAATCCTGAATACATAATTCCAAACCTATCTAATCCCGAATACACAATGCTGAACCAATCTAATCCCGAATACACAATCCCGATCCAATCTAATCCTGAATACACAAGTCCGAACGAATCTAATCCTAAATACACAATTCCAAACCGATCTTATCCCGAAAACACAATCCTGAATCAATCTAATCCCGAATACAAAATCCTGAACCAGTCTAATCCTCAATGCACAATTTCGAACCAATCTAATATCTGAATACAAAACCTCAAAACCATTTAATACTGAATACATAACCCTGAACCAATGAAATCCCAACCACACAAACCTAAATGAATATACTCATGAATAATCAATCCCAAATAAATCCCAAATGTGCAATCAAAAACCAATCTAATCCTGAATACACAATCCCGAACCAATCAAATCCTGAATTCATAAACCCAAACCAATCTGATCGTGAATATGCAATCCTGAACCAATCTAATCCAAAATACACAATCCTAAACCAATCAAATCCTGAATACACAATCCCGAACCAATCTAATCCCGTATACACAACCGCAAACCAATCTAATCCTGAACCCACAAGCCTGAACCAATCTAATCCTGAATACACATTTCCGAACCAATCTAATCCTGAATACCCAATCCTGAACCAATCTAATCCTGAATACACATTTCCGAAACAATCTAATCCTGAATACACAATCCTGAACCAATCTAATCCTGAATACATAATTGCGAACCAATATAATCCTGAATACAGAATTGCAAACCTTTCTAATACCGAATACACAATCCTGAATCAATCTAATCCCGAATACACAACCCTGAACCAATCTAATCATGAATACAAAATTTCGAACCAATCTAATCCTGAATATAAAAACTCAAAGCCATTTAATCCTGAATACATAACCCTGAGCCAATCAATTCCCAACCACACAATCCTAAATGAAAATACTCATGAATACTCAATCCCAAATAAATCCCATTTGTGCAATCCCAAACCAATCAAATCCTGAATACACGATCCCTCAAAATCAAATCCTGAATTCATAAAACCAAATCAATCGAATCCCGAATATACAATCCTGAACCAATCTAATCCCAAATACACAATCCCAAACCAATCTAATCCTGAACCCACAATCCCGAACCAATCTAATCCTGAATACACAATTCCGAACCAATCAAATCCTGAATATGCAATTCCTAACCAATCAAATCCTGAATACACAAACCCAAACCAATCAAATCCTGAATATACAATCCTGAACCAATCTAATCCTGAATACAAAATCCCAAACCAAGCTAATCCTGAATACACAATCCCGAACCAATCAAATCCTGAATATACAATTCTGAACCAATCTAATCCTGAATACACAAACCCAAACCAATCAGATCCTGAATTCACAATCCTGAACCAATCTAATCCTGAATAAACAATGCCAATCCAATCAAATCCTGAATACACAAACCTAAACCAATCTAATCCCGAATACACATTCCCTAACCTATCTAATACTGAAAACACAATCCTGAACCAATCTAATCCCGCATACACAATCCTGAAACAATCTAATCCTGAATACACAAACGTAAACCAATCTAAATCCGAATATACAATCCTGAACCAATCTAATCCCTAATATACAATCCCAAACTAAGCGAATCCTGAGTACAGAATACCAAACCAATCTAATCCTGAATACACAATCCTGAATCAATCTAATCCCGAATACACAATCCTGAACCAATCTAATCCTGAATACACAATCCTGAAACAATCTAATCCTGAATACACAGTCCTGAACCAAACAAATCCTGAGTCCACAATCCCGAACCAATCTAATCCTGAATATGAAATTGCTAACCAATCAAATCCTGAATACACAAACCCAAACCAATCTGATCCTGAATACACAATCCCGAACC
Organism: Carcharodon carcharias; assembly: GCF_017639515.1. Taxonomy (NCBI): domain Eukaryota; kingdom Metazoa; phylum Chordata; class Chondrichthyes; order Lamniformes; family Lamnidae; genus Carcharodon; species Carcharodon carcharias. Next base: position 87,541,164 of record NC_054484.1, read on the forward strand.
AATCAAATCCTGAATATACAATCCCGAACCAATCTAACCCCGAATACACAAACCCAAACCAATCAGATCCTGAATTCACAATCCTGAACCAATCTAATCCTGAATAAACAATGCCAATCCAATCAAATCCTGAATAAATAAACCTAAACCAATCAAATACCGAATACACAATCCCAAACCAATCTAATCCTGAAAACACAATCCTGAACCAATCTAATCCCGAATACACAATCCTGAAACAATCTAATCCTGAATATACAATCCCAAAATAAGTTAATCCTGAGTACACAATACCAAACCAAACTAATCCCGAATACACAACCCTGAATCAATCTAATCCCGAATACACAATCCTGATCCAATCTAATCCTGAATACACAATCCCGAACCAATCTAGTCTTGAATACAAAACCTCAAAGCCATCTAATACTGAATACATAATCCTGAACCAATCAAATCCCAACCACACAATCATTAATGAACATACTCACGAATACTCAATTCCAAACAAATCCAAAATGCACAATCCCAAACAAAGTTAATCCTGAATACACAATCCAGAACAAATCTAATCCTGTAGACACAAGCTCAAACCAATCAAATCCTGAATACACAATTCCGAACCAATCTAATCCTGAATACAAAAGCTCAAAGCCATTTCATCCTCAATACATAACCCTGAACCAATCAAATCTCAACCACACAATCCTAAATGAAAATATTCATGAATACTCAATCCCAAATAAATCCCAAATGTGCAATCCCAAATCAATCTAATCCTGAATACGCAATCCCGAACTAATCAAATCCTGTATTCATAACACCAAACCAATCTAATCCCGAATACACAATACTGAACCAATCTAATCCCGAATAAACAATCCCAAACCAATGTAATCCTGAACCCACAATCCTGAACCAATCTAATCCTGAATACACAATCCCGAACCAATCAAATCCTGAATGTACAATCCCGAAACAATCTAATCCTGAATACACAAACCCAAACCAATCAGATCCTGAATTCACAATCCTGAACCAATCTAATCCTGAATAAACAATGCTAATCCAATCAAAACCTGAATTCACAAACCTAAACCAATCTAGACCCGAACACACAATCCCAAACCAATCTAATCCTGAAAACACAATCCTGAACCAATCTAATCCAGAATACACAATCCTGAAACAATCTAATCCTGAATACACAAACCTGAACCAATCTAATTCCGAATATACAATCCTGAACCAATCTAATCCCGAATATACAATCCCAACCTAAGCTAATCCTGAGTACACAATACCAAACCAATCTAATCCTGAATACACAATCCAGAACCAATCAAATCCTGAATTCATAAAACCAAACCAATCTAATCGTGCATATACAATCCTGAACCAATCTAATCCCGAATACACAATCCTGAAACAATTTAATCCTCAATACACAATCCCGATCAAATCTAATCCTGAATACACATGCTCAAACGCATCAAATCCTGAATCGACAATCCCGAACTAATCAAAGCCTGAATTCACAAACCCAAACAAATCTAATCCCGAATGTACAAATTTGAACCAATCTAATCCTGAATACACAATCACAATCCAATCAAATTTTGAATACACAAACCTAAACTGATCTAATCCCGAATACACAATCCCAAACCAATCTAATCCTGAAAACACAATCCTGAACCAATGTAATCCCGAATATACAATCCTGAAACAATCTAATCCTGAATACACAATCCTGAAACAATCTAATCCTGAATACATAATTCCAAACCAATCTAATACTGAATATACCATTCCAAACCTATCTAATCCCGAATACACAATGCTGAAACAATCTAATCCCGAATGCACAATCCTGGACCAATCTAATCCTGAATACACAAGTCCGAACAAATCTAATCCTGAATACACAATTCCAAACCGTTCTAATCCCGAATACAAAATCCTGAACCAATCTAATCCTGAATACACAATTTCGAACCAATATAATCCTGAATACAAAAATCCTCAAAACCATTTAATCCTGAATACATAACCCGCAACCATTCAAATCCCAACCACACAATCCTAAATGAATACACTCATGAATAATCAATCCGAAATAAATCCCAAATGTGCAATCCCAAACCAATCTAATCCTGAATACTCTATCCCGAACCAATCAAATCCTGAATTCATAAACCGAAACCAATCTAATCGTGAATATGCAATCCTCAACCAATCTAATCCAAAATACACAATCCCAAACCAATCAAATCCTGAAAACACAATCCCGAACCAATCTTATCCCGTATACACAATCCCAAACCATTCTAATCCGGAACCCACAAGCCCGAAACAATCTAATCCTGAATACACAATTCCAAACCAATCTAATCCTGAATACACAATCCTGAACCAATCTAATTCTGAATACATAATTCCGAACCAATCTAATCCTGAATACACAATCCTGAAACAATCTAATCGTGAATACACAATTCTGAACCAATCAAATCCTGAGTACACAATCACGAACCAATCTAATCCTGAATATGCAATTCCTAACCAATCAAATCCTGAATACACAAACCCAAACCAATCTAATCCTGAATATACAATCCTGCACTAATATAATCCTGAATACACAATCCCGAACCAATCAAATCCTGAATGTACAATCCCGAACCAATCTAATCCTGAATACACAAACCCAAACCAATCAGATCCTGAATTCACAATCCTGAACCAATCTAATCCTGAATAAACAATGCTAATCCAATCAAATCCTGAATTCACAAACCTAAACCAATCTAATCCCGAACACACAATCCCAAACCAATCTAATCCTGAAAACACAATCCTGAACCAATCTAATCCCGAATACACAATCCTGAAACAATCTAATCCTGAATACACAAACCTGAACCAATCTAATTCCGAATATACAATACTGAACCAATCTAATCCCGAATATACAATCCCAAACTAAGCTAATCCTGAGTACACAATACCAAACCAATCTAATCCTGAATACACAATCCAGAACCAATCAAATCCTGAATTCATAAAACCAAACCAATCTTATCGTGCATATACAATCCTGAACCAATCTAATCCCGAATACACAATCCTGAAACAATTTAATCCTCAATACACAATCCCGATCAAATCTAATCCTGAATACACAAGCTCAAACCAATCAAATCCTGAATCGACAATCCCGAACTAATCAAAGCCTGAATTCACAAACCCAAACAAATCTAATCCCGAATATACAATCCTGAAACAATCTAATCCTGAATACACAATCACAATCCAATCAAATTTTGAATACACAAACCTTAACTGATCTAATCCCGAATACACAATCCCAAACCAATCTAATCCTGAAAACACAATCCTGAACCAATGTAATCCCGAATATACAATCCTGAAACAATCTAATCCTGAATACACAATCCTGAAACAATCTAATCCTGAATACATAATTCCAAACCAATCTAATACTGAATATACAATTCCAAACCTATCTAATCCCGAATACACAATGCTGAAACAATCTAATCCCGAATACACAATCCTGGACCAATCTAATCCTGAATACACAAGTCCGAACAAATCTAATCCTGAATACACAATTCCAAACCGTTCTAATCCCGAATACAAAATCCTGAACCAATCTAATCCTGAATACACAATTTCGAACCAATATAATCCTGAATACAAAAATCCTCAAAACCATTTAATCCTGAATACATAACCCGCAACCATTCAAACCCCAACCACACAATCCTAAATGAATACACTCATGAATAATCAATCCGAAATAAATCCCAAATGTGCATTCCCAAACCAATCTAATCCTGAATACTCTATCCCGAACCAATCAAATCCTGAATTCATAAACCCAAACCAATCTAATCGTGAATATGCAGTCCTCAACCAATCTAATCCAAAATACACAATCCCAAACCAATCAAATCCTGAAAACACAATCCCGAACCAATCTTATCCCGTATACACAATCCCAAACCATTCTAATCCGGAACCCACAAGCCCGAAACAATCTAATCCTGAATACACAATTCCAAACCAATCTAATCCTGAATACACAATCCTAAACCAATCAAATCCTGAGTACACAATCACGAACCAATCTAATCCTGAATATGCAATTCCTAACCAATCAAATCCTGAATACACAAACCCAAACCAATCTAATCCTGAATATACAATCCTGCACTAATCTAATCCTGAATACACAATCCCGAACCAATCAAATCCTGAATGTACAATCCCGAACCAGTCTAATCCTGAATACACAAACCCAAACCAATCAGATCCTGAATTCACAATCCTGAACCAATCTAATTCTGAATAAACAATGCTAATCCAATCAAATCCTGAATTCACAAACCTAAACCAATCTAGACCCGAACCCACAATCCCAAACCAATCTAATCCTGAAAACACAATCCTGAACCAATCTAATCCAGAATATACAATCCTGAACCAATCTAATCTCGAATATACAATCCCAAACTAAGCTAATCCTGAGTACACAATACCAAACCAATCTAATCCTGAATACACAATCCAGAACCAATCAAATCCTGAATTCATAAAACCAAACCAATCTAATCATGCATATACAATCCTGAACCAATCTAATCCCGAATACACAATCCTGAAACAATTTAATCCTCAATACACAATCCCGATCAAATCTAATCCTGAATACACATGCTCAAACGCATCAAATCCTGAATCGACAATCCCGAACTAATCAAAGCCTGAATTCACAAACCCAAACAAATCTAATCCCGAATGTACAAATTTGAACCAATCTAATCCTGAATACACAATCACAATCCAATCAAATTTTGAATACACAAACCTAAACTGATCTAATCCCGAATACACAATCCCAAACCAATCTAATCCTGAAAACACAATCCTGAACCAATGTAATCCCGAATATACAATCCTGAAACAATCTAATCCTGAATACACAATCCTGAAACAATCTAATCCTGAATACATAATTCCAAACCAATCTAATACTGAATATACCATTCCAAACCTATCTAATCCCGAATACACAATGCTGAAACAATCTAATCCCGAATACACAATCCTGGACCAATCTAATCCTGAATACACAAGTCCGAACAAATCTAATCCTGAATACACAATTCCAAACCGTTCTAATCCCGAATACAAAATCCTGAACCAATCTAATCCTGAATACACAATTTCGAACCAATATAATCCTGAATACAAAAATCCTCAAAACCATTTAATCCTGAATACATAACCCGCAACCATTCAAATCCCAACCACACAATCCTAAATGAATACACTCATGAATAATCAATCAGAAATAAATCCCAAATGTGCAATCCCAAACCAATCTAATCCTGAATACTCTATCCCGAACCAATCAAATCCTGAATTCATAAACCGAAACCAATCTAATCGTGAATATGCAATCCTCAACCAATCTAATCCAAAATACACAATCCCAAACCAATCAAATCCTGAAAACACAATCCCGAACCAATCTTATCCCGTATACACAATCCCAAACCATTCTAATCCGGAACCCACAAGCCCGAAACAATCTAATCCTGAATACACAATTCCAAACCAATCTAATCCTGAATACACAATCCTGAACCAATCTAATTCTGAATACATAATTCCGAACCAATCTAATCCTGAATACACAATCCTGAAACAATCTAATCGTGAATACACAATTCTGAACCAATCAAATCCTGAGTACACAATCACGAAAAAATCTAATCCTGAATATGCAATTCCTAACCAATCAAATCCTGAATACACAAACCCAAACCAATCTAATCCTGAATATACAATCCTGCACTAATCTAATCCTGAATACACAATCCCGAACCAATCAAATCCTGAATACACAAACCCAAATCAATCTAATCCTGAATATACAATCCTGCACTAATCTAATCCTGAATACACAATCCCGAACCAATCAAATCCTGAATACACAATCCCGAACCAATCAAATCCTGAATGTACAATCCCGAACCAATCTAATCCTGAATACACAAACCCAAACCAATCAGATCCAAAATTCACAATCCTGAACCAATCTAATCCTGAATAAACAATGGTAATCCAATCAAATCCTGAATTCACAAACCTAAACCAATCTAATCCCGAACACACAATCCCAAACCAATCTAATCCTGAAAACACAATCCTGAACCAATCTAATCCTGAAAACACAATCCTGAAACAATCTAATCCCGGATACACAATCCTGGACCAATCTAATCCTGAATACACAAGTCCGAACAAATCTAATCCTGAATACACAATTCCAAACCGTTCTAATCCCGAATACAAAATCCTGAACCAATCTAATCCTGAATGCACAATTTCGAACCAATATAGTCCTGAATACAAAAATCCTCAAAACCATTTAATCTTGAATACATAACCCACAACCATTCAAATCCCAACCACACAATCCTAAATGAATACACTCATGAATAATCAATCCGAAATAAATCCCAAATGTGCAATCCCAAACCAATCTAATCCTGAATACTCAATCCCGAACCAATCAAATCCTGAATTCATAAACCGAAACCAATCTAATCGTGAATATGCAATCCTCAACCAATCTAATCCAAAATACACAATCCCAAACCAGTCAAATCCTGAAAACACAATCCCAAACCAATCTTATCGCGTATACACAATCCCAAACCATTCTAATCCTGAACCCACAAGCCCGAACCAATCTAATTCTGAATACATAATTCCGAACCAATCTAATCCTGAAGACACAATCCTGAAACAATCTAATCCTGAATACACAATCCCAATCCAATCAAATCCTGAATTCATAAAACCAAACCAATCTAATCGTGAATATACAACCCTGAACCAATCTAATCCCAAAAACACAATCCTAAACCAATCAACTCCTGAATACACAATCAAGAACCAATCTAATCCTGAATATGCAATTCCTAACCAATCAAATCCTGGATACACAAAACCAAACCAATCTAATCCCGAATATACAATCCTGAACCAATCTAATCCTGAATACACAATCCCAAAAAAATCTAATCCTGAATACATAATTCTGAACCAATCTAATTCTGAATACATAATTCCAAATCTATCTAATCCCGAATACACAATGCTGAACCAATCTAATCCCGAATACACAATCCCGAACCAAGCTAATCCTTAATAAACAATTCTGAACAAATCTAATCCTGAATACACAATTCCAAAATGATCTAATCCAGAACACACAATCCTGAATCAAACTAATCCCAAATACAAAATCCTGAACCAATCTAATCCTGAATACACAATTTCAAACCGATCTAATCCTGAATACAAAACCTCAAAACTATTTAATCCTGAATACATAACCCTGAACCAAACAAATCCCAACCACACAATGCTAAATGAATATACTCATGAATAATCAATCCCAAATAAATCCCAAATGTGCAATCCCAAACCAATCTAATCCAAAATACACAATCCCAAACCAATCAAATCCTGAATACACAATCCCGAACCAATCTAATCCCGGATACACAATCCCAAACCAATCTAATCCTGAACACACAAGCCCGAACCAATCTAATCCTGAATACATAATTCTGAACCAATCTAATTCTGAATACACAATCCTGAACCAATCTAATCCGAACACACAATCCTGAAACAATCTAATCCTGAATACACAATCCAGAAACAATCTAAGCCTGAATACACAATTCTGAACCAATCTAATCCTGAATACACAATTCCAAACCTATCTAGTCCCGAATACAAAATCCTGAATCAATCTAATCCCGAATACACAATCCCGAACCAATCTAATCCTTAATACACAATTCCGAACAAATCTAATCCTGAATACACAATTCCAAACCGATCTAATCCTGAATACACAATCCTGAATCAAACTAATCCCGAATACAAAATCCTGAACCAATCTAATCCTGAATACACAATTTCAAACCAATCTATTCCTGAATACAAAACCTCAAAACTATTTAATCCTGAATACATAACCCTGAACCAAACAAATCCCAACCACACAATGCTAAATGAATATACTCATGAATAATCAATCCCAAATAAATCCCAAATGTGCAATCCCAAACCAATCTAATCCAAAATACATAATCCCAAACCAATCAAATCCTGAATACACAATCCCGAACCAATCTAATCCCGGATACACAATCCCAAACCAATCTAATCCTGAACACACAAGCCCGAACCAATCTAATCCTGAATACATAATTCTGAACCAATCTAATTCTGAATACACAATCCTGAACCAATCTAATCCGAACACACAATCCTGAAACAATCTAATCCTGAATACACAATCCAGAAACAATCTAAGCCTGAATACACAATTCTGAAACAATCTAATCCTGAATACACAATTCCAAACCTATCTAGTCCCGAATACAAAATCCTGAATCAATCTAATCCCGAATACACAATCCCGAACCAATCTAATCCTTAATACACAATCCCTAACCAATCTAATCCTGAATACACAAACCCAAACCAATCAGATCCTGAATTCACAATCCTGAACCAATCTAATCCCGAATACACAATCCTGAAACAATTTAATCCTCAATACACAATCCCGATCAAATCTAATCCTGAATACACAAGCTCAAACCAATCAAATCCTGAATCGACAATCCCGAACTAATCAAAGCCTGAATTCACAAACCCAAACAAATCTAATCCCGAATGTACAAATTTGAACCAATCTAATCCTGAATACACAATCACAATCCAATCAAATTTTAAATACACAAACCTAAACTGATCTAATCCCAAATACACAATCCCAAACCAATCTAATCTTGAAAACACAATCCTGAACCAATGTAATCCCGAATATACAATCCTGAAACAATCTAATCCTGAATACACAATCCTGAAACAATCTAATCCTGAATACATAATTCCAAACCAATCTAATACTGAATATACAATTCCAAACCTATCTAATCCCGAATACACAATGCTGAAACAATCTAATCCCGAATACACAATCCTGGACCAATCTAATCCTGAATACACAAGTCCGAACAAATCTAATCCTGAATACACAATTCCAAACCGTTCTAATCCCGAATACAAAATCCTGAACCAATCTAATCCTGAATACACAATTTCGAACCAATATAATCCTGAATACAAAAATCCTCAAAACCATTTAATCCTGAATACATAACCCGCAACCATTCAAATCCCAACCACACAATCCTAAATGAATGCACTCATGAATAATCAATCCGAAATAAATCCCAAATGTGCAATCCCAAACCAATCTAATCCTGAATATTCTATCCCGAACCAATCAAATCCTGAATTCATAAACCGAAACCAATCTAATCGTGAATATGCAATCCTCAACCAATCTAATCCAAAATACACAATCCCAAACCAATCAAATCCTGAAAACACAATCCCGAACCAATCTTATCCCGTATACACAATCCCAAACCATTCTAATCTGGAACCCACAAGCCCGAAACAATCTAATCCTGAATACACAATTCCAAACCAATCTAATCCTGAATACACAATCCTGAACCAATCTAATTCTGAATACATAATTCCGAACCAATCTAATCCTGAATACACAATCCTGAAACAATCTAATCGTGAATACACAATTCTGAACCAATCAAATCCTGAGTACACAATCACGAACCAATCTAATCCTGAATATGCAATTCCTAACCAATCAAATCCTGAATACACAAACCCAAACCAATCTAATCCTGAATATACAATCCTGCACTAATCTAATCCTGAATACACAATCCCGAACCAATCAAATCCTGAATGTACAATCCCGAACCAATCTAATCCTGAATACACAAACCCAAACCAATCAGATCCTGAATTCACAATCCTGAACCAATCTAATCCTGAATAAACAATGCTAATCCAATCAAATCCTGAATTCACAAACCTAAACCAATCTAATCCCGAACACACAATCCCAAACCAATCTAATCCTGAAAACACAATCCTGAACCAATCTAATCCCGAATACACAATCCTGAAACAATCTAATCCTGAATACACAAACCTGAACCAATCTAATTCCGATTATACAATCCTGAACCAATCTAATCCCGAATATACAATCCCAAACTAAGCTAATCCTGAGTACACAATACCAAACAAATCTAATCCTGAATACACAATCCAGAACCAATCAAATCCTGAATTCATAAAACCAAACCAATCTTATCATGCATATACAATCCTGAACCAATCTAATCCCGAATACACAATCCTGAAACAATTTAATCCTCAATACACAATCCCGATCAAATCTAATCCTGAATACACAAGCTCAAACCAATCAAATCCTGAATCGACAATCCCGAACTAATCAAAGCCTGAATTCACAAACCCAAACAAATCTAATCCCGAATGTACAAATTTGAACCAATCTAATCCTGAATACACAATCACAATCCAATCAAATTTTGAATACACAAACCTAAACTGATCTAATCCCGAATACACAATCCCAAACCAATCAAATCCTGAAAACACAATCCTGAACCAATGTAATCCCGAATATACAATCCTGAAACAATCTAATCCTGAATACACAATCCTGAAACAATCTAATCCTGAATACATAATTCCAAACCAATCTAATACTGAATATACCATTCCAAACCTATCTAATCCCGAATACACAATGCTGAAACAATCTAATCCCGGATACACAATCCTGGACCAATCTAATCCTGAATACACAAGTCCGAACAAATCTAATCCTGAATACACAATTCCAAACCGTTCTAATCCCGAATACAAAATCCTGAACCAATCTAATCCTGAATACACAATTTCAAACCAATATAATCCTGAGTACAAAAATCCTCAAAACCATTTAATCTTGAATACATAACCCACAACCATTCAAATCCCAACCACACAATCCTAAATGAATACACTCATGAATAATCAATCTGAAATAAATCCCAAATGTGCAATCCCAAACCAATCTAATCCTGAATACTCAATCCCGAACCAATCAAATCCTGAATTCATAAACCGAAACCAATCTAATCGTGAATATGCAATCCTCAACCAATCTAATCCAAAATACACAATCCCAAACCAGTCAAATCCTGAAAACACAATCCCAAACCAATCTTATCGCGTATACACAATCCCAAACCATTCTAATCCTGAACCCACAAGCCCGAACCAATCTAATTCTGAATACATAATTCCGAACCAATCTAATCCTGAAGACACAATCCTGAAACAATCTAATCCTGAATACACAATCCCAATCCAATCAAATCCTGAATTCATAAAACCAAACCAATCTAATCGCGAATATACAACCCTGAACCAATCTAATCCCAAAAACACAATCCTAAACCAATCAACTCCTGAATACACAATCAAGAACCAATCTAATCCTGAATATGCAATTCCTAACCAATCAAATCCTGGATACACAAAACCAAACCAATCTAATCCCGAATATACAATCCTGAACCAATCTAATCCTGAATACACAATCCCAAAAAAATCTAATCCTGAATACATAATTCTGAACCAATCTAATTCTGAATACATAATTCCAAATCTATCTAATCCCGAATACACAATGCTGAACCAATCTAATCCCGAATACACAATCCCGAACCAAGCTAATCCTTAATAAACAATTCTGAACAAATCTAATCCTGAATACACAATTCCAAAATGATCTAATCCAGAACACACAATCCTGAATCAAACTAATCCCAAATACAAAATCCTGAACCAATCTAATCCTGAATACACAATTTCAAACCGATCTAATCCTGAATACAAAACCTCAAAACTATTTAATCCTGAATACATAACCCTGAACCAAACAAATCCCAACCACACAATGCTAAATGAATATACTCATGAATAATCAATCCCAAATAAATCCCAAATGTGCAATCCCAAACCAATCTAATCCAAAATACACAATCCCAAACAAATCAAATCCTGAATACACAATCCCGAACCAATCTAATCCCAGATACACAATCCCAAACCAATCTAATCCTGAACACACAAGCCCGAACCAATCTAATCCTGAATACATAATTCTGAACCAATCTAATTCTGAATACACAATCCTGAACCAATCTAATCCGAACACACAATCCTGAAACAATCTAATCCTGAATACACAATCCAGAAACAATCTAAGCCTGAATACACAATTCTGAACCAATCTAATCCTGAATACACAATTCCAAACCTATCTAGTCCCGAATACAAAATCCTGAATCAATCTAATCCCGAATACACAATCCCGAACCAATCTAATCCTTAATACACAATTCCGAACAAATCTAATCCTGAATACACAATTCCAAACCGATCTAATCCTGAATACACAATCCTGAATCAAACTAATCCCGAATACAAAATCCTGAACCAATCTAATCCTGAATACACAATTTCAAACCAATCTAATCCTGAATACAAAACCTCAAAACTATTTAATCCTGAATACATAACCCTGAACCAAACAAATCCCAACCACACAATGCTAAATGAATATACTCATGAATAATCAATCCCAAATAAATCCCAAATGTGCAATCCCAAACCAATCTAATCCAAAATACACAATCCCAAACCAATCAAATCCTGAATACACAATCCCGAACCAATCTAATCCCGGATACACAATCCCAAACCAATCTAATCCTGAACACACAAGCCCGAACCAATCTAATCCTGAATACATAATTCTGAACCAATCTAATTCTGAATACACAATCCTGAACCAATCTAATCCGAACACACAATCCTGAAACAATCTAATCCTGAATACACAATCCAGAAACAATCTAAGCCTGAATACACAATTCTGAACCAATCTAATCCTGAATACACAATTCCAAACCTATCTAGTCCCGAATACAAAATCCTGAATCAATCTAATCCCGAATACACAATCCCGAACCAATCTAATCCTTAATACACAATCCCTAACCAATCTAATCCTGAATACACAAACCCAAACCAATCAGATCCTGAATTCACAATCCTGAACCAATCTAATCCCGAATACACAATCCTGAAACAATTTAATCCTCAATACACAATCCCGATCAAATCTAATCCTGAATACACAAGCTCAAACCAATCAAATCCTGAATCGACAATCCCGAACTAATCAAAGCCTGAATTCACAAACCCAAACAAATCTAATCCCGAATGTACAAATTTGAACCAATCTAATCCTGAATACACAATCACAATCCAATCAAATTTTGAATACACAAACCTAAACTGATCTAATCCAGAATACACAATCCCAAACCAATCTAATCTTGAAAACACAATCCTGAACCAATGTAATCCCGAATATACAATCCTGAAACAATCTAATCCTGAATACACAATCCTGAAACAATCTAATCCTGAATACATAATTCCAAACCAATCTAATACTGAATATACAATTCCAAACCTATCTAATCCCGAATACACAATGCTGAAACAATCTAATCCCGAATACACAATCCTGGACCAATCTAATCCTGAATACACAAGTCCGAACAAATCTAATCCTGAATACACAATTCCAAACCGTTCTAATCCCGAATACAAAATCCTGAACCAATCTAATCCTGAATACACAATTTCGAACCAATATAATCCTGAATACAAAAATCCTCAAAACCATTTAATCCTGAATACATAACCCGCAACCATTCAAATCCCAACCACACAATCCTAAATGAATACACTCATGAATAATCAATCCGAAATAAATCCCAAATGTGCAATCCCAAACCAATCTAATCCTGAATATTCTATCCCGAACCAATCAAATCCTGAATTCATAAACCGAAACCAATCTAATCGTGAATATGCAATCCTCAACCAATCTAATCCAAAATACACAATCCCAAACCAATCAAATCCTGAAAACACAATCCCGAACCAATCTTATCCCGTATACACAATCCCAAACCATTCTAATCTGGAACCCACAAGCCCGAAACAATCTAATCCTGAATACACAATTCCAAACCAATCTAATCCTGAATACACAATCCTGAACCAATCTAATTCTGAATACATAATTCCGAACCAATCTAATCCTGAATACACAATCCTGAAACAATCTAATCGTGAATACACAATTCTGAACCAATCAAATCCTGAGTACACAATCACGAACCAATCTAATCCTGAATATGCAATTCCTAACCAATCAAATCCTGAATACACAAACCCAAACCAATCTAATCCTGAATATACAATCCTGCACTAATCTAATCCTGAATACACAATCCCGAACCAATCAAATCCTGAATGTACAATCCCGAACCAATCTAATCCTGAATACACAAACCCAAACCAATCAGATCCTGAATTCACAATCCTGAACCAATCTAATCCTGAATAAACAATGCTAATCCAATCAAATCCTTAATTCACAAACCTAAACCAATCTAATCCCGAACACACAATCCCAAACCAATCTAATCCTGAAAACACAATCCTGAACCAATCTAATCCCGAATACACAATCCTGAAACAATCTAATCCTGAATACACAAACCTGAACCAATCTAATTCCGATTATACAATCCTGAACCAATCTAATCCCGAATATACAATCCCAAACTAAGCTAATCCTGAGTACACAATACCAAACAAATCTAATCCTGAATACACAATCCAGAACCAATCAAATCCTGAATTCATAAAACCAAACCAATCTTATCATGCATATACAATCCTGAACCAATCTAATCCCGAATACACAATCCTGAAACAATTTAATCCTCAATACACAATCCCGATCAAATCTAATCCTGAATACACAAGCTCAAACCAATCAAATCCTGAATCGACAATCCCGAACTAATCAAAGCCTGAATTCACAAACCCAAACAAATCTAATCCCGAATGTACAAATTTGAACCAATCTAATCCTGAATACACAATCACAATCCAATCAAATTTTGAATACACAAACCTAAACTGATCTAATCCCGAATACACAATCCCAAACCAATCAAATCCTGAAAACACAATCCTGAACCAATGTAATCCCGAATATACAATCCTGAAACAATCTAATCCTGAATACACAATCCTGAAACAATCTAATCCTGAATACATAATTCCAAACCAATCTAATACTGAATATACCATTCCAAACCTATCTAATCCCGAATACACAATGCTGAAACAATCTAATCCCGGATACACAATCCTGGACCAATCTAATCCTGAATACACAAGTCCGAACAAATCTAATCCTGAATACACAATTCCAAACCGTTCTAATCCCGAATACAAAATCCTGAACCAATCTAATCCTGAATACACAATTTCGAACCAATATAATCCTGAATACAAAAATCCTCAAAACCATTTAATCTTGAATACATAACCCACAACCATTCAAATCCCAACCACACAATCCTAAATGAATACACTCATGAATAATCAATCCGAAATAAATCCCAAATGTGCAATCCCAAACCAATCTAATCCTGAATACTCAATCCCGAACCAATCAAATCCTGAATTCATAAACCGAAACCAATCTAATCATGAATATGCAATCCTCAACCAATCTAATCCAAAATACACAATCCCAAACCAGTCTAATCCTGAAAACACAATCCCAAACCAATCTTATCGCGTATACACAATCCCAAACCATTCTAATCCGGAACCCACAAGCCCGAAACAATCTAATCCTGAATACACAATTCCAAACCAATCTAATCCTGAACCCACAAGCCCGAACCAATCTAATTCTGAATACATAATTCCGAACCAATCTAATCCTGAAGACACAATCCTGAAACAATCTAATCCTGAATACACAATCCCAATCCAATCAAATTCTGAATTCATAAAACCAAACCAATCTAATCGCGAATATACAACCCTGAACCAATCTAATCCCAAAAACACAATCCTAAACCAATCAACTCCTGAATACACAATCAAGAACCAATCTAATCCTGAATATGCAATTCCTAACCAATCAAATCCTGGATACACAAAACCAAACCAATCTAATCCCGAATATACAATCCTGAACCAATCTAATCCTGAATACACAATCCCAAAAAAATCTAATCCTGAATACATAATTCTGAACCAATCTAATTCTGAATACATAATTCCAAATCTATCTAATCCCGAATACACAATGCTGAACCAATCTAATCCCGAATACACAATCCCGAACCAATCTAATCCTTAATAAAAAATTCTGAACAAATCTAATCCTGAATACACAATTCCAAAATGATCTAATCCAGAACACACAATCCTGAATCAAACTAATCCCAAATACAAAATCCTGAACCAATCTAATCCTGAATACACAATTTCAAACCGATCTAATCCTGAATACAAAACCTCAAAACTATTTAAGCCTGAATACATAACCCTGAACCAAACAAATCCCAACCACACAATGCTAAATGAATATACTCATGAATAATCAATCCCAAATAAATCCCAAATGTGCAATCCCAAACCAATCTAATCCAAAATACACAATCCCAAACAAATCAAATCCTGAATACACAATCCCGAACCAATCTAATCCCGGATACACAATCCCAAACCAATCTAATCCTGAACACACAAGCCCGAACCAATCTAATCCTGAATACATAATTCTGAACCAATCTAATTCTGAATACACAATCTTGAACCAATCTAATCCGAACACACAATCCTGAAACAATCTAATCCTGAATACACAATCCAGAAACAATCTAAGCCTGAATACACAATTCTGAACCAATCTAATCCTGAATACACAATTCCAAACCTATCTAGTCCCGAATACAAAATCCTGAATCAATCTAATCCCGAATACACAATCCCGAACCAATCTAATCCTTAATACACAATTCCGAACAAATCTAACCCTGAATACACAATTCCAAACCGATCTAATCCTGAATAAACAATCCTGAATCAAACTAATCCCGAATACAAAATCCTGAACCAATCTAATCCTGAATACACAATTTCAAACCAATCTAATCCTGAATACAAAACCTCAAAACTATTTAATCCTGAATACATAACCCTGAACCAATCAAACCCCAACCACACAATGCTACATGAATATACTCATGAATAATCAATCCCAAATAAATCCCAAATGTGCCATCCCAATCCAATCTAATCCAAAATACACAATCCCAAACAAATCAAATCCTGAATACACAATCCCGAACCAATCAAATCCTGGATACACAATCCCAAACCAATCTAATCCTGAACACACAAGCCCGAACCAATCTAATCCTGAATACATAATTCTGAACCAATCTAATTCTGAATACACAATCCTGAACCAATCTAATCCGAACACACAATCCTGAAACAATCTAATCCTGAATACACAATCCAGAAACAATCTAAGCCTGAATACACAATTCTGAACCAATCTAATCCTGAATACACAATTCCAAACCTATCTAGTCCCGAATACAAAATCCTGAATCAATCTAATCCCGAATACACAATCCCGAACCAATCTAATCCTTAATACACAATCCCTAACCAATCTAATCCTGAATACACAAACCCAAACCAATCAGATCCTGAATTCACAATCCTGAACCAATCTAATCCCGAATACACAATCCTGAAACAATTTAATCCTCAATACACAATCCCGATCAAATCTAATCCTGAATACACAAGCTCAAACGCATCAAATCCTGAATCGACAATCCCGAACTAATCAAAGCCTGAATTCACAAACCCAAACAAATCTAATCCCGAATGTACAAATTTGAACCAATCTAATCCTGAATACACAATCACAATCCAATCAAATTTTGAATACACAAACCTAAACTGATCTAATCCCGAATACACAATCCCAAACCAATCTAATCTTGAAAACACAATCCTGAACCAATGTAATCCCGAATATACAATCCTGAAACAATCTAATCCTGAATACACAATCCTGAAACAATCTAATCCTGAATACATAATTCCAAACCAATCTAATACTGAATATACAATTCCAAACCTATCTAATCCCGAATACACAATGCTGAAACAATCTAATCCCGAATACACAATCCTGGACCAATCTAATCCTGAATACACAAGTCCGAACAAATCTAATCCTGAATACACAATTCCAAACCGTTCTAATCCCGAATACAAAATCCTGAACCAATCTAATCCTGAATACACAATTTTGAACCAATATAATCCTGAATACAAAAATCCTCAAAACCATTTAATCCTGAATACATAACCCGCAACCATTCAAATCCCAACCACACAATCCTAAATGAATACACTCATGAATAATCAATCCGAAATAAATCCCAAATGTGCAATCCCAAACCAATCTAATCCTGAATATTCTATCCCGAACCAATCAAATCCTGAATTCATAAACCGAAACCAATCTAATCGTGAATATGCAATCCTCAACCAATCTAATCCAAAATACACAATCCCAAACCAATCAAATCCTGAAAACACAATCCCGAACCAATCTTATCCCGTATACACAATCCCAAACCATTCTAATCTGGAACCCACAAGCCCGAAACAATCTAATCCTGAATACACAATTCCAAACCAATCTAATCCTGAATACACAATCCTGAACCAATCTAATTCTGAATACATAATTCCGAACCAATCTAATCCTGAATACACAATCCTGAAACAATCTAATCGTGAATACACAATTCTGAACCAATCAAATCCTGAGTACACAATCACGAACCAATCTAATCCTGAATATGCAATTCCTAACCAATAAAATCCTGAATACACAAACCCAAACCAATCTAATCCTGAATATACAATCCTGCACTAATCTAATCCTGAATACACAAACCCAAACCAATCAGATCCTGAATTCACAATCCTGAACCAATCTAATCCTGAATAAAAAATGCTAATCCAATCAAATCCTGAATTCACAAACCTAAACCAATCTAATCCCGAACACACAATCCCAAACCAATCTAATCCTGAAAACACAATCCTGAACCAATCTAATCCCGAATACACAATCCTGAAACAATCTAATCCTGAATACACAAACCTGAACCAATCTAATTCCGATTATACAATCCTGAACCAATCTAATCCCGAATATACAATCCCAAACTAAGCTAATCCTGAGTACACAATACCAAACAAATCTAATCCTGAATACACAATCCAGAACCAATCAAATCCTGAATTCATAAAACCAAACCAATCTTATCATGCATATACAATCCTGAACCAATCTAATCCCGAATACACAATCCTGAAACAATTTAATCCTCAATACACAATCCCGATCAAATCTAATCCTGAATACACAAGCTCAAACCAATCAAATCCTGAATCGACAATCCCGAACTAATCAAAGCCTGAATTCACAAACCCAAACAAATCTAATCCCGAATGTACAAATTTGAACCAATCTAATCCTGAATACACAATCACAATCCAATCAAATTTTGAATACACAAACCTAAACTGATCTAATCCCGAATACACAATCCCAAACCAATCAAATCCTGAAAACACAATCCTGAACCAATGTAATCCCGAATATACAATCCTGAAACAATCTAATCCTGAATACACAATCCTGAAACAATCTAATCCTGAATACATAATTCCAAACCAATCTAATACTGAATATACCATTCCAAACCTATCTAATCCCGAATACACAATGCTGAAACAATCTAATCCCGGATACACAATCCTGGACCAATCTAATCCTGAATACACAAGTCCGAACAAATCTAATCCTGAATACACAATTCCAAACCGTTCTAATCCCGAATACAAAATCCTGAACCAATCTAATCCTGAATACACAATTTCGAACCAATATAATCCTGAATACAAAAATCCTCAAAACCATTTAATCTTGAATACATAACCCACAACCATTCAAATCCCAACCACACAATCCTAAATGAATACACTCATGAATAATCAATCCGAAATAAATCCCAAATGTGCAATCCCAAACCAATCTAATCCTGAATACTCAATCCCGAACCAATCAAATCCTGAATTCATAAACCGAAACCAATCTAATCGTGAATATGCAATCCTCAACCAATCTAATCCAAAATACACAATCCCAAACCAGTCAAATCCTGAAAACACAATCCCAAACCAATCTTATCGCGTATACACAATCCCAAACCATTCTAATCCTGAACCCACAAGCCCGAACCAATCTAATTCTGAATACATAATTCCGAACCAATCTAATCCTGAAGACACAATCCTGAAACAATCTAATCCTGAATACACAATCCCAATCCAATCAAATCCTGAATTCATAAAACCAAACCAATCTAATCGCGAATATACAACCCTGAACCAATCTAATCCCAAAAACACAATCCTAAACCAATCAACTCCTGAATACACAATCAAGAACCAATCTAATCCTGAATATGCAATTCCTAACCAATCAAATCCTGGATACACAAAACCAAACCAATCTAATCCCGAATATACAATCCTGAACCAATCTAATCCTGAATACACAATCCCAAAAAAATCTAATCCTGAATACATAATTCCGAACCAATCTAATTCTGAATACATAATTCCAAATCTATCTAATCCCGAATACACAATGCTGAACCAATCTAATCCCGAATAAACAATCCCGAACCAATCTAATCCTTAATAAACAATTCTGAACAAATCTAATCCTGAATACACAATTCCAAAATGATCTAATCCCGAACACACAATCCTGAATCAAGCTAATCCCAAATACAAAATCCTGAACCAATCTAATCCTGAATACACAATTTCAAACCGATCTAATCCTGAATACAAAACCTCAAAACTATTTAATCCTGAATACATAACCCTGAACCAAACAAATCCCAACCACACAAAGCTAAATGAATATACTCATGAATAATCAATCCCAAATAAATCCCAAATGTGCAATCCCAAACCAATCTAATCCAAAATACACAATCCCAAACAAATCAAATCCTGAATACACAATCCCGAACCAATCTAATCCCGGATACACAATCCCAAACCAATCTAATCCTGAACACACAAGCCCGAACCAATCTAATCCTGAATACATAATTCTGAACCAATCTAATTCTGAATACACAATCCTGAACCAATCTAATCCGAACACACAATCCTGAAACAATCTAATCCTGAATACACAATCCAGAAACAATCTAAGCCTGAATACACAATTCTGAACCAATCTAATCCTGAATACACAATTCCAAACCTATCTAGTCCCGAATACAAAATCCTGAATCAATCTAATCCCGAATACACAATCCCGAACCAATCTAATCCTTAATACACAATTCCGAACAAATCTAATCCTGAATACACAATTCCAAACCGATCTAATCCTGAATACACAATCCTGAATCAAACTAATCCCGAATACAAAATCCTGAACCAATCTAATCCTGAATACACAATTTCAAACCAATCTAATCCTGAATACAAAACCTCAAAACTATTTAATCCTGAATACATAACCCTGAACCAATCAAACCCCAACCACACAATGCTAAATGAATATACTCATGAATAATCAATCCCAAATAAATCCCAAATGTGCCATCCCAATCCAATCTAATCCAAAATACACAATCCCAAACCAATCAAATCCTGAATACACAATCCCGAACCAATCAAATCCCGGATACACAATCCCAAACCAATCTAATCCTGAACACACAAGCCCGAACCAATCTAATACTGAATACATAATTCCGAACCAATCTAATCCTGAATACACAATCTTGAAAAAATCTAATCCTAAAACACAATCCTGAAACAATCTAATCCTGAATACACAATCCAGAAACAATCTAAGCCTGAATACACAATTCCGAACCAATCTAATCCTGAATACACAATCCTGATCCAATCTAATCCTGAATAAACAATCCCAATCCAATCAAATCCTGAATACACAATCCCGATCCAATCTAATGCCGTATACACAATCCCAAACCAATCTAATCCTGAACCCACAAGCCCGAAACAATCTAATCCTGAATACACAATTCGTAAAAAACTAATCCTGAATACACAATCCTGAACCAATCTAATCCTGAATACACAATTCCGAAACAATCTAATCCTGAATACACAATCCTGAAACAATCTAATCCTGAATACACAATGCCAATCCAATCAAATCCTGAGTACGCAAACCTAAACCAATCTAATCCCGAATACACAATCCCAAACAGATCTAATCCTGAAAACACAATCCTGAACCAAACTAATCCGAACACACAATCCTGAAACAATCTAATCCTGAATACACAATCCCAATCCAATCAAATCCTGAATACACAAACCTAAACCAATCTAATCCCGAATACACAATCCGAAACAGCTCTAATCCTGAAAAAACAATCCTGAACCAATCTAATCCGAACACAAAATCCTGAAACAATCTAATCCTGAATAAACAATCCTGATACAATCTAATCCTGAATACACAATCATGATCCAATCTAATCCTGAATACACAATCCCAATCCAATCAAATCCTGAATACACAAACCTAAATCAATCTAATCCCGAATACACAATCCCAAAATTATCTAATTTGAAAACACAATCCTGACCCAATCTAATCCAAAATACACAATCCCAATCCAATCAAATCCTGAATACACAATCCCGATCCAATCTAATGCCGTATACACAATCCCAAACCAATCTAATCCTGAACCCACAAGCCCGAAACAATCTAATCCTGAATACACAATTCGTAAAAAACTAATCCTGAATACACAATCCTGAACCAATCTAATCCTGAATACACAATTCCGAAACAATCTAATCCTGAATACACAATCCTGAAACAATCTAATCCTGAATACACAATGCCAATCCAATCAAATCCTGAATACACAAACCTAAACCAATCTAATCCCGAATACACAATCCCAAACAGATCTAATCCTGAAAACACAATCCTGAACCAAACTAATCCGAACACACAATCCTGAAACAATCTAATCCTGAATACACAATCCCAATCCAATCAAATCCTGAATACACAAACCTAAACCAATCTAATCCCGAATACACAATCCGAAACAGCTCTAATCCTGAAAACACAATCCTGAACCAATCTAATCCGAACACAAAATCCTGAAACAATCTAATCCTGAATACACAATCATGATCCAATCTAATCCTGAATACACAATCCCAATCCAATCAAATCCTGAATACACAAACCTAAATCAATCTAATCCCGAATACACAATCCCAAAATTATCTAATTTGAAAACACAATCCTGACCCAATCTAATCCAAAATACACAATCCCAATCCAATCAAATCCTGAATACACAAACCTAAACCAATCTAATCCCGAATACACAATCCGAAACAGCTCTAATCCTGAAAACACAATCCTGAACCAATCTAATCCGAACACAAAATCCTGATACAATCTAATCCTGAATACACAATCATGATCCAATCTAATCCTGAATACACAATCCCAATCCAATCAAATCCTGAATACACAAACCTAAATCAATCTAATCCCGAATACACAATCCCAAAATTATCTAATTTGAAAACACAATCCTGACCCAATCTAATCCAAAATACACAATCCCAAACCAATCAAATCCTGAATACACAATCCCGAACCAATCTAATCCCGTATTAACAATCCCAAACCAATCTAATCCTGAAACCACAAGCCCAAACTAATCTAATCCTGAATACACAATTCCGAAAAAATCTAATCCTGAATACACAATCCTGAACCAATCTAATCCTGAATACACAATTCCAAACCAATCTAATCCTGAATACACAATCCTGAAACAATCTAATCCTGAATACACAATCCCAATCCAATCAAATCCTGAATACACAAACCTAAACCAATCTTTTCCCGAATACACAATCCCAAACTGATCTAATCCTGAAAACACAATCCTGAACCAATTTAATTAGAATACACAATCCTGAAACAATCTAATCCTGAATACACAATCCTGAAACAATCTAATCCTGAACACAAAATTACGAACCTATCTAATCCTGAATACATAATTCCGATCCAATATAATCCTGAATACAGAATTCCAAACCATTCTAATCCCGAATACACAATCCTGAATCAATGTAATCTCGAATACACAACCCTGAACGAATCTTATCCTGAATACACAATTTCGAACAAATCTAATCATGAATAAAAAAGCTCAAAGACATTTAATCCTGAATACATAACCCTGAACCATTCAAATCCCAACCACACAATCCTAAATGAATACCCTCATGAATAATCAATCCGAAATAAATCCCAAATGTGCAATCCCAAACCAATCTAATCCTGAATACTCAATCCCGAACCAATCAAATCCTGAATTCATAAACCGAAACCAATCTAATCGTGAATATGCAAACCTCAACCAATCTAATCCAAAATACACAATCCCAAACCAATCAAATCCTGAAAACACAATCCCGAACCAATCTAATCTCGTATACACAATCCCAAACCATTCTAATCCTGAACCCACAAGCCCGAACCAATCTAATCCTGAATACACAATTCCAAACCAATCTCATCCTTAATACACAATCCTGAACCAATCTAATTCTGAATACCTAATTCCGAACCGATCTAATCCTGAATACACAATCCTGAAACAATCTAATCCTGAATACATAATTCCAAACCAATCTAATACTGAATATACCATTCCAAACCTATCTAATCCCGAATACACAATGCTGAAACAATCTAATCCCGGATACACAATCCTGGACCAATCTAATCCTGAATACACAAGTCCGAACAAATCTAATCCTGAATACACAATTCCAAACCGTTCTAATCCCGAATACAAAATCCTGAACCAATCTAATCCTGAATACACAATTTCGAACCAATATAATCCTGAATACAAAAATCCTCAAAACCATTTAATCCTGAATACATAACCCGCAACCATTCAAATCCCAACCACACAATCCTAAATGAATACACTCATGAATAATCAATCCGAAATAAATCCCAAATGTGCAATCCCAAACCAATCTAATCCTGAATACTCAATCCCGAACCAATCAAATCCTGAATTCATAAACCGAAACCAATCTAATCGTGAATATGCAATCCTCAACCAATCTAATCCAAAATACACAATCCCAAACCAATCAAATCCTGAAAACACAATCCCAAACCAATCTTATCGCGTATACACAATCCCAAACCATTCTAATCCTGAACCCACAAGCCCGAACCAATCTAATTCTGAATACATAATTCCGAACCAATCTAATCCTGAAGACACAATCCTGAAACAATCTAATCCTGAATACACAATCCCAATCCAATCAAATCCTGAATTCATAAAACCAAACCAATCTAATCGCGAATATACAACCCTGAACCAATCTAATCCCAAAAACACAATCCTAAACCAATCAACTCCTGAATACACAATCAAGAACCAATCTAATCCTGAATATGCAATTCCTAACCAATCAAATTCTGGATACACAAAACCAAACCAATCTAATCCCGAATATACAATCCTGAACCAATCTAATCCTGAATACACAATCCCAAAAAAATCTAATCCTGAATACATAATTCTGAACCAATCTAATTCTGAATACATAATTCCAAACCTATCTAATCCCGAATACACAATGCTGAACCAATCTAATCCCGAATACACAATCCCGAACCAATCTAATCCTTAATAAACAATTCCGAACAAATCTAATCCTGAATACACAATTCCAAAATGATCTAATCCCGAACACACAATCCTGAATCAAACTAATCCCAAATACAAAATCCTGAACCAATCTAATCCTGAATACACAATTTCAAACCGATCTAATCCTGAATACAAAACCTCAAAACTATTTAATCCTGAATACATAACCCTGAACCAAACAAATCCCAACCACACAATGCTAAATGAATATACTCATGAATAATCAATCCCAAATAAATCCCAAATGTGCAATCCCAAACCAATCTAATCCAAAATACACAATCCCAAACCAATCAAATCCTGAATACACAATCCCGAACCAATCTAATCCCGGATACACAATCCCAAACCAATCTAATCCTGAACACACAAGCCCGAACCAATCTAATCCTGAATACATAATTCTGAACCAATCTAATTCTGAATACACAATCCTGAACCAATCTAATCTGAACACACAATCCTGAAACAGTCTAATCCTGAATACACAATCCAGAAACAATCTAAGCCTGAATACACAATTCTGAACCAATCTAATCCTGAATACACAATTCCAAACCTATCTAGTCCCGAATACAAAATCCTGAATCAATCTAATCCCGAATACACAATCCCGAACCAATCTAATTCTTAATACACAATTCCGAACAAATCTAATCCTGAATACACAATTCCAAACCGATCTAATCCTGAATACACAATCCTGAATCAAACTAATCCCGAATACAAAATCCTGAACCAATCTAATCCTGAATACACAATTTCAAACCAATCTAATCCTGAATACAAAACCTCAAAACTATTTAATCCTGAATACATAACCCTGAACCAATCAAACCCCAACCACACAATGCTAAATGAATATACTCATGAATAATCAATCCCAAATAAATCCCAAATGTGCCATCCCAATCCAACCTAATCCAAAATACACAATCCCAAAGCAATCAAATCCTGAATACACAATCCCGAACCAATCAAATCCCGGATACACAATCCCAAACCAATCTAATCCTGAACACACAAGCCCGAACCAATCTAATACTGAATACATAATTCCGAACCAATCTAATCCTGAATACACAATCTTGAAAAAATCTAATCCGAAAACACAATCCTGAAACAATCTAATCCTGAATACACAATCCAGAAACAATCTAAGCCTGAATACACAATTCCGAACCAATCTAATCCTGAATACACAATCCTGATCCAATCTAATCCTGAATACACAATCCCAATCCAATCAAATCCTGAATACACAATCCCGATCCAATCTAATGCCGTATACACAATCCCAAACCAATCTAATCCTGAAGCCACAAGCCCGAAACAATCTAATCCTGAATACACAATTCGTAAAAAACTAATCCTGAATACACAATCCTGAACCCATCTAATCCTGAATACACAATTCCGAAACAATCTAATCCTGAATACACAATCCTGAAACAATCTAATCCTGAATACACAATGCCAATCCAATCAAATCCTGAATACACAAACCTAAACCAATCTAATCCCGAATACACAATCCCAAACAGATCTAATCCTGAAAACACAATCCTGAACCAAACTAATCCGAACACACAATCCTGAAACAATCTAATCCTGAATACACAATCCCAATCCAATCAAATCCTGAATACACAAACCTAAACCAATCTAATCCCGAATACACAATCCGAAACAGCTCTAATTCTGAAAACACAATCCTGAACCAATCTAATCCGAACACAAAATCCTGAAACAATCTAATCCTGAATACACAATCCTGATACAATCTAATCCTGAATACACAATCATGATCCAATCTAATCCTGAATACACAATCCCAATCCAATCAAATCCTGAATACACAAACCTAAATCAATCTAATCCCGAATACACAATCCCAAAATTATCTAATTTGAAAACACAATCCTGACCCAATCTAATCCAAAATACACAATCCCAAACCAATCAAATCCTGAATACACAATCCCGAACCAATCTAATCCCGTATACACAATCCCAAACCAATCTAATCCTGAACCCACAAGCCCAAACTAATCTAATCCTGAATACACAATTCCGAAAAAATCTAATCCTGAATACACAATCCTGAACCAATCTAATCCTGAATACACAATTCCAAACCAATCTAATCCTGAATACACAATCCTGAAACAATCTAATCCTGAATACACAATCCCAATCCAATCAAATCCTGAATACACAAACCTAAACCAATCTTTTCCCGAATACACAATCCCAAACTGATCTAATTCTGAAAACACAATCCTGAACCAATTTAATTAGAATACACAATCCTGAAACAATCTAATCCTGAATACACAATCCTGAAACAATCTAATCCTGAACACAAAATTACGAACCTATCTAATCCTGAATACATAATTCTGATCCAATATAATCCTGAATACAGAATTCCAAACCATTCTAATCCCGAATACACAATCCTGAATCAATGTAATCTCGAATACACAACCCTGAACGAATCTTATCCTGAATACACAATTTCAAACAAATCTAATCATGAATAAAAAAGCTCAAAGACATTTAATCCTGAATACATAACCCTGAACCATTCAAATCCCAACCACACAATCCTAAATGAATACACTCATGAATAATCAATCCGAAATAAATCCCAAATGTGCAATCCCAAACCAATCTAATCCTGAATACTCAATCCCGAACCAATCAAATCCTGAATTCATAAACCGAAACCAATCTAATCGTGAATATGCAAACAACAACCAATCTAATCCAAAATACACAATCCCAAACCAATCAAATCCTGAAAACACAATCCCGAACCAATCTAATCTCGTATACACAATCCCAAACCATTCTAATCCTGAACCCACAAGCCCGAACCAATCTAATCCTGAATACACAATTCCAAACCAATCTAATCCTTAATACACAATCCTGAACCAATCTAATTCTGAATACCTAATTCCGAACCGATCTAATCCTGAATACACAATCCTGAAACAATCTAATCCTGAATACACAATCCCAATCCAATCAAATCCTGAATACACAAACCTAAACCAATCTAACACCGAATACACAATCCCAAACCGATCTAATCCTGAGAACACAATCCTGAACCAATATAATCCGAATACACAATCCTGGAACAATCTAATCCTGAATACGCAATCCTGAAACAATCTAATCCTGAATGCACAATTACAAACCAATCTAGTCCTGAATACATAATTCCGATCCAATATAATCCTGAATACAGAATTCCAAACCTTTCTAATCCCGAATACACAATCTTGAATCAATGTAATCCCGAATACACAACCCTGAACCAATCTAATCCTGAATACACAATTTCGAACCAATCTAATCCTGAATAGAAAAGCTCCAAGCCATTTAATCCTTGTTACGTAACCCTGAACCAAACAAATCACCACCATACAATCCTAAATGAAAATACTCATGAATACTCAATCCCAAATAAAACCCAAATGTGCAATCCCAAACAAATCTAATCCTGAATACATAATCCCGAAAAAATCAAATCCTGAATTCATAAAACCAAACCAATCTAATCGCGAATATACAACCCTGAACCAATCTAATCCCAAAAACACAATCCTAAACCAATCAACTCCTGAATACACAATCAAGAACCAATCTAATCCTGAATATGCAATTCCTAACCAATCAAATCCTGGATACACAAACCCAAACCAATCTAATCCCGAATATACAACCCTGAACCAATCTAATCCTGAATACACAATCCCCAAAAAATCTAATCCTGAACACAAAATTCCGAACCAATCTAATTCTGAATACATAATTCGAAACCTATCTAATCCCGAATACACAATGCTGAATCAATCTAATCCTGAATACACAATCCCGAACCAATGTAATCCTGAATACACAATTCCGAACAAATCTAATCCTGAATACACAATTCCAAACCTATCTAGTCCTGAATACAAAATCCTGAATCAATCTAATCCCGAATACACAATCCCGAACCAATCTAATCCTGAATACACAATCCCTAACCAATTTAATCCTGAATACAAAACCTCAAAGCCATTTAATACTGAATACATAATCCTGAACCAATCAAATCCCAAGCACACAATCCTAAATGAATATACTCACGAATACACAAATACAAACAAATCCCAAATGCACAATCCCAAACAAATTTAATCCTGAATACACAATCCCAAACAAATCTAATCCTGAATACACAAGCTCAAACCAATCAAATCCTGAATACACAATCCCGAACCAATCAAATCCTGAATTCACAAACCCAAACAAATCTAATCCCGAATGTACAAATTTGAACCTATGTAATCCTGAATACACAATCCCAATCCAATCAAATTTTGAATACACAAACCTAAACCAATCTAATCCTGAATACACAATCCCGAACCAATCAACTCCTGAATACACAATCCTGAACCAATGTAATCCCGAATACACAATACCAAACCAATCTAATCCTGAACCCACAATCCCAAAACAATCCGATCCTGAATACACAATTCCGAACAAATCTAATCCTGAATACACAATCCTGAACCAATCTAATCATGAATACACAATCCTGAACCTATCAAATCCTGAGTACACAATCCCGAACCAATCTAATCCTGAATATGCAATTCCTAACCAATCAAATCCTGAATACACTAAGCCAAACAAATCTAATCCCGAATATACAATCCTGAACAAATCTAATCCTGAATACACAATCCCAAACCAATCTAATCCTGAATACATAATTCCGAACCAATCTAAACCTGAATACATAATTCCAAACCTATCTAATCCCAAATGCACAATGCTGAACCAATCTATCCCGAATACACAATCCCGAACCAATCTCATCCTGAATACACAATTCCGAACAAATCTAATCCTGAATACACAATTCCAAACCGATCTAATCCCGAATACACAATCCTGAATCAAACTAATCCCGAATACAAAATCCTGAACCAATCTAATCCTGAATACACAATTTCAAACCAATCTAATCCTGAATACAAAACCTCAAAACTATTTAATCCTGAATACATAACCCTGAACCAATCAAATCCCAACCACACAATGCTAAATGAATATACTCATGAATAAGCAATCCCAAATAAATCCCAAATGTGCAATCCCAAACCAATCTAATCCAAAATACACAATCCCAAACCAATCAAATCCTGAATACACAATCCCGAACCAATCTAATCCCGGATAGACAATCCCAAACCAATCTAATCCTGAACACACAAGCCCGAACCAATCTAATCCTGAATACATAATTCCGAACCAATCTAATCCTGAATACACAATCCCAATCCAATCAAATTTTGAATACACAAACCTAAAGCAATCTAATCCTGAATACACAATCCCAAACCAATCAAATCCTGAATACACAATCCTGAACCAATGTAATCCCGAATACACAATCCCAAACCAATCTAATCCTGAACCCACAATCCCAAAACAATCCAATCCTGAATACACAATTCCGAACCAATCTAATCCTGAATGCACAATCCTGAACTAATCTAATCATGAATACACAATCCTGAACCAATCAAATCCTGAGTACACAATCCCAAACCAATCTAATCCTGAATATGCAATTCCTAACCAATCAAATCCTGAATACACTAACCCAAACAAATCTAATCATGAATATACAATCCTGAACAAATCTAATCCTGAATACACAATCCCAAACCAATCTAATCCTGAATACATAATTCCGAACCAATCTAATCCTAAATACACAATTCCAAACCTATCTAATCCCGAATACACAATGCTGAACCAATCTAACCCCGAATACACAATCCCGAACCAATCTAATCCTGAATACACAATTCCGAACAAATCTAATCCTGAATACACAATTCCAAACCGATCTAATCCTGAATACACTATCCTGAATCAAACTAATCCCGAATACAATATCCTGAACCAATCTAATCCTGAATACACAATTTCAAACCAACCTAATCCTGAATACAAAACCGAAAAACTATTTAATCCTGAATACATAACCCTGAACCAATCAAATCCCAACCACACAATGCTAAATGAATATACTCATGAATAATCAATCCCAAATAAATCCCAAATGTGCAATCCCAAACCAATCTAATCCAAAATACACAATCCCAAACCAATCAAATCCTGAATAGACAATCCCGAACCAATCTAATCCCGGATACACAATCCCAAACCAATCTAATCCTGAACACACAAGCCCGAACCAATCTAATCCTGAATACATAATTCCGAACCAATCTAATCCTGAATACACAATCCTGAACCAATCTAATCCGAAAACACCATCCTGAAACAATCTAATCCTGAATACACAATCCAGAAACAATCTAAGCCTGAATACACAATTCCGAACCAATCTAATCCTGAATACACAATCCTGATCCAATCTAATCCTGAATACACTATCCCAATCCAATCAAATCCTGAATACACAAACCTAAACCAATCTAATCCCGAATACAAAACCCCAAAATTATTTAATTCTGAAAACACAATCCTGAACCAATCTAATCCAAAATACACAATCCCAAACCAATCAAATCCTGAATACACAATCCCGATCCAATCTAATCCCGTATACAAAATCCCAAACCAATCTAATCCTGAACCCACAAGCCCGAACCAATCTAATCCTGAATACACAATCCCGAACCAATCAAATCCTGAATTCACAAACCCAAACAAGTCTAATCCCGAATGTACAAATTTGAACCAATCTAATCCTGAATACACAATCCCAATCCAATCAAATCCTGAATACACAAACCTAAACCAATCTAATCCCGAATACACAATCCCAAACAGATCTAATCCTGAAAACACAATCCTGAACCAATCTAATCCGAACACAAAATCCTGAAACAATCTAATCCTGAATACACAATCCTGATCCAATCTAATCCTGAATACACAATCCCAATCCAATCAAATCCTGAATACACAAACCTAAACCAATCCAATCCCGAATACACAATCCCAAAATTAACTAATTTGAAAACACAATCCTGACCCAATCTAATCCAAAATACACAATCCCAAACCAATCAAATCCTGAATACACAATCCCGAACCAATCTAATCCCGTATACACAATCCCAAACTAATCTAATCCTGAACCCACAAGCCCGATCTAATCTAATCCTGAATACACAATTCTGAAAATATCTAATCCTGAATACACAATCCTGAACCAATCTAATCCTGAATACACAATTCCGAACCAATCTAATCCTGAATACACAATCCTGAAACAATCTAATCCTGAATACACAATCCCAATCCAATCAAATCCTGATTACACAAACCTAAACCAATCTAATCCTGAATACACAGTCCCAAACAGATCTAGTCCTGAAAACACAATCCTGAACCAATCTAATTAAAATACACAATCCTGAAACAATCTAATCCTGAATACACAATCCTGAAACAATCTAATCCTGAATACACAATTATGAACCAATCTAATCCTCAATACATATTTCCGAACCAATATAATCCTGAATAGAGAATTCCAAACCTTTCTAATCCTGAATACACAACTCTGAATCAATGTAATCTCGAATACACAACCCTGAACCAATCTAATCCTAAATACACAATTTCGAACCAATTTAATCATGAATACAAACGCTCAAAGCCATTTAATCCTGAATACATAACCCTGAACCAATCAAATCCCAACCACACAATCCTAAATGAAAATACTCATGAATACTCAATCCCAAATAAATCGCAAATGTGCAATCCCAAACCAATCTAATCCTGAATACACAATGCCGAAACAATCAAATCCTAAATTCACAAAACCAAACCAATCTAATCCCAAATACACAATCCCAAACCAATCAACTCCTGAATACACAATCCTGAACCAATCTAATCCCGAATACACAATCCCAAACTGATCTAATCCTGAATCCACAATCCCAAAACAATCTAATCCTGAATACACAGACCCAAACCAATCAGATCCTGAATTCACAACCCTGTACCAATCTAATCCTGAATAAACAATGTCAATCCAATCTAATCCCGAATACACAATCCCAAAATTATCTAATTTGAAAACACAATCCTGACCCAATCTAATCCAAAATACACAATCCCAAACCAATCAAATCCTGAATACACAATCCCGAACCAATCTAATCCCGTATACACAATCCCAAACTAATCTAATCCTGAACCCACAAGCCCGAACTAATCTAATCCTGAATACACAATTCTGAAATTATCTAATCCTGAATACACAATCCTGAACCAATCTAATCCTGAATACACAATTCCGAACCAATCTAATCCTGAATACACAATCCTGAAACAATCTAATCCTGAATACACAATCCCAATCCAATCAAATCCTGATTACACAAACCTAAACCAATCTAATCCTGAATACACAGTCCCAAACAGATCTAGTCCTGAAAACACAATCCTGAACCAATCTAATTAAAATACACAATCCTGAAACAATCTAATCCTGAATACACAATCCTGAAACAATCTAATCCTGAATACACAATTATGAACCAATCTAATCCTCAATACATATTTCCGAACCAATATAATCCTGAATAGAGAATTCCAAACCTTTCTAATCCTGAATACACAACTCTGAATCAATGTAATCTCGAATACACAACCCTGAACCAATCTAATCCTGAATACACAATTTCGAACCAATCTAATCATGAATACAAACGCTCAAAGCCATTTAATCCTGAATACATAACCCTGAACCAATCAAATCCCAACCACACAATCCTAAATGAAAATACTCATGAATACTCAATCCCAAATAAATCGCAAATGTGCAATCCCAAACCAATCTAATCCTGAATACACAATGCCGAAACAATCAAATCCTGAATTCATAAAACCAAACCAATCTAATCCCAAATACACAATCCCAAACCAATCAACTCCTGAATACACAATCCTGAACCAATCTGATCCCGAATACACAATCCCAAACTGATCTAATCCTGAATCCACAATCCCAAAACAATCTAATCCTGAATACACAGACCCAAACCAATCAGATCCTGAATTCACAACCCTGTACCAATCTAATCCTGAATAAACAATGTCAATCCAATCAAATCCTGAATACACAAACCTAAACCAATCTAATCCCGAATACACAATCCTAAACCAATCTAATCCTGAAAACACAATCCTGAACCAATCTTATTCCGAATACACAATCCCAAAATTATCTAATTCTGAAAACACAATTTTGAACCAATCTAATCCAAAATACACAATCACAAACCAATCAAATCCTGAATACACAATCCCGAACCAATCTAATCCCGTATACACAATCCCAAACCAATCTAATCCTGAACCCACAAGCCCGAACCAATCTAATCCTGAATACACAATTCCGAAAACATCTAATCCTGAATACACAATCCTGAACCAATCTAATCCTGAATACACAATTCCAAAACAATCTAATCGTGAATACACAATCCTGAAACAATCTAATCCTGAATACACAATCCCAATCCAATCAAATCCTGAATACACAAACCTAAACCAATCTAATCGCGAATACACAATCCCAAACAGATCTAATCCAGAAAACTCAATCCTGAACCAATCTAATCCGAATACACAATCCTGAAACAATCTAATCCTGAATACACAATCCTGAAACAATCTAATCCCAAATACACAATTACGAACCAATCTAATCCTGAATACATAATTCCGAACCAATATAATCCTGAATACAGAATTCCAAACCTTTCTAATCCCGAATACACAATCCTGAATCAATGTAATCTCGAATACACAACCCTAAACCAATCTAATACTGAATACACAAATTCGAGCCAATCTAATCCTGAATACAAAAGCTCAAAGCCATTTAATCATGAATACATAACCCTGAACCAATCAAATCCCAACCACACAATCCTAAATGAAAATACTCATGAATACTCAATCCCAAATAAATCCCAAATGTGCAATCCCAAACCAATCTAACCTGAATGCACAATCCTGAACCAATCAAATCCTGAATTCATAAAACCAAATCAATCTAATCCCGAATATAAAACCCTGAACCAATCTAATCCCAAATACACAATCCCAAAACAATGAACTCCTGAATACACAATCCTGAACCAATCTAATCCCGAATACACAATCCCAAACCAATCTAATCCTGAACCCTAAATCCCGAAACAATCTAATCCTGAATACACAAGCCCAAACCAATCAGATCCTGAATTCACAATCCTGAACCAATCTAATCCTGAATACACAATCCTGAAACAATCTAATCTTGAATACACAAACCTAAATCAATATAATTCCGAATATACAATCCTGAACCAATCTAATCCCGAATACACAATCCCAAACTAATCTAATCCTGTGTACAGAATAACAAACCAATCTAATCCTGAATGCACAATCCCAAACCAATCTAATCCCGAATACACAATCCCCAACCAATCTAATCCCGAATACACAATCCCAAAATTATCTAATTCTGAAAACACAATTTTGAACTAATCTAATCCAAAATACACAATCACAATCCAATCAAATCCTGAATACACAATCCCGAACCAATCTAATCCCGTATACACAATCCCAAACCAATCTAATCCTGAACCCACAATCCCGAAACAATCTAATCCTGAATACACAAGCCCAAACCAATCAGATCCTGAATTCACAATCCTGAACCAATCTAATCCTGAATAAACAATGCCAATCCAACCAAATCCTGAATACACAAACCTAAACCAATCTAATCCCGAATACACAACCCCAAACCAATCTAATCCTGAAAACACAATCCTGAACCAATCTAATCCCGAATACACAATCCTGAAACAATCTAATCTTGAATACACAAACCTAAATCAATCTAATTCCGAATATACAATCCTGAACCAATCTAATCCCGAATACACAATCCCAAACTAATCTAATCCTGTGTACACAATAACAAACCAATCTAATCCTGAATGCACAATCCCAAACCAATCTAATCCCGAATACACAATCCCCAACCAATCTAATCCCGAATACACAATCCCAAAATTATCTAATTCTGAAAACACAATTTTGAACCAATCTAATCCAAAATACACAATCACAAACCAATCAAATCCTGAATACACAATCCCGAACCAATCTAATCCCGTATACACAATCCCAAACCAATCTAATCCTGAACCCACAAGCCCGAACCAATCTAATCCTGAATACACAATTCCGAAAACATCTAATCCTGAATACACAATCCTGAACCAATCTAATCCTGAATACACAATTCAGAAACAATATAATCATGAATACACAATCCTGAACCAATCTAATCCTGAATACACAATCCCAATCCAATCAAATCCTGAATACACAAACCTAAACCAATCTAATCCCGAATACACAGTCCCAAACAGATCTAATCCTGAAAACTCAATCCTGAACCAATCTAATCCGAATACACAATCCTGAAACAATCTAATCCTGAATACACAATCCTGAAACAATCTAATCCCGAATACACAATTACGAACCAATCTAATCCTGAATACATAATTCCGAACCAATATAATCCTGAATACAGAACTCCAAACCTTTCTAATCCCGAATACACAATCCTGAATCAATGTAATCTCGAATACACAACCCTAAACCAATCTAATACTGAATATACAATTTCGAGCCAATCTAATCCTGAATACAAAAGCTCAAAGCCATTTAATCCTGAATACATAACCCTGAACCAATCAAATCCCAACCACACAATCCTAAATGAAAATACTCATGAATACTCAATCCCAAATAAATCCCAAATGTGCAATCCCAAACCAATCTAATCCTGAATACACAATCCTGAACCAATCAAATCCTGAATTCATAAAACCAAATCAATCTAATCCCGAATATAAAACCCTGAACCAATCTAATCCCAAATACACAATCCCAAAACAATGAACTCCTGAATACACAATCCTGAACCAATCTAATCCCGAATACACAATCCCAAACCAATCTAATCCTGAACCCTAAATCCCGAAACAATCTAATCCTGAATACACAAGCCCAAACCAATCAGATCCTGAATTCACAATCCTGAACCAATCTAATCCTGAATACACAATCCTGAAACAATCTAATCTTGAATACACAAACCTAAATCAATATAATTCCGAATATACAATCCTGAACCAATCTAATCCCGAATACACAATCCCAAACTAATCTAATCCTGTGTACAGAATAACAAACCAATCTAATCCTGAATGCACAATCCCAAACCAATCTAATCCCGAATAAACAATCCCCAACCAATCTAATCCCGAATACACAATCCCAAAATTATCTAATTCTGAAAACACAATTTTGAACTAATCTAATCCAAAATACACAATCACAAACCAATCAAATCCTGAATACACAATCCCGAACCAATCTAATCCCGTATACACAATCCCAAACCAATCTAATCCTGAACCCACAATCCCGAAACAATCTAATCCTGAATACACAAGCCCAAACCAATCAGATCCTGAATTCACAATCCTGAACCAATCTAATCCTGAATAAACAATGCCAATCCAACCAAATCCTGAATACACAAACCTAAACCAATCTAATCCCGAATACACAACCCCAAACCAATCTAATCCTGAAAACACAATCCTGAACCAATCTAATCCCGAATACACAATCCTGAAACAATCTAATCTTGAATACACAAACCTAAATCAATCTAATTCTGAATATACAATCCTGAACCAATCTAATCCCGAATACACAATCCCAAGCTAATCTAATCCTGTGTACACAATAACAAACCAATCTAATCCTGAATGCACAATCCCAAACCAATCTAATCCCGAATACACAATCCCCAACCAATCTAATCCCGAATACACAATCCCAAAATTATCTAATTCTGAAAACACAATTTTGAACCAATCTAATCCAAAATACACAATCACAAACCAAACAAATCCTGAATACACAATCCCGAACCAATCTAATCCCGTATACACAATCCCAAACCAATCTAATCCTGAACCCACAAGCCCGAACCAATCTAATCCTGAATACACAATTCCGAAAACATCTAATCCTGAATACACAATCCTGAACCAATCTAATCCTGAATACACAATTCAGAAACAATCTAATCATGAATACACAATCCTGAACCAATCTAATCCTGAATACACAATCCCAATCCAATCAAATCCTGAATACACAAACCTAAACCAATCTAATCCCGAATACACAATCCCAAACAGATCTAATCCTGAAAACTCAATCCTGAACCAATCTAATCCGAATACACAATCCTGAAACAATCTAATCCTGAATACACAATCCTGAAACAATCTAATCCCGAATACACAATTACGAACCAATCTAATCCTGAATACATAATTCCGAACCAATATAATCCTGAATACAGAACTCCAAACCTTTCTAATCCCGAATACACAATGCTGAATCAATGTAATCTCGAATACACAACCCTAAACCAATCTAATACTGAATATACAATTTCGAGCCAATCTAATCCTGAATACAAAAGCTCAAAGCCATTTAATCCTGAATACATAACCCTGAACCAATCAAATCCCAACCACACAATCCTAAATGAAAATACTCATGAATACTCAATCCCAAATAAATCCCAAATGTGCAATCCCAAACCAATCTAATCCTGAATACACAATCCTGAACCAATCAAATCCTGAATTCATAAAACCAAATCAATCTAATCCCGAATATAAAACCCTGAACCAATCTAATCCCAAATACACAATCCCAAACCAATCAACTCCTGAATACACAATCCTGAACCAATCTAATCCCGAATACACAATCCCAAACCAATCTAATCCTGAACCCTAAATCCCGAAACAATCTAATCCTGAATACACAAGCCCAAACCAATCAGATCCTGAATTCACAATCCTGAACCAATCTAATCCTGAATACACAATCCTGAAACAATCTAATCTTGAATACACAAACCTAAATCAATATAATTCCGAATATACAATCCTGAACCAATCTAATCCCGAATACACAATCCCAAACTAATCTAATCCTGTGTACAGAATAACAAACCAATCTAATCCTGAATGCACAATCCCAAACCAATCTAATCCCGAATACACAATCCCCAACCAATCTAATCCCGAATACACAATCCCAAAATTATCTAATTCTGAAAACACAATTTTGAACTAATCTAATCCAAAATACACAATCACAATCCAATCAAATCCTGAATACACAATCCCGAACCAATCTAATCCCGTATACACAATCCCAAACCAATCTAATCCTGAACCCACAATCCCGAAACAATCTAATCCTGAATACACAAGCCCAAACCAATCAGATCCTGAATTCACAATCCTGAACCAATCTAATCCTGAATAAACAATGCCAATCCAACCAAATCCTGAATACACAAACCTAAACCAATCTAATCCCGAATACACAACCCCAAACCAATCTAATCCTGAAAACACAATCCTGAACCAATCTAATCCCGAATACACAATCCTGAAACAACCTAATCTTGAATACACAAACCTAAATCAATCTAATTCCGAATATACAATCCTGAACCAATCTAATCCCGAATACACAATCCCAAACTAATCTAATCCTGTGTACACAATAACAAACCAATCTAATCCTGAATGCACAATCCCAAACCAATCTAATCCCGAATACACAATCCCCAACCAATCTAATCCCGAATACACAATCCCAAAATTATCTAATTCTGAAAACACAATTTTGAACCAATCTAATCCAAAATACACAATCACAAACCAATCAAATCCTGAATACACAATCCCGAACCAATCTAATCCCGTATACACAATCCCAAACCAATCTAATCCTGAACCCACAAGCCCGAACCAATCTAATCCTGAATACACAATTCCGAAAACATCTAATCCTGAATACACAATCCTGAACCAATCTAATCCTGAATACACAATTCAGAAACAATATAATCATGAATACACAATCCTGAACCAATCTAATCCTGAATACACAATCCCAATCCAATCAAATCCTGAATACACAAACCTAAACCAATCTAATCCCGAATACACAATCCCAAACAGATCTAATCCTGAAAACTCAATCCTGAACCAATCTAATCCGAATACACAATCCTGAAACAATCTAATCCTGAATACACAATCCTGAAACAATCTAATCCCGAATACACAATTACGAACCAATCTAATCCTGAATACATAATTCCGAACCAATATAATCCTGAATACAGAACTCCAAACCTTTCTAATCCCGAATACACAATCCTGAATCAATGTAATCTCGAATACACAACCCTAAACCAATCTAATACTGAATATACAATTTCGAGCCAATCTAATCCTGAATACAAAAGCTCAAAGCCATTTAATCCTGAATACATAACCCTGAACCAATCAAATCCCAACCACACAATCCTAAATGAAAATACTCATGAATACTCAATCCCAAATAAATCCCAAATGTGCAATCCCAAACCAATCTAATCCTGAATACACAATCCTGAACCAATCAAATCCTGAATTCATAAAACCAAATCAATCTAATCCCGAATATAAAACCCTGAACCAATCTAATCCCAAATACACAATCCCAAAACAATGAACTCCTGAATACACAATCCTGAACCAATCTAATCCCGAATACACAATCCCAAACCAATCTAATCCTGAACCCTAAATCCCGAAACAATCTAATCCTGAATACACAAGCCCAAACCAATCAGATCCTGAATTCACAATCCTGAACCAATCTAATCCTGAATACACAATCCTGAAACAATCTAATCTTGAATACACAAACCTAAATCAATATAATTCCGAATATACAATCCTGAACCAATCTAATCCCGAATACACAATCCCAAACTAATCTAATCCTGTGTACAGAATAACAAACCAATCTAATCCTGAATGCACAATCCCAAACCAATCTAATCCCGAATACACAATCCCCAACCAATCTAATCCCGAATACACAATCCCAAAATTATCTAATTCTGAAAACACAATTTTGAACTAATCTAATCCAAAATACACAATCACAAACCAATCAAATCCTGAATACACAATCCCGAACCAATCTAATCCCGTATACACAATCCCAAACCAATCTAATCCTGAACCCACAATCCCGAAACAATCTAATCCTGAATACACAAGCCCAAACCAATCAGATCCTGAATTCACAATCCTGAACCAATCTAATCCTGAATAAACAATGCCAATCCAACCAAATCCTGAATACACAAACCTAAACCAATCTAATCCCGAATACACAACCCCAAACCAATCTAATCCTGAAAACACAATCCTGAACCAATCTAATCCCGAATACACAATCCTGAAACAATCTAATCTTGAATACACAAACCTAAATCAATCTAATTCTGAATATACAATCCTGAACCAATCTAATCCCGAATACACAATCCCAAGCTAATCTAATCCTGTGTACACAATAACAAACCAATCTAATCCTGAATGCACAATCCCAAACCAATCTAATCCCGAATACACAATCCCCAACCAATCTAATCCCGAATACACAATCCCAAAATTATCTAATTCTGAAAACACAATTTTGAACCAATCTAATCCAAAATACACAATCACAAACCAAACAAATCCTGAATACACAATCCCGAACCAATCTAATCCCGTATACACAATCCCAAACCAATCTAATCCTGAACCCACAAGCCCGAACCAATCTAATCCTGAATACACAATTCCGAAAACATCTAATCCTGAATACACAATCCTGAACCAATCTAATCCTGAATACACAATTCAGAAACAATCTAATCATGAATACACAATCCTGAACCAATCTAATCCTGAATACACAATCCCAATCCAATCAAATCCTGAATACACAAACCTAAACCAATCTAATCCCGAATACACAATCCCAAACAGATCTAATCCTGAAAACTCAATCCTGAACCAATCTAATCCGAATACACAATCCTGAAACAATCTAATCCTGAATACACAATCCTGAAACAATCTAATCCCGAATACACAATTACGAACCAATCTAATCCTGAATACATAATTCCGAACCAATATAATCCTGAATACAGAACTCCAAACCTTTCTAATCCCGAATACACAATGCTGAATCAATGTAATCTCGAATACACAACCCTAAACCAATCTAATACTGAATATACAATTTCGAGCCAATCTAATCCTGAATACAAAAGCTCAAAGCCATTTAATCCTGAATACATAACCCTGAACCAATCAAATCCCAACCACACAATCCTAAATGAAAATACTCATGAATACTCAATCCCAAATAAATCCCAAATGTGCAATCCCAAACCAATCTAATCCTGAATACACAATCCTGAACCAATCAAATCCTGAATTCATAAAACCAAATCAATCTAATCCCGAATATAAAACCCTGAACCAATCTAATCCCAAATACACAATCCCAAACCAATCAACTCCTGAATACACAATCCTGAACCAATCTAATCCCGAATACACAATCCCAAACCAATCTAATCCTGAACCCTAAATCCCGAAACAATCTAATCCTGAATACACAAGCCCAAACCAATCAGATCCTGAATTCACAATCCTGAACCAATCTAATCCTGAATACACAATCCTGAAACAATCTAATCTTGAATACACAAACCTAAATCAATATAATTCCGAATATACAATCCTGAACCAATCTAATCCCGAATACACAATCCCAAACTAATCTAATCCTGTGTACAGAATAACAAACCAATCTAATCCTGAATGCACAATCCCAAACCAATCTAATCCCGAATACACAATCCCCAACCAATCTAATCCCGAATACACAATCCCAAAATTATCTAATTCTGAAAACACAATTTTGAACTAATCTAATCCAAAATACACAATCACAATCCAATCAAATCCTGAATACACAATCCCGAACCAATCTAATCCCGTATACACAATCCCAAACCAATCTAATCCTGAACCCACAATCCCGAAACAATCTAATCCTGAATACACAAGCCCAAACCAATCAGATCCTGA
Organism: Carcharodon carcharias; assembly: GCF_017639515.1. Lineage (NCBI taxonomy): Eukaryota > Metazoa > Chordata > Chondrichthyes > Lamniformes > Lamnidae > Carcharodon > Carcharodon carcharias. Next base: position 87,585,229 of record NC_054484.1, read on the forward strand.
ATTCACAATCCTGAACCAATCTAATCCTGAATAAACAATGCCAATCCAACCAAATCCTGAATACACAAACCTAAACCAATCTAATCCCGAATACACAACCCCAAACCAATCTAATCCTGAAAACACAATCCTGAACCAATCTAATCCCGAATACACAATCCTGAAACAATCTAATCTTGAATACACAAACCTAAATCAATCTAATTCCGAATATACAATCCTGAACCAATCTAATCCCGAATACACAATCCCAAACTAATCTAATCCTGTGTACACAATAACAAACCAATCTAATCCTGAATGCACAATCCCAAACCAATCTAATCCCGAATACACAATCCCCAACCAATCTAATCCCGAATACACAATCCCAAAATTATCTAATTCTGAAAACACAATTTTGAACCAATCTAATCCAAAATACACAATCACAAACCAATCAAATCCTGAATACACAATCCCGAACCAATCTAATCCCGTATACACAATCCCAAACCAATCTAATCCTGAACCCACAAGCCCGAACCAATCTAATCCTGAATACACAATTCCGAAAACATCTAATCCTGAATACACAATCCTGAACCAATCTAATCCTGAATACACAATTCAGAAACAATATAATCATGAATACACAATCCTGAACCAATCTAATCCTGAATACACAATCCCAATCCAATCAAATCCTGAATACACAAACCTAAACCAATCTAATCCCGAATACACAATCCCAAACAGATCTAATCCTGAAAACTCAATCCTGAACCAATCTAATCCGAATACACAATCCTGAAACAATCTAATCCTGAATACACAATCCTGAAACAATCTAATCCCGAATACACAATTACGAACCAATCTAATCCTGAATACATAATTCCGAACCAATATAATCCTGAATACAGAACTCCAAACCTTTCTAATCCCGAATACACAATCCTGAATCAATGTAATCTCGAATACACAACCCTAAACCAATCTAATACTGAATATACAATTTCGAGCCAATCTAATCCTGAATACAAAAGCTCAAAGCCATTTAATCCTGAATACATAACCCTGAACCAATCAAATCCCAACCACACAATCCTAAATGAAAATACTCATGAATACTCAATCCCAAATAAATCCCAAATGTGCAATCCCAAACCAATCTAATCCTGAATACACAATCCTGAACCAATCAAATCCTGAATTCATAAAACCAAATCAATCTAATCCCGAATATAAAACCCTGAACCAATCTAATCCCAAATACACAATCCCAAAACAATGAACTCCTGAATACACAATCCTGAACCAATCTAATCCCGAATACACAATCCCAAACCAATCTAATCCTGAACCCTAAATCCCGAAACAATCTAATCCTGAATACACAAGCCCAAACCAATCAGATCCTGAATTCACAATCCTGAACCAATCTAATCCTGAATACACAATCCTGAAACAATCTAATCTTGAATACACAAACCTAAATCAATATAATTCCGAATATACAATCCTGAACCAATCTAATCCCGAATACACAATCCCAAACTAATCTAATCCTGTGTACAGAATAACAAACCAATCTAATCCTGAATGCACAATCCCAAACCAATCTAATCCCGAATACACAATCCCCAACCAATCTAATCCCGAATACACAATCCCAAAATTATCTAATTCTGAAAACACAATTTTGAACTAATCTAATCCAAAATACACAATCACAAACCAATCAAATCCTGAATACACAATCCCGAACCAATCTAATCCCGTATACACAATCCCAAACCAATCTAATCCTGAACCCACAATCCCGAAACAATCTAATCCTGAATACACAAGCCCAAACCAATCAGATCCTGAATTCACAATCCTGAACCAATCTAATCCTGAATAAACAATGCCAATCCAACCAAATCCTGAATACACAAACCTAAACCAATCTAATCCCGAATACACAACCCCAAACCAATCTAATCCTGAAAACACAATCCTGAACCAATCTAATCCCGAATACACAATCCTGAAACAATCTAATCTTGAATACACAAACCTAAATCAATCTAATTCTGAATATACAATCCTGAACCAATCTAATCCCGAATACACAATCCCAAGCTAATCTAATCCTGTGTACACAATAACAAACCAATCTAATCCTGAATGCACAATCCCAAACCAATCTAATCCCGAATACACAATCCCCAACCAATCTAATCCCGAATACACAATCCCAAAATTATCTAATTCTGAAAACACAATTTTGAACCAATCTAATCCAAAATACACAATCACAAACCAAACAAATCCTGAATACACAATCCCGAACCAATCTAATCCCGTATACACAATCCCAAACCAATCTAATCCTGAACCCACAAGCCCGAACCAATCTAATCCTGAATACACAATTCCGAAAACATCTAATCCTGAATACACAATCCTGAACCAATCTAATCCTGAATACACAATTCAGAAACAATCTAATCATGAATACACAATCCTGAACCAATCTAATCCTGAATACACAATCCCAATCCAATCAAATCCTGAATACACAAACCTAAACCAATCTAATCCCGAATACACAATCCCAAACAGATCTAATCCTGAAAACTCAATCCTGAACCAATCTAATCCGAATACACAATCCTGAAACAATCTAATCCTGAATACACAATCCTGAAACAATCTAATCCCGAATACACAATTACGAACCAATCTAATCCTGAATACATAATTCCGAACCAATATAATCCTGAATACAGAACTCCAAACCTTTCTAATCCCGAATACACAATGCTGAATCAATGTAATCTCGAATACACAACCCTAAACCAATCTAATACTGAATATACAATTTCGAGCCAATCTAATCCTGAATACAAAAGCTCAAAGCCATTTAATCCTGAATACATAACCCTGAACCAATCAAATCCCAACCACACAATCCTAAATGAAAATACTCATGAATACTCAATCCCAAATAAATCCCAAATGTGCAATCCCAAACCAATCTAATCCTGAATACACAATCCTGAACCAATCAAATCCTGAATTCATAAAACCAAATCAATCTAATCCCGAATATAAAACCCTGAACCAATCTAATCCCAAATACACAATCCCAAAACAATGAACTCCTGAATACACAATCCTGAACCAATCTAATCCCGAATACACAATCCCAAACCAATCTAATACTGAACCCACAATCCCGAAACAATCTAATCCTGAATACACAAGCCCAAACCAATCAGATCCTGAATTCACAATCTTGAACCAATCTAATCCTGAATAAACAATGCCAATCCAACCAAATCCTGAATACACAAACCTAAACCAATCTAATCACAAATACACAACGCCAAACGAATCTAATCCTGAAAACACAATCCTGAACCAATCTAATCCCGAATACACAATCCTGAAACAATCTAATCTTGAATACACAAACCTAAATCAATATAATTCTGAATATACAATCCTGAACCAATCTAATCCCGAAACAAACTACCCCAAACTAATCTAATCCTGTGTACACAATAACAAACCATCAAATCCTGAATGCACAATCCCAAACCAATCTACTCCCGAATACACAATCCCCAACCAATCTAATCCTGAATACACAATTCCAAACCTATCTAATCCCAAATACACAATCCTGAACCAATCTAATCCTGAATACACAATTCGAACCAATCTAATCCTGAATACACAATCCCGAACCGATTAAATACTGAATTAACAAACCCAAACCAATCTAATCCCGAATATACAATCCTGAACCAATCTAATCCTGAATACAATATCCCAAAGCAATCAAATCCCGAGTACACAATTAAAAACCAATATAATCCTGAATACACAATCCCAATCCAATCTAATCCTGAATACATAATTCCGAACCAATCTAATCCTGAATACAAAAGCTCAAAGCCATTTAATCCTGAATACATATCCCTGAACCAATCAAATCCCAACCACACAATCCTAAATGAAAATACTCATGAATACACAATCCCAAATAAATCCCAAATGTGCAATACCAAACCAATCTAATCCTGAATACACAATCCCGAACCAATCAAATCTTGAATTCATAAAACCAAACCAATCTAATCCCGAATATACAACCCTGAACCAATCTAATCCTGAATAGACATTCCCAAACCAATCTAAACCTGAACACACAATTCCGAACCAATCGAAACCTGAAAACACAATTCCGAACCAATCTAATCCTGAATACACAATCCTGAACCAATCTAATACTGAATACACAATCCTGAACCAATCAAATCCTGAGTAGACAATCCCGAACCAATCTAATCCCGAATACACAATTCCAAACCTATCTGATCCCGAATACACAATCCTGATCCAATCTATTCCTGAATACGGAATCCTGAACCAATCTAATCCTCAATACACAATCCTGAACCAATCTAATCACGAATACACAATCATGTACCAATCTAATCCTGAATAAACAATTATGAACCAATCTAATCCTGAATACACAATCCCGAACCAATCAAATCCTGAATTAATAAAACCAAACCAATCTAATCCGGAATTTAAAACCCTGAACCAATCTAATCCTGAATACACATTCCCAAACCAATCTAATCCTGAACACACAACCCCGAACCAATCGAAACCTGAAAACACAATTCCAAACCAATCTAGTTCTGAATACACAATCCTGAACCAATCTAATACTGAATACACTTTCCTGAACCAATCAAATACTGAGTACACAATCACGAACCAATCTAATCCCGAAAACACAATTCCAAACCTATCTAATGCCGAATACACAGTCCTGAACCAATCTATTCCTGAATATGGAATCCTGAACCAATCTAATCCCCAATACACAATCCTGAACCAATCTAATCACGAATACACAATCCTGAACCAATCTAATCCTAAATACACAATTATGAACCAATCTAATCGTGAATACACAATCCCGAACCAATCTATTCCTGAGTACACAATTCTGAACTAATCTAATCATGAATACACACTTCCAAATTTATCCAATCCCGAATACACAACCCTGAACCAATCTAATCCTGAATACAAAACCTCAAAGCCAAGTAATCCTGAATACATAATCCTGAATCCATCAAATCCCAACCACACAATCCTAAATGAATATACTCACGAATATACAATTCCAAACAAATTCCAAATGCACAATCTCAAAGAAATTTAATCCTGAATAAACAGTCCCGAACAAATCTATTCCTGAATACACAAGCTCAAACCATTTAAATCCTGAATACACAATCCCAATCCAATCACATCCTGAATTCACAATCCCAAACAAATCTAATCCCAAATGTACAAATCTGAACCAATCTAATCCTGAATACACAACTACGAACCAATCTAATCCTGAATAGACAATTCCAAACCAATTCAATACTGAATACAGTATTACAAACCTATCTAATCCTGAATACACAATGCTGAACCAATCTAATCCCGAATACTCAATCCCGAACCAATCTAATCCTGAATACACAATCCCGAACCAATCCATTCCTGAATACACAATTCCAAACCTATCTAATCCCGAAAACACAATCCAATACCAATCTATTCCTGAATAACAATACCGAACCAATTTAATACTGAATACACAATCCCGAACCAATCTATTCCTGAATACACAATTCCTAACTTATCCAATCATGAATACACAATCCTGAATAAATAATCCTGAACAAACCAAATCTCAGCAACACAATCCTAAATGAATATACTCCTGAATACAAAATTCCAAACAAATCCCAAATGCACAATCCCAAACAAATTTAATCCTGAATACACAATCCTGAACAAATCAAATCCTGAATACACAAGCTCAAACCAATCAAATCCTGAATACACATCCCGAACCAATCAAATCCTGAATTCACAATCCCAAACAAATCTAATCCCGAATGTACAAATCTGAAACAATCTAATCCTGAATACACAATCCCAATCCAATCAAATCCTGAAAACACAATCCTGAAACAATCTAATCCCGAATACAAAATCCTGAACCAATCTAATCCTCAATACACAATCCTGAACCAATGTAATCCTGAATACACAATTCTGAAACAATCTAATCCTGAATACACAATTATGAACCAATATAATCCTGAATACACAATTCCGAACTAATCAAATACTGAATTCATAAAACCAAACCAATCTAATCCCGAATATACAACCCTGAACCAATCCAATCCCAAATACACAATCCCAAAACAATCAACTCCTGAATACAAAATCCTGAACCAATCTAATCCCGAATACACAATCCCAAAGCAATCTAATCCTGAACCCACAATCCCGAACCAAACTAACCCTGAATACACAATTCTGAACCAATCTAATCCTGAATACACAATCCTGAAACAATCTAATCCTGAATACACAATCCTGAACCAATCTAATCCTGAATACACAATCCTGAAACAATCTAATCCTGAATACACAATCCTGAACCAATCTAATCCTGAATACACAATCCCGAACCAATCTAATCCTGAATACATAATTCCGAACCAATCTAATCCTGAATACATAATCCTGAACCAATCAAATCCCAACCACACAATCCTAAATGAATATACTCACGAATACACAATTCCAAACAAATCCCAAATGCACAATCCCAAACAAATTTAATCCTGAATACACAATCCCGAACAAATCTAATCCTGAATACACAAGCTCAAACCAATCAAATCCTGAATACACAATCCCGAACCAATCAAATCCTGAATTCACAAACCCAAACAAATCTAATCCCGAATGTACAAATTTGAACCAATCTAATCCTGAATACACAATCCCAATCCAATCAAATTTTGAATACACAAACCTAAACCAATCTAATCCTGAATACACAATCCCAAACCAATCAACTCCTGAATACACAATCCTGAACCAATGTAATCCCGAATACACAATCCCAAACCAATCTAATCCTGATCCGACAATCCCAAAACAATCCAATCCTGAATACACAATTCTGAACCAATCTAATCCCGAATATACAATCCTGAACAAATCTAATCCTGAATACAAAATCCCAAACCAATCTAATCCTGAATACGCAATGCTGAACCAATCTAATCCCGAATACACAATCCCGAACCAATCTAGTCCTGAATACACAATTCCGAACAAATCTAATCCTGAATACACAATTCCAAACCGATCTAATCCCGAATACACAAGCCTGAATCAAACTAATACCGAATACAAAATCCTGAACCAATCTAATCCTGAATACACAATTTCAAACCAATCTAATCCTGAATACAAAACCTCAAAACTATTTAATCCTGAATACATAACCCTGAAACAATCAAATCCCAACCACACAATGCTAAATGAATATACTCATGAATAATCAATCCCAAATAAATCCCAAATGTGCAATCCCAATCCAATCTAATCCAAAATACACAATCCCAAACCAATCGAATCCTGAATACACAATCCCGAACAAATCTAATCCTGAATACACAATCCCAATCCAATCAAATCCTGAATACACAAACCTAAATCAATCTAATCCCGAATACACAATCCCAAACAGATCTAATCCTGAAAACACAATCCTGAACCAAACTAATCAGAACACTAAATCCTGAAACAATCTAATCCTGAATACACAATCCTGAAACAATCTAATCCTGAAAACACAGTTCTGAACCAATCTAATCCTGAACACACAATCCTGATCCACTCTAATCCTGAATACACAATCCCAATCCAATCAAATCCTGAATACACAAACCTAAACCAATCTAATCCCGAATACACAATCCCAAAGCAATCTAATCCTGAACCCACAATCCCAAACCAAACTAACCCTGAATACACATTTCCGAACCAATCTAATCCTGAATACACAATCCTGACAATCTAATCGTGAATACACAATCCTGAACCAATCTAATCCCGAATACACAATCCTGAACCAATCTAATCGTGAATACACAATCCTGAACCAATCTAATCCCAAATACACAATCCTGAAACAATCTAATCCTGAATACACAATCCCGAACCAATCTAATCCTGAATACATAATTCTGAACCAATCTAATCCTGAATACATAATCCTGAACCAATCAAATCCCAACCACACAATCCTAAATGAATATTCTCACGAATACACAATTCCAAACAAATCCCAAATGCACAATCCCAAACAAATTTAATCCTGAATACACAATCCCGAACAAATCTAATCCTGAATACAAAAACTCAAACCAATAAAATCCTGAATACACAATCCTGAACCAATAAAATCCTGAATTCACAAACCCAAACAAATCTAATCCCGAATGTACAAATTTGAACCAATCTAATCCTGAATACACAATCCCAATCCAATCAAATTTTGAATACACAAACCTAAACCAATCTAATCCTGAATACACAATCCCAAACCAGTCAACTCCTGAATACACAATCCTGAACCAATGTAATCCCGAATACACAATCCCAAACCAATCTAATCCTGATCCGACAATCGCAAAACAATCCAATCCTGAATACACAATTCCGAACCAATCTAATCCTGAATACACAATCCTGAACCAATCTGATCATGAATACACAATCCTGAACCAATCAAATCCTGAGTACTCAATCCCGAACCAATCTAATCCTCAATATGCAATTCCTAACCAATCAAATCCTGAATACACTAACCCAAACAAATCTAATCCCGAATATACAATCCTGAACAAATCTAATCCTGAATACACAATCCCAAACCAATCTAATCCTGAATACGCAATGCTGAACCAATCTAATCCCGAATACACAATCCCGAACCAATCTAATCCTGAATACACAATTCCGAACAAATCTAATCCTGAATACACAATTCCAAACCGATCTAATCCCGAATACACAATCCTGAATCAAACTAATCCCGAATACAAAATCCTGAACCAATCTAATCCTGAACACACAATTTCAAACCAATCTAATCCTGATTACAAAACCTCAAAACTATTTAATCCTGAATACATAACCCTGAACCAATCAAATCCCAACCACACAATGCTAAATAAATATACTCATGAATAATCAATCCCAAATAAATCCCAAATGTGCAATCCCAATCCAATCTAATCCAAAATACACAATCCCAAACCAATCAAATCCTGAATACACAATCCCGAACCAATCAAATCCCGGATACACAATCCCAAACCAATCTAATCATGAACACACAAGCCCGAACCAATCTAATCCTGAATAAACAATTCCGAACCAATCTAATCCTGAATACACAATCCTGAACCAATCTAATCCGAACACACAATCCTGAAACAATCTAATCCTGAAAACTCAATCCAGAAACAATCTAAGCCTGAATACACAATTCCAAACCAATCTAATCCTGAATACACAATCCTGATCCAATCTAAACCTGAATACACAATCCCAATCCAATCAAATCCTGAATACACAAACCTAAAACAATCTAATCCCGAATACACAATCCCAAACTAATCTAATCCTGAATACATAATTCCGAAACAATCTATTCATGAATAAACAATCCTGAACCAATCTAATCCTGAATACACAATTCCGAACCAATCAAATCCTGAATACACAATCCTGAACCAATCTAGTCCTGAATACAAAATCCCCATCCAATCAAATCCTGAATACACAAACCTAAACCAATCTAATCCCGAATACGCAATCACATACCAATCTAATCCCGAATACACAATCCCAAACTAATCTAATCCTGAATACATAATTCCGAAACAATCTATTCATGAATAAACAATCCTGAACCAATCTAATCCTGAATACACAATTCCGAACCAATCAAATCCTGAATACACAATCCTGAACCAATCTAGTCCTGAATACAAAATCCCCATCCAATCAAATCCTGAATACACAAACCTAAACCAATCTAATCCCGAATACACAATCACATACCAATCTAATCCCGAATACACAATCCCAAACTAATCTAATCCTGAATACATAATTCCGAAACAATCTATTCATGAATAAACAATCCTGAACCAATCTAATCCTGAATACACAATTCCGAACCAATCTAATCCTGAATACACAATCCTGAACCAATCTAATCCTGAAAACAAAATCTCCATCCAATCAAATCCTGAATACACAAACCTAAACCAATCTAATCCCGAATACACAATCACAAACCAATCTAATCCTGAAAACACAATCCTGAACCAATCTAATCCTGAAAACTCAATCCTGAACCAATCTAATCCGAATACACAATCCTGAAACAATCTAATCCTGAATACACAATCCTGAAACAATCTAATCCTGAAAACACAATTACGAACCAATCTAATCCTGAATACATAATTCCGAACCAATATAATCCTGAATACAGAATTGCAAACCTTTCTAATTCCGAATACACAATCCTGAAACAATGTCATCTCGAATACACAACCCTAAACCAATCTAATACTGAATACACAATTTCGCGCCAATCTAATCCTGAATACAAAAGCTCAAAGCCATTTAATCCTGAATACATAACCATGAACCAATCAAATCCTAACCACACAATCCTAAATGAAAATACTCATGAATACTCAATCCCAAATAAAACCCAAATGTGCAATCCCAAACCAATCTAATCCTGAATACACAATCCTGAACCAATCAAATCCTGAATTCATAAAACCAAATCAATCTAATCCCGAATATAAAACCCTGAACCAATCTATTCCCAAATACACAATCCCAAACCAATCAACTCCTGAATACACAATCCTGAACCAATCTAATCCCGAATACACAATCCCAAACCAATCTAATCCTGAACCCACAATCCCGAAACAATCTAATCCTGAATACACAATCCTGAAACAATCTAATGCTGAATACACAATCCCAATCCAATCAAATCCTGAATACACAAACCTAAACCAATCTATTCCTGAATACACAATCCCAAACAGATCTAATCCTGACAACACAATTCTGAACCAATCTAATTAAAATACACAATCCTGAAACAATCTAATCCTGAATACACAGTCCTGAAACAATCTAATCCTGAATACACAATTACGAACCAATCTAATCCTGAATACATAATTCCGAACCAATATAATCCTGAATACAGAATTGCAAAACTTTCTAATTCCAAATACACAATCCTGAAACAATGTCATCTCGAATACACAACCCTAAACCAATCTAATACTGAATACACAATTTCGAGCCAATCTAATCCTGAATACAAAAGCTCAAAGCCATTTAATCCTGAATACATAACCATGAACCAATCAAATCCTAACCACACAATCCTAAATGAAAATACTCATGAATACTCAATCTCAAATAAAACCCAAATGTGCAATCCCAAACCAATCTAATCCTGAATACACAATCCTGAACCAATCAAATCCTGAATTCATAAAACCAAATCAATCTAATCCCGAATATAAAACCCTGAACCAATCTAATCCCAAATACACAATCCCAAACCAAACAACTCCTGAATACACAATCCTGAACCAATCTAATCCCGAATACACAATCCCAAACCAATCTAATCCTGAACCCACAATCCCGAAACAATCTAATCCTGAATACACAATCCTGAAACAATCTAATGCTGAATACACAATCCCAATCCAATCAAATGCTGAATACACAAACCTAAACCAATCTAATCCTGAATACACAATCCCAAACAGATCTAATCCTGACAACACAATTCTGAACCAATCTAATTAAAATACACAATCCTGAAACAATCTAATCCTGAATACACAATCCTGAAACAATCTAATCCTGAATACACAATTACGAACCAATCTAATCCTGAATACATAATTCCGAACCAATATAATCCTGAATACAGAATTGCAAAAATTTCTAATTCCAAATACACAATCCTGAAACAATGTCATCTCGAATACACAACCCTAAACCAATCTAATACTGAATACACAATTTCGAGCCAATCTAATCCTGAATACAAAAGCTCAAAGCCATTTAATCCTGAATACATAACCATGAACCAATCAAATCCTAACCACACAATCCTAAATGAAAATACTCATGAATACTCAATCCCAAATAAAACCCAAATGTGCAATCCCAAACCAATCTAATTCTGAATACACAATCCTGAACCAATCAAATCCTGAATTCATAAAACCAAATCAATCTAATCCCGAATATAAAACCCTGAACCAATCTAATCCCAAATACACAATCCCAAACCAATCAACTCCTGAATACACAATCCTGAACCAATCTAATCCCGAATACACAATCCCAAACCAATCTAATCCTGAATACACAATCCTGAAACAATCTAATGCTGAATACACAATCCCAATCCAATCAAATCCTGAATACACAAACCTAAACCAATCTAATCCTGAATACACAATCCCAAACAGATCTAATCCTGAAAACACAATTCTGAACCAATCTAATTAAAATACACAATCCTGAAACAATCAAACCCTGAATACACAATCCTGAAACAATCTAATCCTGAATACACAATTACGAACCAATCTAATCCTGAATACATAATTCCGAACCAATATAATCCTGAATACAGAATTCCAAACCTTTGTAATCCCGAATACACAATCCTGAATCAATGTAATCTCGAATACACAACCCTGAACCAATCTAATCTTGAATAGACAATTTCGAACCAATCTAATCATGAGTACAAAAACTCAAAGCCATTTAATCCTGAATACATAACCCTGAACCAATCTAATCCCAACCACACAATCCTAAATGAAAATACTCATGAATACTCAATCCCAAATAAATCGCAAATGTGCAATCCCAAACCAATCTAATCCTGAATACACAATGCCGAAACAATCAAATCCTGAATTCATAAAACCAAACCAATCCAATCCCAAATACACAATTCCAAACCAATCAACTCCTGAATACACAATCCTGAACCAATCTAATCCCGAATACACAATCCCAAACTGATCTAATCCTGAATCCACAATCCCAAAACAATCTAATCCTGAATAGACAAACCCAAACCAATCAGATCCTGAATTCACAACCCTGTACCAATCTAATCCTGAATAAACAATGTCAATCCAATCAAATCCTGAATACACAAACCTAAACCAATCTAATCCCGAATACACAATCCCAAACCAATCTAATCCGGAAAACACAATCCTGAACCAATCTAAAACCGAAAACACAATCCTGAAACAATCTAATCCTGAATACACAAACCTAAACCAATCTAATTCCGAATATACAATCTCGAACCAATCTAATCCCGAATACACAATCCCAAACTAATCTAATCCTGAATACATAATTCCAAAACAATCTATTCATGAATGAACAATCCTGAACCAATCTACTCCTGAATACATAATTCCGAACCAATATAATCCTGAATACAGAATTCCAAACATTTCTAATCCCGAATACACAATCCTGAATCAATGTAATCTCGAATACACAACCCTAAACCAATCTAAAACTGAATACACAATTTCGAGCCAATCTAATCCTGAATACAAAAGCTCAAAGCCATTTAATCCTGAATACATAACCATGAACCAATCAAATCCCAACCACAAAATCCTAAATGAAAATACTCATGAATACTCAATCCCAAATAAATCACAAATCTGCAATCCCAAACCAATCTAATCCTGAATACACAATCCTGAACCAATCAAATCCTGAATTCATAAAACCAAACCAATCTAATCCCGAATATAAAACCCTGAACCAATCTAATCCCAAATACACAATCCCAAAACAATGAACTCCTAAATACACAATCCTGAACCAATCTAATTCCGAATACACAATCCCAAACCAATCTAATCCTGAACCCACAATCCCGAAACAATCTAATCCTGAATACACAAGCCCAAACCGATCAGATCCTGAATTCACAATCCTGAACCAATCTAATCCTGAATAAACAATGCCAATCCAACCAAATCCTGAAGAAACAAACCTAAACCAATCTAATCCCGAATACACAACCCCAAACCAATCTAATCCTGAAAACACAATCCTGAACCAATCCAATCCCAAATACACAATCCCAAACCAATCAACTCCGGAATACACATTCCTGAACCAATCTAATCCGGAATACACAATCCCAAACTGATCTAATCCTGAATACACAATCCCAAAACAATCTAATCCTGAATACACAAACCCAAACCAATCAGATCCTGAATTCACAACCCTGTACCAATCTAATCCTGAATAAACAATGTCAATCCAATCAAATCCTGAATACACAAATATAAACCAATCTAATCCCGAATACACAATCCCAAACCAATCTAATCCTGAACCCACAAGCCCGAACCAATCTAATCCTGAATACACAATTCCGAAAAAATCTAATCCTGAATACACATTCCCAATCCAATCAAATCCTGAATACACAAACCTAAACCAATCTAATCCCGAATACACAATCCCAAACATATCTAATCCTGAAAACACAATCCTGAACCAATCTAATCCCGAAAACACAATCCTGAAACAATCTAATCCTGAATACACAAACCTAAACCAATCTAATTCCGAATATACAATCTCGAACCAATCTAATCCCGAATACACAATCCCAAACTAATATAATCCTGAATACATAATTCCGAAACAATCTATTCATGAATGAACAATCCTGAACCAATCTAATCCTGAATACACAATTCCGAACCAATCTAATCCTGAATACACAATCCTGAAACAATCTAATCCCGAAAACACCATTACGAACGAATCTACTCCTGAATACATAATTCCGAACCAATATAATCCTGAATACAGAATTCCAAACCTTTCTAATCCAGAATACACAATCCTGAATCAATGTAATCTCGAATACACAACCCTAAACCAATCTAAAACTGAATACACAATTTCGAGCCAATCTAATCCTGAATACAAAAGCTCAAAGCCATTTAATCCTGAATACATAACCCTGAACCAATCAAATCCCAACCACACAATCCTAAATGAAAATACTCATGAATACTCAATCCCAAATAAATCACAAATGTGCAATCCCAAACCAATCTAATCCTGAATACACAATCCTGAACCAATCAAATCCTGAATTCATAAAACCAAACCAATCTAATCCCGAATATAAAACCCTGAACCAATCTAATCCTGAATAGACATTCCCAAACCAATCTAAACCTGAACACACAATTCCGAACCCATCGAAACCTGAAAACGCAATTCCGAACCAATCTAATCCTGAATACACAATCCTGAACCAATCTAATACTGAATACACAATCCTGAACCAATCAAATCCTGAGTAGACAATCCCGAACCAATCTAATCCCGAATACACAATTCCAAACCTATCTGATCCCGAATACACAATCCTGATCCAATCTATTCCTGAATACGGAATCCTGAACCAATCTAATCCTCAATACACAATCCTGAACCAAACTAATCACGAATACACAATCCTGTACCAATCTAATCCTGAATAAACAATTATGAACCAATCTAATCCTGAATACACAATCCCGAACCAATCAAATCCTGAATTAATAAAACCAAACCAATCTAATCCAGAATATACAACCCTGAACCAATCTAATCCTGAATACACATTCCCAAACCAATCTAATCCTGAACACACAACCCCGAACCAATCGAAACCTGAAAACACAATTCCAAACCAATCTAGTCCTGAATACACAATCCTGAACCAATCTAATACTGAATACACTTTCCTGAACCAATCAAATCCTGAGTACACAATCACGAACCAATCTAATCCCGAAAACACAATTCCAAACCTATCTAATGCCGAATATACAGTCCTGAACCAATCTATTCCTGAATATGGAATCCTGAACCAATCTAATCCCCAATACACAATCCTGAACCAATCTAATCACGAATACACAATCCTGAAACAATCTAATCCTGAATACACAATTATGAACCAATCTAATCTTGAATACACAATCCCGAACCAATCTATTCCTGAATACACAATTCTGAACTAATCTAATCCTGAATACACAATTCCAAATTTATCCAATCCCGAATACACAATCCTGAACCAATCTAATCCTGAATACAAAACCTCAAAGCCAAGTAATCCTGAATACATAATCCTGAACCCATCAAATCCCAGCCACACAATCCAAAATGAATATACTCACGAATACACAATTCCAAACAAATTCCAAATGCACAATCTCAAAGAAATTTAATCCTGAATAAACAGTCACGAACAAATCTATTCCTGAATACACAAGCTCAAACCAATTAAATCCTGAATACACAATCCCAATCCAATCACATCCTGAATTCACAATCCCAAACAAATCTAATCCCAAATGTACAAATCTGAACCAATCTAATCCTGAATACACAATCCCAAACCAATCAAATCCTGAATTCACAATCCCAAACAAATCTAATCCCAACTGTACAAATCTGAAACAATCTAATCCTGAATACACAATCCTGAACCAATGTAATCCGAATACACAATTCTGAAACAATCTAATCCTGAATACACAATTATGAACCAATCTAATCCTGAATACACAATTCCGAACTAATCTAAACCTGAATACACAATTCCAACCCTATCTAATCCCGAATGCACAATCCTGAATCAATCTAATCCCGAATACACAACCTTAACCAATTAATCCTGAATGCACAATTTCGAACCAATCTAATCCTGAATACAAAAGCTCAAAGCCATTTAACCCTGAATACATAACACTGAACCAATCAAATCCCAACCACACAATCCTAAATGAAAATACTCATAAATACTCAATCCCAAATAAATCACAAATCTGCAATCCCAAACCAATCTAATCCTGAATACAAAATCCCGAACCAATCAAATTCTGAATTTATAAAACCAAACCAATCTAATCCCGAATATACAACCCTGAACCAATCCAATCCCAAATACACCATCCCAAAACAATCAACTCCTGAATACAAAATCCTGAAACAATCTAATCCCGAATACACAATCCCAAAGCATTCTAATCCTGAACCCACAATCCCGAACCAAACTAATCCTGAATACAAAATCCTGAACCAATCTAATCCCGAATACACAATCCTGAAACAATCTAATCCTGAACACACAATCCTGAACCAATCTAACCCTGAATACACAATCCCGAACCAATCTAATCCTGAATACATAATCCTGAACCCATCAAATCCCAACCACACAATCCAAAATGAATATACTCACGAATACACAATTCCAAACAAATTCCAAATGCACAATCTCAAAGAAGTTTAATCCTGAATAAACAGTCCCGAACAAATCTATTCCTGAATACACAAGCTCAAACGAATTAAATCCTGAATACACAATCCCAATCCAATCACATCCTGAATTCACAATCCCAAACAAATCTAATCCCAAATGTACAAATCTGAACCAATCTAATCCTGAATACACAATCCCAAACCAATCAAATCCTGAATTCACAATCCCAAACAAATCTAATCCCAAATGTACAAATCTGAAACAATCTAATCCTGAATACACAATCCTGAACCAATGTAATCCGAATACACAATTCTGAAACAATCTAATCCTGAATACACAATTATTAACCAATCTAATCCTGAATACACAATTCCGAACTAATCTAAACCTGAATACACAATTCCAACCCTATCTAATACCGAATGCACAATCCTGAATATATCTAATCCCGAATACACAACCTTAACCAACTAATCCAGAATGCACAATTTCGAACCAATCTAATCCTGCATACAAAAGCTCAAAGCCATTTAACCCTGAATACATAACACTGAACCAATCAAATCCCAACCACACAATCCTAAATGAAAATACTCATAAATACTCAATCCCAAATAAATCACAAATCTGCAATCCCAAACCAATCTAATCCTGAATACAAAATCCCGAACCAATCAAATCCTGAATTTATAAAACCAAACCAATCTAATCCCGAATATACAACCCTGAACCAATCCAATCCCAAATACACCATCCCAAAACAATCAACTCCTGAATACAAAATCCTGAAACGATCTAATCCCGAATACACAATCCCAAAGCAATCTAATCCTGAACCCACAATCCCGAACCAAACTAATCCTGAATACAAAATTCCGAACCAATCTAATCCTGAATACACAATCCTGAAACAATCTAATCGTGAATACACAATCCTGAACCAATCTAATCCCGAATACACAATCCTGAAACAATCTAATCCTGAACACACAATCCTGAACCAATCTAATCCTGAATACACAATCCCGAACCAATCTAATCCTGAATACATAATTCCGAACCAATCTAATCATGAATACATAATCCTGAATCAATCTAATCCTGAATACATAATTCCGAACCAATCTAATCATGAATACATAATCCTGAACCAATCAAATCCCAACCACACAATCCTAAATGAATATACTCACGAATACACAATTCCAAACAATTCCCAAATGCACAATCCCAAACAAATTTAATCCTGAATACACAATCCCAAACAAATCTAATCCTGAATACACAAGCTCAAACCAATCAAATCCTGAATACACAATCCCGAACCAATCAAATCCTGAATTCACAAACCCAAACAAATCTAATCCCGAATGTACAAATTTGAACCTATCTAATCCTGAATACACAATCCCAATACAATCAAATTTTGAATACACAAACCTAAACCAATCTAATCCTGAATACACAATCCCAAATCAATCAACTCCTGAATACACAATTCTGAACACATGTAATCCCGAATACACAATCCCAAACCAATCTAATCCTGATCCGACAATCCCAAAACAATCCAATCCTGAATACACAATTCCGAACCAATCTAATCCTGAATACACAATCCTGAACCAATCTAATCATGAATACACAATCTTGAACTAATCAAATCCAGAGTACACAATCCCGAACCAATCTAATCCTCAATATGCAATTCCTAACCAATCAAATCCTGAATACACTAACCCAAACAAATCTAATCCCGAATATACAATCCTGAACAAATCTAATCCTGAATACACAATCGCAAATCAATCTAATCCTGAATACGCAATGCTGAACCAATCTAATCCCGAATACACAATCCAGAACCAATCTAATCCTGAATACACAATTCCAAACAAATCTAATCCTGAATACACAATTCCAAACCGATCTAATCCCGAATACACAATCCTGAATCAAACTAATCCTGAATACAAAATCCTGAACCAATCTAATCCTGAATACACAATTTCAAACCAATCTAATCCTGAATACAAAACCTCAAAACTATTTAATCCTGAATTCATAACCCTGAACCAATCAAATCCCAACCACACAATGCTAAATGAATATACTCATGAATAATCAATCCCAAATAAATCCCAAATATGCAATCCCAATCCAATCTAATCCAAAATACACAATCCCAAACCAATCAAATCCTGAATACACAATCCCGAACCAATCTAATCCCAGAAACACAATCCCAAACCAATCTAATCCTGAACACACAATCCTGAAACAATCTAATCCTGAATACACAATCCAGAAACAATGTAAGCCTGAATACACAATTCCGAACCAATCTAATCCGAACACACAATCCTGAAACAATCTAATCCTGAATACACAATCCCAATCCAATCAAATCCTGAATACACAAACCTAAACCAATCTAATCCCGAAAACACAATCCCAAACAGATCTAATCCTGAAAACACAATCCTGAACCAATCTAATCTGAGCACACAATCCTGAAACAATCTAATCCTGAATACACAATCCTGAAACAATCTAATCCTGAAAACACAATTCCGAACCAATCTAATCCTGAATACACAAACCTGATCCAATCTAATCCTGAATACACAATCCCAATCCAATCAAATCCTGAATACACAAACCTAAACCAATCTAATCCCGAATACACAATCCCAAAATTATCTAATTTGAAAACACAGTCCTGACACAATCTAATGCAAAATACACAACCCCAAAACAATCAACTCCTGAATACAAAATCCTGAACCAATCTAATCCCGAATACACAATCCCAAAGCAATCTAATCCTGAACCCACAATCCCGAACCAAACTAATCCTGAATACACAATTCCGAACCAATCTAATCCTGAATACACAATCCTGAAACAATCTAATCGTGAATACACAATCCTGAACCAATCTAATCCCGAATACACAATCCTGAAACAATCTAATCCTGAATACACAATCCTGAACCAATCTAATCCTGAATACACAATCCCGAACCAATCTAATCCTGAATACATAATTCCGAACCAATCTGATCCTGAATACATAATCCTGAACCAATCAAATCCCAACCACACAATCCTAAATGAATATACTCACGAATACACAATTCCAAACAAATCCCAAATGCACAATCCCAAACAATTTTAATCCTGAATACACAATCCCAAACAAATCTAATCCTGAATACACAAGCTCAAACCAATCAAATCCTGAATACACAATCCCGAACCAATCAAATCCTGAATTCACAAACCCAAACAAATCTAATCCCGAATGTACAAATTTGAACCTATCTAATCCTGAATACACCATCCCAATCCAATCAAATTTTGAATACAAATACCTAAACCAATCTAATCCTGAATACACAATCCCAAACCAAACAACTCCTGAATACACAATCCTGAACACATGTAATCCCGAATACACAATCCCAAACCAATCTAATCCTGATCCAACAATCCCAAAACAATCCAATCGTAAATACACAATCCTGAACACATGTAATCCCGAATACACAATCCCAAACCAATCTAATCCTGATCCGACAATACCAAAACAATCCAATCCTGAATACACAATTCCGAACCAATCTAATCCTGAATACACAATCCTGAACCAATCTAATCATGAATACACAATCTTGAACCAATCAAATCCAGAGTACACAATCCCGAACCAATCTAATCCTCAATATGCAATTCCTAACCAATCAAATCCTGAATACACTAACCCAAACAAATCTAATCCCGAATATACAATCCTGAACAAATCTAATCCTGAATACACAATCCCAAACCAATCTAATCCTGAATACGCAATGCTGAACCAATATAATCCCGAATACACAATCCTGAACCAATCTAATCCTGAATACACAATCCTGAACACATGTAATCCCGAATAGACAATCCCAAACCAATCTAATCCTGATCCGACAATCCCAAAACAATCCAATCCTTTTTACACAATTCTGAACAAATCTAATCCTGAATACACAATTCCAAACCGATCTAATCCTGAATACACAATCCTGAATCAAACTAATCCCGAATACAAAATCCTGAACCAATCAAATCTTGAATACACAATTTCAAACCAATCTAATCCTGAATACAAAACCTCAAAACTATTTAATCCTGAATACATAACCCTGAACCAAACAAATCCCAACCACACAATGCTAAATGAATATAATCATGAATAATCAATCCCAAATAAATCCCAAATGTGCAATCCGAATCCAATCTAATCCAAAATACACAATCCCAAACCAATCAAATCCTGAATACACAATCCCGAACCAATCTAATCCCGGATACACAATCCCAAACCAATCTAATCCTGAACACACAAGCCCGAACCAATCTAATCCTGAATACACAATTCCAAACAATCGAATCCTGAATACACAATCCTGAACTAATCTAATCCGAACACACAATCCTGAAACAATCTAATCCTGAATACACAATCCAGAAACAATCTAAGCCTGAATACACAATTCCAAACCAATCTAATCCTGAATACAAAATCCTGATCCAATCTAAACCTGAATACACAATCCCAATCCAATCAAATCCTGAATACACAAACCTAAAGCAATCTAATCCCGATTACACAATCCCAAACAGATCTAATCCTGAAAATTCAATCCTGAACCAATCTAATCCGAACACACAATCCTGAAACAATCTAATCCTGAATACACAATCCCAATCCAATCAATTCCTGAATACACAATCCTGATCCAATCTAATCCTGAATACACAATCCCAATCCAATCAAATCCTGAATACACAAACCTAAACCAATCTAATCCCGAATACACAATCCCAAAATTATCTAATTTGAAAACACAGTCCTGACACAATCTAATCCAAAATACACAATCCCAAAACAATCAACTTCTGAATACAAAATCCTGAACCAATCTAATCCCGAATACACAATCCCAAAGCAATCTAATCCTGAACACACAATCCCGAACCAAACTAATCCTGAATACACAATTCCGAGCCAATCTAATCCTGAATACACAATCCTGAAACAATCTAATCCTGAATACACAATCCTGAACCAATCTAATCCTGAATACACAATCCCGAACCAATCTAATCCTGAATACATAATTCCGAACCAATCTAATCCTCAATGCCTAATCCTGAACCAATCAAATCCCAACCACACAATCCTAAATGAATATACTCACGAATACACAATTCCAAACAAATCCCAAATGCACAATCCCAAACAAATTTAATCCTGAATACACAATCCCGAACAAATCTAATCCTGAATACACAAGCTCAAACCAATCAAATCCTTAATACACAATCCCGAACCAATCTAATCCTGATCCGACAATCCCAAAACAATCCACTCCTTTTTACACAATTCCGAACCAATCTAAACCTGAATACACAATCCTGAACCAATTTAATCATGAATACACAATCCTGAAACAATCAAATCCTGAGTACACAATCCCGAACCAATCTAATCCTGAATATGCAATTCCTAACCAATCAAATCCTGAATACACTAACCCAAACAAATCTAATCCCGAATATACAATCCTGAACAAATCTAATCCTGAATACACAATCCCAAACCAATCTAATCCTGAATACGCAATGCTGAACCAATCTAATCCCGAATACACAATCCTGAACCAATCTAATCCTGAATACACAATTCCGAACAAATCTAATCCTGAATACACAATTCCAAACCGATCTAATCCCGAATACACAATCCTGAATCAAACTAATCCCGAATACAAAATCCTGAACCAATCTAATCTTGAATACACAATTTCAAACCAATCTAATCCTGAATACAAAACCTCAAAACTATTTAATCCTGAATACATAACCCTGAACCAATCAAATCCCAACCAACAATGCTAAATGAATATACTCATGAATAATCAATCCCAAATAAATCCCAAATGTGCAATCCCAATCCAATCAAATCCCGGATACACAATCCCAAACCAATCTAATCCTCAACACACAAGCCCGAACCAATCTAATCCTGAATAGACAATTCAAAACCAATCGAATCCAGAATACACAATCCTGAACACATGTAATCCCAAATACACAATCCCAAACCAATCTAATCCTGATCCGACAATCCCAAAACAATCCACTCCTTTTTACACAATTCCGAACCAATCTAAACCTGAATACACAATCCTGAACCAATCTAATCATGAATACACAATCCTGAAACAATCAAATCCTGAGTACACAATCCCGAACCAATCTAATCCTGAATATGCAATTCCTAACCAATCAAATCCTGAATACACTAACCCAAACAAATCTAATCCCGAATATACAATCCTGAACAAATCTAATCGTGAATACACAATCCCAAACCAATCTAATCCTGAATACGCAATGCTGAACCAATCTAATCCCGAATACACAATCCTGAACCAATCTAATCCTGAATACACAATTCCGAGCCAATCTAATCCTGAATACACAATCCTGAAACAATCTAATCCTGAATACACAATCCTGAACCAATCTAATCCTGAATACACAATCCCGAACCAATCTAATCCTGAATACATAATTCCGAACCAATCTAATCCTCAATGCCTAATCCTGAACCAATCAAATCCCAACCACACAATCCTAAATGAATATACTCACGAATACACAATTCCAAACAAATCCCAAATGCACAATCCCAAACAAATTTAATCCTGAATACACAATCCCGAACAAATCTAATCCTGAATACACAAGCTCAAACCAATCAAATCCTTAATACACAATCCCGAACCAATCTAATCCTGATCCGACAATCCCAAAACAATCCACTCCTTTTTACACAATTCCGAACCAATCTAAACCTGAATACACAATCCTGAACCAATTTAATCATGAATACACAATCCTGAAACAATCAAATCCTGAGTACACAATCCCGAACCAATCTAATCCTGAATATGCAATTCCTAACCAATCAAATCCTGAATACACTAACCCAAACAAATCTAATCCCGAATATACAATCCTGAACAAATCTAATCCTGAATACACAATCCCAAACCAATCTAATCCTGAATACGCAATGCTGAACCAATCTAATCCCGAATACACAATCCTGAACCAATCTAATCCTGAATACACAATTCCGAACAAATCTAATCCTGAATACACAATTCCAAACCGATCTAATCCCGAATACACAATCCTGAATCAAACTAATCCCGAATACAAAATCCTGAACCAATCTAATCTTGAATACACAATTTCAAACCAATCTAATCCTGAATACAAAACCTCAAAACTATTTAATCCTGAATACATAACCCTGAACCAATCAAATCCCAACCAACAATGCTAAATGAATATACTCATGAATAATCAATCCCAAATAAATCCCAAATGTGCAATCCCAATCCAATCAAATCCCGGATACACAATCCCAAACCAATCTAATCCTCAACACACAAGCCCGAACCAATCTAATCCTGAATAGACAATTCAAAACCAATCGAATCCAGAATACACAATCCTGAACACATGTAATCCCAAATACACAATCCCAAACCAATCTAATCCTGATCCGACAATCCCAAAACAATCCACTCCTTTTTACACAATTCCGAACCAATCTAAACCTGAATACACAATCCTGAACCAATCTAATCATGAATACACAATCCTGAAACAATCAAATCCTGAGTACACAATCCCGAACCAATCTAATCCTGAATATGCAATTCCTAACCAATCAAATCCTGAATACACTAACCCAAACAAATCTAATCCCGAATATACAATCCTGAACAAATCTAATCGTGAATACACAATCCCAAACCAATCTAATCCTGAATACGCAATGCTGAACCAATCTAATCCCGAATACACAATCCTGAACCAATCTAATCCTGAATACACAATTCCGAACAAATCTAATCCTGAATACACAATTCCAAACCGATCTAATCCCGAATACACAATCCTGAATCAAACTAATCCCGAATACAAAATCCTGAACCAATCTAATCTTGAATACACAATTTCAAACCAATCTAATCCTGAATACAAAACCTCAAAACTATTTAATCCTGAATACATAACCCTGAACCAATCAAATCCCAACCACACAATGCTAAATGAATATACTCATGAATAATCAATCCCAAATAAATCCCAAATGTGCAATCCCAATCCAATCAAATCCCGGATACACAATCCCAAACCAATCTAATCCTGAACACACAAGCCCAAACCAATCTAATCCTGAATACACAATTCCAAACCAATCGAATCCTGAATACACAATCCTGAACCAATCTAATCCGAACACACAATCCTGAAACAATCTAATCCTGAATACACAATCCAGAAACAATCTAAGCCTGAATACAAAATTCCGAACCAATCTAATCCTGAATACACAATCCTGATCCAATCTAAACCTGAATCCACAATCCCAATCCAATCAAATCCTGAATACACAAACCTAAACCAATCTAATCCCGAATACACAATCCCAAAATTATCTAATTCTGAAAACACAATTTTGAACCAATCTAATCCAAAATACACAATCACAAACCAATCAAATCCTGAATACACAATCCCGAACCTATCTAATCCCGTATACACAATCCCAAACAAATCTAATCCTGAACCCACAAGCCCGAACCAATCTAATCCTGAATACACAATTCCAAAAACATCTAATCCTGAATACACAATTCCGAAACAATCTAATCCTGAATACACAATCCTGAACCAATCTAATCCTGAATCCACAATCCCAATCCAATCAAATC
Source organism: Carcharodon carcharias (assembly GCF_017639515.1). NCBI lineage: Eukaryota > Metazoa > Chordata > Chondrichthyes > Lamniformes > Lamnidae > Carcharodon > Carcharodon carcharias. Next base: position 87,611,410 of record NC_054484.1, read on the forward strand.
CTGAATACACAAACCTAAACCAATCTAATCCCGAATACATAATCCCTAAATTATCTAATTCTGAAAACACAATTTTGAAACAATCTAATCCAAAATACACAATCACAAACCAATCAAATCCTGAATACACAATCCCGAACCAATCTAATCCCGTATACACAATCCCAAACCAATCTAATCCTGAACCCACAAGCCCGAACCAATCTAATCCTGAATACACAAATCCAAAAACATCTAATCCTGAATACACAATTCCGAAACAATCTAATCCTGAATACACAATCCTGAACCAATCTAATCCTGAATACACAATCCCAATCCAATCAAATCCTGAATACATAAACCTAAACCAATCTAATCCCGAATACACAATCCCAAAATTATCTAATTCTGAAAACACAATTTTGAACCAATCTAATCCAAAATACACAATCACAAACCAATCAAATCCTGAATACACAATCCCGAACCAATCTAATCCCATATACACAATCCCAAACCAATCTAATCCTGAACCCACAAGCCCGAACCAATCTAATCATGAATACACAATTCCGAAAACATCTAATCCTGAATACACAATGCCGAAACAATCTAATCCTGAATACACAATCCCAATCCAATCAAATCCTGAATACACAAACCTAAACCAATCTAATCCCAAATACACAATCCCCAACAGATCTAATCCTGAAAGCTCAATCCTGAACCAATCTATTCCGAATACACAATCCTGAAACAATCTAATCCTGAATACACAATCCTGAAACAATCTAATCCCGAATACACAATTACGAACCAATCTAATCCTGAATACATAATTTCGAACCAATATAATCCTGAATACAGAATTCCAAACCTTTCTAATCCCGAATACACAATATTGAATCAATGTAATCTCGAATACACAACCCTAAGCCAATCTAATACTCAATACACAATTTCGAGCCAATCTAATCCTGAATACAAAAGCTCAAAGCCATTTAATCCTGAATACATAACCCTGAACCAATCAAATCCCAACCACACAATCCTAAATTAAAATACTCATGAATACTCAATCCCAAATAAATCCCAAATGTGCAATCCCAAACCAATCTAATCCTGAATACACAATCCTGAACCAATCAAATCCTGAATTCATAAAACCAAATCAATATAATGCCGAATATAAAACCCTGAACCAGTCTAATCCCAAATACACAATCCCAAACCAATGAACTCCTGAATACACAATCCTGAACCAATCTAATCCCGAATACACAATCCCAAACCAATCTAATCCTGATCCCACATTCCCGAAACAATCTAATCCTGAATACACAAGCCCAAACCAATCAGATACTGAATTCACAATCCTGAACCAATCTAATCCTGAATAAAAAATGCCAATCCAACCAAATCCTGAATACACAAACCTAAACCAATCTAATCCTGAATACACAACCCCAAACCAATCTAATCCTGAAAACACAATCCTGAACCAATCTAATCCCGAATACACAATCCTGAAACAATCTAATCTTGAATACACAAACCTAAATCAATCTAATTCCGAATATACAATCCTGAACCAATCTAATCCCGATTACACAATCACAAACTAATCTAATCCTGTGTACACAATAACAAACCAATCTAATACTGAATGCACAATCCCAAACCAATCTAATCCCGAACACACAATCCCCAACCAATCTAATCCTGAATACTCAATTCCAAACCTAACTAATCCCAAATACACAATCCTGAACCAATCTAATCCTGAATACACAATTCGAACCAATCTAATCCTGAATACACAATCCCGAACCAATTAAATACTGAATTAACAAACCCAAAGCAATCTAATCCCGAATATACAATTCCGAACCAATCTAATCCTGAATACACAATCCTGAACCAATCTAATACTGAATACACAATCCTGAACCAATCAAATCCTGAGTAGACAATCCCGAACCAATCTAATCCTGAATACACAATTCCAAACCTATCTGATCCTGAATACACAATCCTGATCCAATCTATTCCTGAATACGGAATCCTGAACCAATATAATCCTCAATACACAATCCTGAACCAAACTAATCATGAATACACAAACCTGTACCAATCTAATCCTGAATACACAATCCCGAACCAATCAAATCCTGAATTAATAAAACCAAACCAATCTAATCCAGAATATACAACCCTGAACCAATCTAATCCTGAATACACATTCCCAAACCAATCTAATCCTGAACACACAACCCCGAACCAATCGAAACCTGAAAACACAATTCCAAACCAATCTAGTCCTGAATACACAATCCTGAACCAATCTAATACTGAATACACTTTCCTGAACCAATCAAATCCTGAGTACACAATCACGAACCAATCTAATCCCGAAAACACAATTCCAAACCTATCTAATGCCGAATACACAGTCCTGAACCAATCTATTCCTGAATATGGAATCCTGAACCAATCTAATCCCCAATACACAATCCTGAACCAATCTAATCACGAATACACAATCCTGAAACAATCTAATCCTGAATACACAATTATGAACCAATCTAATCCTGAATACACAATCCCGAACCAATCTATTCCTGAATACACAATTCTGAACTAATCTAATCCTGAATACACAATTCCAAATTTATCCAATCCCGAATACACAATCCTGAACCAATCTAATCCTGAATACAAAACCTCAAAGCCAAGTAATCCTGAATACATAATCCTGAACCCATCAAATCCCAACCACACAATCCTAAGTGAATGTACTCACGAATACACAATTCCAAACAAATTCCAAATGCACAATCTCAAAGAAATTTAATCCTGAATAAACAGTCCCGTACAAATCTATTCCTGAATACACAAGCTCAAACCAATTAAATCATGAATACACAATCCCAATCCAATCACAACCTGAATTCACAATCCCAAACAAAGCTAATCCCAAATGTACAAATCTGAACCAATCTAATCCTGAATACACAATCCCAATCCAATCAACTCCTGAAAACACAATCCTGAACCAATCTAATCCTGAATACACAACTACGAACCAATCTAATCCCGAATAGACAATTCCAAACCAATTTAATACTGAATACAGAATTCCAAACCTAACTAATCCTGAATACACAATCCTGAACCAATCTAATCCCGAATACTCAATCCCGAACCAATCTAATCCTGAAAGCACAATCCCGAACCAATCCATTCCTGAATACACAATTCCAAACCTATCAAATACCGAAAACACAATCCAAAACCAATCTATTCTCAGAATAACAATACCGAAACAAATTAGTACTGAATACACAATCCCGAACCAATCTATTCCTCAATACACAATTCCTAACTTATCCAATCGTGAATACACAATCCTGAATAAATAATCCTGAACCAACCAAATCTCAGCCACACAATCCTAAATGAATATACTCGTGAATACAAAATTCCAAACAAATCCCAAATGCACAATCCCAAACAAATTTAATCCTGAATACACAATCCTGAACAAATCTAATCCTGAATACACAAGCTCAAACCAATCAAATCCTGAATACACAATCCCGAACCAATCAAATCCTGAATTCACAATCCCAAACAAATCTAATCCCAAATGTACAAATCTGAAACAATCTAATCCTGAATACACAATCCCAATCCAATCAACTCCTGAAAACACAATCCTGAACCAATCTAATCCCGAATACAAAATCCTGAACCAATCTAATCCTCAATACACAATCCTGAACCAATGTAATCCCGAATACACAATTCTGAAAAAATCTGATCCTGAATACACAATTATGAACCAATCTAATCCTGAATACACAATTACGAGCTAATCTAAACCTGAATACACAATTCCAACCCTATCTAATCCCGAATGCACAATCCTGAATCAATCTAATCCCGAATATACAAGCCTAACCAACTAATCCTGAATGCACAATTTCGAACCAATCTAATCCTGAATACAAAAGCTCAAAGCCATTTAATCCTGAATACATAACACTGAACCAATCAAATCCCAACCACACAATCCTAAATGAAAATACTCATAAATACTCAATCCCAAATAAATCACAAATCTGAAATCCCAAACCAATCTAATCCTGAATACACAATCCCCAACCAATCAAATCCTGAATTCATAAAACCAAACCAATCTAATCCCGAATATACAACCCTGAACCAATCCAATCCCATATACACAATCCCAAAACAATCAACTCCTGAATACAAAATCCTGAACCAATCTAATCCCGAATACACAATCCCAAAGCAATCTAATCCTGAACCCACAATCCCGAACCAAACTAATCCTGAATACACAATTCCGAATCAATCTAATCCTGAATACACAATCCTGAAACAATCTAATCGTGAATACACAATCCTGAACCAATCTAATCCCGAATACACAATCCTGAAACAATCTAATCCTGAATACACAATCCTGAACCAATCTAATCCTGAATACACAATCCCGAACCAATCTAATCCTGAATACATAATTCCGAACCAATCTAATCCTGAATACATAATCCTGAACCAATCAAATCCCAACCACACAATCCTAAATGAATATACTCACGAATACACAATTCCAAACAAATCCCAAATGCACAATCCCAAACAAATTTAATCTGAATACACAATCCCGAACAAATATAATCCTGAATATACAAGCTCAAACCAATCAAATCCTGAATACACAATCCCGAACCAATCAAATCCTGAATGCACAAACCCAAACAAATCTAATCCCAAATGTTCAAATTTGAACCAATCTAATCCTGAATACACAATCCTGAAACAATCTAATCGTGAATACACAATCCTGAACCAATCTAATCCCGAATACACAATCCTGAAACAATCTAATCCTGAATACACAATCCTGAACCAATCTAATCCTGAGTACACAATCCCGAACCAATCTAATCCTGAATACATAATTCCGAACCAATCTAATCCTGAATACATAATCCTGAACCAATCAAATCCCAACCACACAATCCTAAATGAATATACTCACGAATACACAATTCCAAACAAATCCCAAATGCACAATCCCAAACAAATTTAATCTGAATACACAATCCCGAACAAATATAATCCTGAATACACAAGCTCAAACCAATCAAATCCTGAATACACAATCCCGAACCAATCAAATCCTGAATGCACAAACCCAAACAAATCTAATCTGAATACACAATCCCGAACAAATATAATCCTGAATACACAAACTCAAACCAATCAAATCCTGAATACACTATCCCGAACCAATCAAATCCTGAATGCACAAACCCAAACAAATCTAATCCCAAATGTTCAAATTTGAACCAATCTAATCCTGAATACACAATCCCAATCCAATCAAATTTTGAATACACAAACCTAAACCAATCTAATCCTGAATACACAATCCCAAACCAATCAACTCCTGAATAAACAATCCTGAACCAATGTAATCCCGAATACACAATCCCAAACCAATCTAATCCTCATCCGACAATCCCAAAACAATCCAATCCTGAATACACAATTCCGAACCAATCTAATCCTGAATACACAATCCTGAACAAATCTAATCCTGAATACACAAGCTCAAACCAATCAAATCCTGAATACACAATCCCGAACCAATCAAATCCTGAATTCACAATCCCAAACAAATCTAATCCCAAATGTACAAATCTGAAACAATCTAATCCTGAATACACAATCCCAATCCAATCAACTCCTGAAAACACAATCCTGAACCAATCTAATCCCGAATACAAAATCCTGAACCAATCTAATCCTCAATACACAATCCTGAACCAATGTAATCCCGAATACACAATTCTGAAAAAATCTGATCCTGAATACACAATTATGAACCAATCTAATCCTGAATACACAATTACGAGCTAATCTAAACCTGAATACACAATTCCAACCCTATCTAATCCTGAATGCACAATCCTGAATCAATCTAATCCTGAATTCACAAACCCAAACAAATCTAATCCCAAATGTTCAAATTTGAACCAATCTAATCCTGAATACACAATCCCAATCCAATCAAATTTTGAATACACAAACCTAAACCAATCTAATCCTGAATACACAATCCCAAACCAATCAACTCCTGAATAAACAATCCTGAACCAATGTAATCCCGAATACACAATCCCAAACCAATCTAATCCTCATCCGACAATCCCAAAACAATCCAATCCTGAATACACAATTCCGAACCAATCTAATCCTGAATACACAATGCTGAACCAATCTAATCATGAATACACAATCCTGAACCTATCAAATCCTGAGTACACAATCTCGAACCAATCTAATCCTGAATATGCAATTCCTAACCAATCAAATCCTGAATACACCAACCCAAACAAATCTAATCCCGAATATACAATCCTGAACAAATCTAATCCTGAATACACAATCCCAAACCAATCTAATCCTGAATACACAATGCTGAACCGATCTAATCCTGAATACACAATCCAGAACCAATCTAATCCTGAATACACAATTCCGAACAAATCCATTACTGAATACACAATTCCAAACCGATCTAATCCTGAATACACAATCCTGAATCAAACTAATCCCGAATACAAAATCCTGAACCAATCTAATCCTGAAAACACAATTTCAAACCAATCTAATCCTGATTACAAAACCTCAAAACTATTTAATCCTGAATACATAACCCTGAACCAATCAAATCCCAACCACACAATGCTAAATGAATATACTCATGAATAATCAATCCCAAATAAATCCCAAATGTGCAATCCCAATCCAATCTAATCCAAAATACACAATCCCAAACCAATCAAATCCTGAATACACAATCCCGAACCAATTTAATCCCGGATACACAATCCCAAACCAATCTAATCCTGAACACACAAGCCCGAACCAATCTAAACCTGAATACACAATTCCGAACCAACCTAATCCTGAATACACAATCCTGAACCAATCTAATCCGAACTCACAATCCTGAAACAATCTAATCCTGAATACACAATCCAGAAACAATCTAAGCCTGAATACACAATTCCGAACCAATCTATTCCTGAATACACAATCCTGATCCAATCTAAACCTGAATACACAATCCCAATCCAATAAAATCCTGAATACATAAACCTAAAGCAATCTAATCCCGAATACACAATCCCAAAATTATCTAATTCTGAAAACACAATCCTGAACCAATCTAATCCAAAATACACAATCCCAAACCAATCAAATCCTGAATACTCAATCCTGAACCAATCTAATCCCGTATACACAATCCCAAACCAATCTAATCCTGAAGCCACAAGCCCGAACCAATCTAATCCTGAATACACAATTCCGAAAATATCTAATCCTGAATACACAATCCTGAACCAATCTAATCCTGAATACACAATTCCGAAACAATCTAATCCTGAATACACAATCCTGAAACAATATAATCCTGAATACACAATCCCAATCCAATCAAATCCTGAATACACAAACCTAAACCAATCTAACCACGAATACACAATCCCAAACAGATCTAATCCTGAAAACACAATCCTGAACCAATCTAATCCGAAGACACAATCCTGAAACAATCTAATCCTGAATACACAATCCCAATCCAATCAAATCCTGAATACACAAACCTAAACCAATCTAATCCCGAATACACAATCCCAAACAGATCTAATCCTGAAAACACAATCCTCAACCAATCTAATCCGAACACACAATCCTGAAACAATCTAATCCTGAATACACAATCCAGAAACAATCTAATCCTGAAAACACAATACCGAACCAATCTAATCCTGAATACCCAATCCTGATCCAATCTAATCCTGAATACACAATCCCAATCCAATCAAATCCTGAATACACAAACCTAAACCAATCTAATCCCAAATACACAATCCCAAAATTATCTAATTTGAAAACACAATCCTGACCCAATCTAATCCTGAATACACAATCCTGAAACAATCTAATCGTGAATACACAATCCTGAACCAATCTAATCCCGAATACACAATCCTGAAACAATCTAATCCTGAATACACAATCCTGAACCAATCTAATCCTGAATACACAATCCCGAACCAATCTAATCCTGAATACATAATTCCGAACCAATCTAATCCTGAATACATAATCCTGAACCTATCAAATCCCAGCCACACAATCCTAAATGAATATACTCACGAATGCACAATTCCAAACAAATCCCAAATGCACAATCCCAAACAAATTTAATACTGAATACACAATCCCGAACAAATCTAATCCTGAATACACAAGCTCAAACCAGTCAAATCCTGCATACACAATCCCGAACCAATCCATTCCTGAATACACAATTCCAAACCTATCTAATCCCGAAAACACAATCCAAAACCAATCTATTCCCAGAATAACAATACCGAAACAAATTAATACTGAATACACAATCCCGAACCAATCTATTCCTCAATACACAATTCCTAACTTATCCAATCGTGAATACACAATCCTGAATAAATAATCCTGAACCAACCAAATCTCAGCCACACAATCCTAAATGAATATACTCGTGAATACAAAATTCCAAACAAATCCCAAATGCACAATCCCAAACAAATTTAATCCTGAATACACAATCCTGAACAAATCTAATCCTGAATACACAAGCTCAAACCAATCAAATCCTGAATACACAATCCCGAACCAATCAAATCCTGAATTCACAATCCCAAACAAATCTAATCCCAAATGTACAAATCTGAAACAATCTAATCCTGAATACACAATCCCAATCCAATCAACTCCTGAAAACACAATCCTGAACCAATCTAATCCCGAATACAAAATCCTGAACCAATCTAATCCTCAATACACAATCCTGAACCAATGTAATCCCGAATACACAATTCTGAAAAAATCTGATCCTGAATACACAATTATGAACCAATCTAATCCTGAATACACAATTACGAGCTAATCTAAACCTGAATACACAATTCCAACCCTATCTAATCCTGAATGCACAATCCTGAATCAATCTAATCCTGAATTCACAAACCCAAACAAATCTAATCCCAAATGTTCAAATTTGAACCAATCTAATCCTGAATACACAATCCCAATCCAATCAAATTTTGAATACACAAACCTAAACCAATCTAATCCTGAATACACAATCCCAAACCAATCAACTCCTGAATAAACAATCCTGAACCAATGTAATCCCGAATACACAATCCCAAACCAATCTAATCCTCATCCGACAATCCCAAAACAATCCAATCCTGAATACACAATTCCGAACCAATCTAATCCTGAATACACAATGCTGAACCAATCTAATCATGAATACACAATCCTGAACCTATCAAATCCTGAGTACACAATCTCGAACCAATCTAATCCTGAATATGCAATTCCTAACCAATCAAATCCTGAATACACCAACCCAAACAAATCTAATCCCGAATATACAATCCTGAACAAATCTAATCCTGAATACACAATCCCAAACCAATCTAATCCTGAATACACAATGCTGAACCGATCTAATCCCGAATACACAATCCAGAACCAATCTAATCCTGAATACACAATTCCGAACAAATCCATTACTGAATACACAATTCCAAACCGATCTAATCCTGAATACACAATCCTGAATCAAACTAATCCCGAATACAAAATCCTGAACCAATCTAATCCTGAACACACAATTTCAAACCAATCTAATCCTGATTACAAAACCTCAAAACTATTTAATCCTGAATACATAACCCTGAACCAATCAAATCCCAACCACACAATGCTAAATGAATATACTCATGAATAATCAATCCCAAATAAATCCCAAATGTGCAATCCCAATCCAATCTAATCCAAAATACACAATCCCAAACCAATCAAATCCTGAATACACAATCCCGAACCAATTTAATCCCGGATACACAATCCCAAACCAATCTAATCCTGAACACACAAGCCCGAACCAATCTAAACCTGAATACACAATTCCGAACCAACCTAATCCTGAATACACAATCCTGAACCAATCTAATCCGAACACACAATCCTGAAACAATCTAATCCTGAATACACAATCCAGAAACAATCTAAGCCTGAATACACAATTCCGAACCAATCTAATCCTGAATACACAATCCTGATCCAATCTAAACCTGAATACACAATCCCAATCCAATCAAATCCTGAATACATAAACCTAAAGCAATCTAATCCCGAATACACAATCACAAAATTATCTAATTCTGAAAACACAATCCTGAACCAATTTAATCCAAAATACACAATCCCAAACCAATCAAATCCTGAATAACTCAATCCTGAACCAATCTAATCCCGTATACACAATCCCAAACCAATCTAATCCTGAAGCCACAAGCCCGAACCAATCTAATCCTGAATACACAATTCCGAAAATATCTAATCCTGAATACACAATCCTGAACCAATCTAATCCTGAATACACAATTCCGAAACAATCTAATCCTGAATACACAATCCTGAACCAATATAATCCTGAATACACAATCCCAATCCAATCAAATCCTGAATACACAAACCTAAACCAATCTAACCACGAATACACAATCCCAAACAGATCTAATCCTGAAAACACAATCCTGAACCAATCTAATCCGAAGACACAATCCTGAAACAATCTAATCCTGAATACACAATCCCAATCCAATCAAATCCTGAATACACAAACCTAAACCAATCTAATCCCGAATACACAATCCCAAACAGATCTAATCCTGAAAACACAATCCTCAACCAATCTAATCCGAACACACAATCCTGAAACAATCTAATCCTGAATACACAATCCAGAAACAATCTAATCCTGAAAACACAATACCGAACCAATCTAATCCTGAATACACAATCCTGATCCAATCTAATCCTGAATACACAATCCCAATCCAATCAAATCCTGAATACACAAACCTAAACCAATCTAATCCCAAATACACAATCCCAAAATTATCTAATTTGAAAACACAATCCTGACCCAATCTAATCCAAAATACACAATCCCAAAACAATCAACTCCTGAATACAAAATCCTGAACCAATCTAATCCCGTATACACAATCCCAAAGCAATCTAATCCTGAACCCACAATCCCGAACCAAACTAATCCTGAATACACAATTCCGAACCAATCTAATCCTGAATACACAATCCTGAAACAATCTAATCGTGAATACACAATCCTGAACCAATCTAATCCCGAATACACAATCCTGAAACAATCTAATCCTGAATACACAATCCTGAACCAATCTAATCCTGAATACACAATCCCGAACCAATCTAATCCTGAATACATAATTCCGAACCAATCTAATCCTGAATACATAATCCTGAACCAATCAAATCCCAGCCACACAATCCTAAATGAATATACTCACGAATGCACAATTCCAAACAAATCCCAAATGCACAATCCCAAACAAATTTAATACTGAATACACAATCCCGAACAAATCTAATCCTGAATACACAAGCTCAAACCAGTCAAATCCTGCATACACAATCCCGAACCAATCCATTCCTGAATACACAATTCCAAACCTATCTAATCCCGAAAACACAATCCAAAACCAATCTATTCCCAGAATAACAATACCGAAACAAATTAATACTGAATACACAATCCCGAACCAATCTATTCCTCAATACACAATTCCTAACTTATCCAATCGTGAATACACAATCCTGAATAAATAATCCTGAACCAACCAAATCTCAGCCACACAATCCTAAATGAATATACTCGTGAATACAAAATTCCAAACAAATCCCAAATGCACAATCCCAAACAAATTTAATCCTGAATACACAATCCTGAACAAATCTAATCCTGAATACACAAGCTCAAACCAATCAAATCCTGAATACACAATCCCGAACCAATCAAATCCTGAATTCACAATCCCAAACAAATCTAATCCCAAATGTACAAATCTGAAACAATCTAATCCTGAATACACAATCCCAATCCAATCAACTCCTGAAAACACAATCCTGAACCAATCTAATCCCGAATACAAAATCCTGAACCAATCTAATCCTCAATACACAATCCTGAACCAATGTAATCCCGAATACACAATTCTGAAAAAATCTGATCCTGAATACACAATTATGAACCAATCTAATCCTGAATACACAATTACGAGCTAATCTAAACCTGAATACACAATTCCAACCCTATCTAATCCTGAATGCACAATCCTGAATCAATCTAATCCTGAATTCACAAACCCAAACAAATCTAATCCCAAATGTTCAAATTTGAACCAATCTAATCCTGAATACACAATCCCAATCCAATCAAATTTTGAATACACAAACCTAAACCAATCTAATCCTGAATACACAATCCCAAACCAATCAACTCCTGAATAAACAATCCTGAACCAATGTAATCCCGAATACACAATCCCAAACCAATCTAATCCTCATCCGACAATCCCAAAACAATCCAATCCTGAATACACAATTCCGAACCAATCTAATCCTGAATACACAATGCTGAACCAATCTAATCATGAATACACAATCCTGAACCTATCAAATCCTGAGTACACAATCTCGAACCAATCTAATCCTGAATATGCAATTCCTAACCAATCAAATCCTGAATACACCAACCCAAACAAATCTAATCCCGAATATACAATCCTGAACAAATCTAATCCTGAATACACAATCCCAAACCAATCTAATCCTGAATACACAATGCTGAACCGATCTAATCCCGAATACACAATCCAGAACCAATCTAATCCTGAATACACAATTCTGAACAAATCCATTACTGAATACACAATTCCAAACCGATCTAATCCTGAATACACAATCCTGAATCAAACTAATCCCGAATACAAAATCCTGAACCAATCTAATCCTGAACACACAATTTCAAACCAATCTAATCCTGATTACAAAACCTCAAAACTATTTAATCCTGAATACATAACCCTGAACCAATCAAATCCCAACCACACAATGCTAAATGAATATACTCATGAATAATCAATCCCAAATAAATCCCAAATGTGCAATCCCAATCCAATCTAATCCAAAATACACAATCCCAAACCAATCAAATCCTGAATACACAATCCCGAACCAATTTAATCCCGGATACACAATCCCAAACCAATCTAATCCTGAACACACAAGCCCGAACCAATCTAAACCTGAATACACAATTCCGAACCAACCTAATCCTGAATACACAATCCTGAACCAATCTAATCCGAACACACAATCCTGAAACAATCTAATCCTGAATACACAATCCAGAAACAATCTAAGCCTGAATACACAATTCCGAACCAATCTAATCCTGAATACACAATCCTGATCCAATCTAAACCTGAATACACAATCCCAATCCAATCAAATCCTGAATACATAAACCTAAAGCAATCTAATCCCGAATACACAATCACAAAATTATCTAATTCTGAAAACACAATCCTGAACCAATTTAATCCAAAATACACAATCCCAAACCAATCAAATCCTGAATACTCAATCCTGAACCAATCTAATCCCGTATACACAATCCCAAACCAATCTAATCCTGAAGCCACAAGCCCGAACCAATCTAATCCTGAATACACAATTCCGAAAATATCTAATCCTGAATACACAATCCTGAACCAATCTAATCCTGAATACACAATTCCGAAACAATCTAATCCTGAATACACAATCCTGAACCAATATAATCCTGAATACACAATCCCAATCCAATCAAATCCTGAATACACAAACCTAAACCAATCTAACCACGAATACACAATCCCAAACAGATCTAATCCTGAAAACACAATCCTGAACCAATCTAATCCGAAGACACAATCCTGAAACAATCTAATCCTGAATACACAATCCCAATCCAATCAAATCCTGAATACACAAACCTAAACCAATCTAATCCCGAATACACAATCCCAAACAGATCTAATCCTGAAAACACAATCCTCAACCAATCTAATCCGAACACACAATCCTGAAACAATCTAATCCTGAATACACAATCCAGAAACAATCTAATCCTGAAAACACAATACCGAACCAATCTAATCCTGAATACACAATCCTGATCCAATCTAATCCTGAATACACAATCCCAATCCAATCAAATCCTGAATACACAAACCTAAACCAATCTAATCCCAAATACACAATCCCAAAATTATCTAATTTGAAAACACAATCCTGACCCAATCTAATCCAAAATACACAATCCCAAAACAATCAACTCCTGAATACAAAATCCTGAACCAATCTAATCCCGTATACACAATCCCAAAGCAATCTAATCCTGAACCCACAATCCCGAACCAAACTAATCCTGAATACACAATTCCGAACCAATCTAATCCTGAATACACAATCCTGAAACAATCTAATCGTGAATACACAATCCTGAACCAATCTAATCCCGAATACACAATCCTGAAACAATCTAATCCTGAATACACAATCCTGAACCAATCTAATCCTGAATACACAATCCCGAACCAATCTAATCCTGAATACATAATTCCGAACCAATCTAATCCTGAATACATAATCCTGAACCAATCAAATCCCAGCCACACAATCCTAAATGAATATACTCACGAATGCACAATTCCAAACAAATCCCAAATGCACAATCCCAAACAAATTTAATACTGAATACACAATCCCGAACAAATCTAATCCTGAATACACAAGCTCAAACCAGTCAAATCCTGCATACACAATCCCGAACCAATCCATTCCTGAATACACAATTCCAAACCTATCTAATCCCGAAAACACAATCCAAAACCAATCTATTCCCAGAATAACAATACCAAAACAAATTAATACTGAATACACAATCCCGAACCAATCTATTCCTCAATACACAATTCCTAACTTATCCAATCGTGAATACACAATCCTGAATAAATAATCCTGAACCAACCAAATCTCAGCCACACAATCCTAAATGAATATACTCGTGAATACAAAATTCCAAACAAATCCCAAATGCACAATCCCAAACAAATTTAATCCTGAATACACAATCCTGAACAAATCTAATCCTGAATACACAAGCTCAAACCAATCAAATCCTGAATACACAATCCCGAACCAATCAAATCCTGAATTCACAATCCCAAACAAATCTAATCCCAAATGTACAAATCTGAAACAATCTAATCCTGAATACACAATCCCAATCCAATCAACTCCTGAAAACACAATCCTGAACCAATCTAATCCCGAATACAAAATCCTGAACCAATCTAATCCTCAATACACAATCCTGAACCAATGTAATCCCGAATACACAATTCTGAAAAAATCTGATCCTGAATACACAATTATGAACCAATCTAATCCTGAATACACAATTACGAGCTAATCTAAACCTGAATACACAATTCCAACCCTATCTAATCCTGAATGCACAATCCTGAATCAATCTAATCCTGAATTCACAAACCCAAACAAATCTAATCCCAAATGTTCAAATTTGAACCAATCTAATCCTGAATACACAATCCCAATCCAATCAAATTTTGAATACACAAACCTAAACCAATCTAATCCTGAATACACAATCCCAAACCAATCAACTCCTGAATAAACAATCCTGAACCAATGTAATCCCGAATACACAATCCCAAACCAATCTAATCCTCATCCGACAATCCCAAAACAATCCAATCCTGAATACACAATTCCGAACCAATCTAATCCTGAATACACAATGCTGAACCAATCTAATCATGAATACACAATCCTGAACCTATCAAATCCTGAGTACACAATCTCGAACCAATCTAATCCTGAATATGCAATTCCTAACCAATCAAATCCTGAATACACCAACCCAAACAAATCTAATCCCGAATATACAATCCTGAACAAATCTAATCCTGAATACACAATCCCAAACCAATCTAATCCTGAATACACAATGCTGAACCGATCTAATCCCGAATACACAATCCAGAACCAATCTAATCCTGAATACACAATTCTGAACAAATCCATTACTGAATACACAATTCCAAACCGATCTAATCCTGAATACACAATCCTGAATCAAACTAATCCCGAATACAAAATCCTGAACCAATCTAATCCTGAACACACAATTTCAAACCAATCTAATCCTGATTACAAAACCTCAAAACTATTTAATCCTGAATACATAACCCTGAACCAATCAAATCCCAACCACACAATGCTAAATGAATATACTCATGAATAATCAATCCCAAATAAATCCCAAATGTGCAATCCCAATCCAATCTAATCCAAAATACACAATCCCAAACCAATCAAATCCTGAATACACAATCCCGAACCAATTTAATCCCGGATACACAATCCCAAACCAATCTAATCCTGAACACACAAGCCCGAACCAATCTAAACCTGAATACACAATTCCGAACCAACCTAATCCTGAATACACAATCCTGAACCAATCTAATCCGAACACACAATCCTGAAACAATCTAATCCTGAATACACAATCCAGAAACAATCTAAGCCTGAATACACAATTCCGAACCAATCTAATCCTGAATACACAATCCTGATCCAATCTAAACCTGAATACACAATCCCAATCCAATCAAATCCTGAATACATAAACCTAAAGCAATCTAATCCCGAATACACAATCACAAAATTATCTAATTCTGAAAACACAATCCTGAACCAATTTAATCCAAAATACACAATCCCAAACCAATCAAATCCTGAATACTCAATCCTGAACCAATCTAATCCCGTATACACAATCCCAAACCAATCTAATCCTGAAGCCACAAGCCCGAACCAATCTAATCCTGAATACACAATTCCGAAAATATCTAATCCTGAATACACAATCCTGAACCAATCTAATCCTGAATACACAATTCCGAAACAATCTAATCCTGAATACACAATCCTGAACCAATATAATCCTGAATACACAATCCCAATCCAATCAAATCCTGAATACACAAACCTAAACCAATCTAACCACGAATACACAATCCCAAACAGATCTAATCCTGAAAACACAATCCTGAACCAATCTAATCCGAAGACACAATCCTGAAACAATCTAATCCTGAATACACAATCCCAATCCAATCAAATCCTGAATACACAAACCTAAACCAATCTAATCCCGAATACACAATCCCAAACAGATCTAATCCTGAAAACACAATCCTCAACCAATCTAATCCGAACACACAATCCTGAAACAATCTAATCCTGAATACACAATCCAGAAACAATCTAATCCTGAAAACACAATACCGAACCAATCTAATCCTGAATACACAATCCTGATCCAATCTAATCCTGAATACACAATCCCAATCCAATCAAATCCTGAATACACAAACCTAAACCAATCTAATCCCAAATACACAATCCCAAAATTATCTAATTTGAAAACACAATCCTGACCCAATCTAATCCAAAATACACAATCCCAAAACAATCAACTCCTGAATACAAAATCCTGAACCAATCTAATCCCGTATACACAATCCCAAAGCAATCTAATCCTGAACCCACAATCCCGAACCAAACTAATCCTGAATACACAATTCCGAACCAATCTAATCCTGAATACACAATCCTGAAACAATCTAATCGTGAATACACAATCCTGAACCAATCTAATCCCGAATACACAATCCTGAAACAATCTAATCCTGAATACACAATCCTGAACCAATCTAATCCTGAATACACAATCCCGAACCAATCTAATCCTGAATACATAATTCCGAACCAATCTAATCCTGAATACATAATCCTGAACCAATCAAATCCCAGCCACACAATCCTAAATGAATATACTCACGAATGCACAATTCCAAACAAATCCCAAATGCACAATCCCAAACAAATTTAATACTGAATACACAATCCCGAACAAATCTAATCCTGAATACACAAGCTCAAACCAGTCAAATCCTGCATACACAATCCCGAACCAATCAAATCCTGAATTCACAATCCCAAACAAATCTAATCCCAAATGTACAAATCTGAAACAATCTAATCCTGAATACACAATCCCAATCCATCAACTCCTGAAAACACAATCCTGAACCAATCTAATCCCGAATACAAAATCCTGAACCAATCTAATCCTCAATACACAATCCTGAACCAATGTAATCCCGAATACACAATTCTGAAAAAATCTGATCCTGAATACACAATTATGAACCAATCTAATCCTGAATACACAATTACAAGCTAATCTAAACCTGAATACACAATTCCAACCCTATCTAATCCCGAATGCACAATCCTGAATCAATCTAATCCCGAATATACAAGCCTAACCAACTAATCCTGAATGCACAATTTCGAACCAATCTAATCCTGAATACAAAAGCTCAAAGCCATTTAATCCTGAATACATAACACTGAACCAATCAAATCCCAACCACACAATCCTAAATGAAAATACTCATAAATACTCAATCCCAAATAAATCACAAATCTGAAATCCCAAACCAATCTAATCCTGAATACACAATCCCGAACCAATCAAATCCTGAATTCATAAAACCAAACCAATCTAATCCCGAATATACAACCCTGAACCAATCCAATCCCATATACACAATCCCAAAACAATCAACTCCTGAATACAAAATCCTGAACCAATCTAATCCCGAATACACAATCCCAAAGCAATCTAATCCTGAACCCACAATCCCGAACCAAACTAATCCTGAATACACAATTCCGAATCAATCTAATCCTGAATACACAATCCTGAAACAATCTAATCGTGAATACACAATCCTGAACCAATCTAATCCCGAATACACAATCCTGAAACAATCTAATCCTGAATACACAATCCTGAACCAATCTAATCCTGAATACACAATCCCGAACCAATCTAATCCTGAATACATAATTCCGAACCAATCTAATCCTGAATACATAATCCTGAACCAATCAAATCCCAACCACACAATCCTAAATGAATATACTCACGAATACACAATTCCAAACAAATCCCAAATGCACAATCCCAAACAAATTTAATCTGAATACACAATCCCGAACAAATATAATCCTGAATACACAAGCTCAAACCAATCAAATCCTGAATACACAATCCCGAACCAATCAAATCCTGAATGCACAAACCCAAACAAATCTAATCCCAAATGTTCAAATTTGAACCAATCTAATCCTGAATACACAATCCTGAAACAATCTAATCGTGAATACACAATCCTGAACCAATCTAATCCCGAATACACAATCCTGAAACAATCTAATCCTGAATACACAATCCTGAACCAATCTAATCCTGAATACACAATCCCGAACCAATCTAATCCTGAATACATAATTCCGAACCAATCTAATCCTGAATACATAATCCTGAACCAATCAAATCCCAACCACACAATCCTAAATGAATATACTCACGAATACACAATTCCAAACAAATCCCAAATGCACAATCCCAAACAAATTTAATCTGAATACACAATCCCGAACAAATATAATCCTGAATACACAAGCTCAAACCAATCAAATCCTGAATACACAATCCCGAACCAATCAAATCCTGAATGCACAAACCCAAACAAATCTAATCCCAAATGTTCAAATTTGAACCAATCTAATCCTGAATACACAATCCCAATCCAATCAAATTTTGAATACACAAACCTAAACCAATCTAATCCTGAATACACAATCCCAAACCAATCAACTCCTGAATAAACAATTCTGAACCAATGTAATCCCGAATACACAATCCCAAACCAATCTACTCCTCATCCGACAATCCCAAAACAATCCAATCCTGAATACACAATTCCGAACCAATCTAATCCTGAATACACAATCCTGAACCAATCTAATCATGAATACACAATCCTGAACCTATCAAATCCTGAGTACACAATCCCGAACCAATCTAATCCTGAATATGCAATTCCTAACCAATCAAATCCTGAATACACCAACCCAAACAAATCTGATCCCGAATATACAATCCTGAACAAATCTAATCCTGAATACACAATCCCAAACCAATCTAATCCTGAATACACAATGCTGAACCGATCTAATCCCGAATACACAATCCAGAACCAATCTAATCCTGAATACACAATTCCGAACAAATCCATTACTGAATACACAATTCCAAACCGATCTAATCCTGAATACACAATCCTGAATCAAACTAATCCCGAATACAAAATCCTGAACCAATCTAATCCTGAACACACAATTTCAAACCAATCTAATCCTGATTACAAAACCTCAAAACTATTTAATCCTGAATACATAACCCTGAACCAATCAAATCCCAACCACACAATGCTAAATGAATATACTCATGAATAATCAATCCCAAATAAATCCCAAATGTGCAATCCCAATCCAATCTAATCCAAAATACACAATCCCAAACCAATCAAATCCTGAATACACAATCCCGAACCAATCTAATCCCGGATACACAATCCCAAACCAATCTAATCCTGAACACACAAGCCCGAACCAATCTAAACCTGAATACACAATTCCGAACCAACCTAATCCTGAATACACAATCCTGAACCAATCTAATCCGAACACACAATCCTGAAACAATCTAATCCTGAATACACAATCCAGAAACAATCTAAGCCTGAATACACAATTCCGAACCAATCTATTCCTGAATACACAATCCTGATCCAATCTAAACCTGAATACACAATCCCAATCCAATCAAATCCTGAATACATAAACCTAAAGCAATCTAATCCCGAATACACAATCCCAAAATTATCTAATTCTGAAAACACAATCCTGAACCAATCTAATCCAAAATACACAATCCCAAACCAATCAAAGCATGAATACTCAATCCTGAACCAATCTAATCCCGTATACACAATCCCAAACCAATCTAATCCTGAAGCCACAAGCCCGAACCAATCTAATCCTGAATACACAATTCCGAAAATATCTAATCCTGAATACACAATCCTGAACCAATCTAATCCTGAATACACAATTCCGAAACAATCTAATCCTGAATACACAATCCTGAACCAATATAATCCTGAATACACAATCCCAATCCAATCAAATCCTGAATACACAAACCTAAACCAATCTAACCACGAATACACAATCCCAAACAGATCTAATCCTGAATACACAATCCCAATCCAATCAAATCCTGAATACACAAACCTAAACCAATCTAATCCCGAATACACAATCCCAAACAGATCTAATCCTGAAAACACAATCCTCAACCAATCTAATCCGAACACACAATCCTGAAACAATCTAATCCTGAATACACAATCCAGAAACAATCTAATCCTGAAAACACAATACCGAACCAATCTAATCCTGAATACCCAATCCTGATCCAATCTAATCCTGAATACACAATCCCAATCCAATCAAATCCTGAATACACAAACCTAAACCAATCTAATCCCAAATACACAATCCCAAAATTATCTAATTTGAAAACACAATCCTGACCCAATCTAATCCAAAATACACAATCCCAAAACAATCAACTCCTGAATACAAAATCCTGAACCAATCTAATCCCGTATACACAATCCCAAAGCAATCTAATCCTGAACCCACAATCCCGAACCAAACTAATCCTGAATACACAATTCCGAACCAACCTAATCCTGAATACACAATCCTGAAACAATCTAATCGTGAATACACAATCCTGAACCAATCTAATCCCGAATACACAATCCTGAAACAATCTAATCCTGAATACACAATCCTGAACCAATCTAATCCTGAATACACAATCCCGAACCAATCTAATCCTGAATACATAATTCCGAACCAATCTAATCCTGAATACATAATCCTGAACCAATCAAATCCCAGCCACACAATCCTAAATGAATATACTCACGAATGCACAATTCCAAACAAATCCCAAATGCACAATCCCAAACAAATTTAATACTGAATACACAATCCCGAACAAATCTAATCCTGAATACGTAAGCTCAAACCAGTCAAATCCTGCATACACAATCCCGAACCAATCCATTCCTGAATACACAATTCCAAACCTATCTAATCCCGAAAACACAATCCAAAACCAATCTATTCCCAGAATAACAATACCGAAACAAATTAATACTGAATACACAATCCCGAACCAATCTATTCCTCAATACACAATTCCTAACTTATCCAATCGTGAATACACAATCCTGAATAAATAATCCTGAACCAACCAAATCTCAGCCACACAATCCTAAATGAATATACTCGTGAATACAAAATTCCAAACAAATCCCAAATGCACAATCCCAAACAAATTTAATCCTGAATACACAATCCTGAACAAATCTAATCCTGAATACACAAGCTCAAACCAATCAAATCCTGAATACACAATCCCGAACCAATCAAATCCTGAATTCACAATCCCAAACAAATCTAATCCCAAATGTACAAATCTGAAACAATCTAATCCTGAATACACAATCCCAATCCAATCAACTCCTGAAAACACAATCCTGAACCAATCTAATCCCGAATACAAAATCCTGAACCAATCTAATCCTCAATACACAATCCTGAACCAATGTAATCCCGAATACACAATTCTGAAAAAATCTGATCCTGAATACACAATTATGAACCAATCTAATCCTGAATACACAATTACGAGCTAATCTAAACCTGAATACACAATTCCAACCCTATCTAATCCTGAATGCACAATCCTGAATCAATCTAATCCTGAATTCACAAACCCAAACAAATCTAATCCCAAATGTTCAAATTTGAACCAATCTAATCCTGAATACACAATCCCAATCCAATCAAATTTTGAATACACAAACCTAAACCAATCTAATCCTGAATACACAATCCCAAACCAATCAACTCCTGAATAAACAATCCTGAACCAATGTAATCCCGAATACACAATCCCAAACCAATCTAATCCTCATCCGACAATCCCAAAACAATCCAATCCTGAATACACAATTCCGAACCAATCTAATCCTGAATACACAATGCTGAACCAATCTAATCATGAATACACAATCCTGAACCTATCAAATCCTGAGTACACAATCTCGAACCAATCTAATCCTGAATATGCAATTCCTAACCAATCAAATCCTGAATACACCAACCCAAACAAATCTAATCCCGAATATACAATCCTGAACAAATCTAATCCTGAATACACAATCCCAAACCAATCTAATCCTGAATACACAATGCTGAACCGATCTAATCCCGAATACACAATCCAGAACCAATCTAATCCTGAATACACAATTCCGAACAAATCCATTACTGAATACACAATTCCAAACCGATCTAATCCTGAATACACAATCCTGAATCAAACTAATCCCGAATACAAAATCCTGAACCAATCTAATCCTGAACACACAATTTCAAACCAATCTAATCCTGATTACAAAACCTCAAAACTATTTAATCCTGAATACATAACCCTGAACCAATCAAATCCCAACCACACAATGCTAAATGAATATACTCATGAATAATCAATCCCAAATAAATCCCAAATGTGCAATCCCAATCCAATCTAATCCAAAATACACAATCCCAAACCAATCAAATCCTGAATACACAATCCCGAACCAATTTAATCCCGGATACACAATCCCAAACCAATCTAATCCTGAACACACAAGCCCGAACCAATCTAAACCTGAATACACAATTCCGAACCAACCTAATCCTGAATACACAATCCTGAACCAATCTAATCCGAACTCACAATCCTGAAACAATCTAATCCTGAATACACAATCCAGAAACAATCTAAGCCTGAATACACAATTCCGAACCAATCTATTCCTGAATACACAATCCTGATCCAATCTAAACCTGAATACACAATCCCAATCCAATCAAATCCTGAATACATAAACCTAAAGCAATCTAATCCCGAATACACAATCCCAAAATTATCTAATTCTGAAAACACAATCCTGAACCAATCTAATCCAAAATACACAATCCCAAACCAATCAAATCCTGAATACTAAATCCTGAACCAATCTAATCCCGTATACACAATCCCAAACCAATCTAATCCTGAAGCCACAAGCCCGAACCAATCTAATCCTGAATACACAATTCCGAAAATATCTAATCCTGAATACACAATCCTGAACCAATCTAATCCTGAATACACAATTCCGAAACAATCTAATCCTGAATACACAATCCTGAACCAATATAATCCTGAATACACAATCCCAATCCAATCAAATCCTGAATACACAAACCTAAACCAATCTAACCACGAATACACAATCCCAAACAGATCTAATCCTGAAAACACAATCCTGAACCAATCTAATCCGAAGACACAATCCTGAAACAATCTAATCCTGAATACACAATCCCAATCCAATCAAATCCTGAATACACAAACCTAAACCAATCTAATCCCGAATACACAATCCCAAACAGATCTAATCCTGAAAACACAATCCTCAACCAATCTAATCCGAACACACAATCCTGAAACAATCTAATCCTGAATACACAATCCAGAAACAATCTAATCCTGAAAACACAATACCGAACCAATCTAATCCTGAATACCCAATCCTGATCCAATCTAATCCTGAATACACAATCCCAATCCAATCAAATCCTGAATACACAAACCTAAACCAATCTAATCCCAAATACACAATCCCAAAATTATCTAATTTGAAAACACAATCCTGACCCAATCTAATCCAAAATACACAATCCCAAAACAATCAACTCCTGAATACAAAATCCTGAACCAATCTAATCCCGTATACACAATCCCAAAGCAATCTAATCCTGAACCCACAATCCCGAACCAAACTAATCCTGAATACACAATTCCGAACCAATCTAATCCTGAATACACAATCCTGAAACAATCTAATCGTGAATACACAATCCTGAACCAATCTAATCCCGAATACACAATCCTGAAACAATCTAATCCTGAATACACAATCCTGAACCAATCTAATCCTGAATACACAATCCCGAACCAATCTAATCCTGAATACATAATTCCGAACCAATCTAATCCTGAATACATAATCCTGAACCAATCAAATCCCAGCCACACAATCCTAAATGAATATACTCACGAATGCACAATTCCAAACAAATCCCAAATGCACAATCCCAAACAAATTTAATACTGAATACACAATCCCGAACAAATCTAATCCTGAATACACAAGCTCAAACCAGTCAAATCCTGCATACACAATCCCGAACCAATCCATTCCTGAATACACAATTCCAAACCTATCTAATCCCGAAAACACAATCCAAAACCAATCTATTCCCAGAATAACAATACCGAAACAAATTAATACTGAATACACAATCCCGAACCAATCTATTCCTCAATACACAATTCCTAACTTATCCAATCGTGAATACACAATCCTGAATAAATAATCCTGAACCAACCAAATCTCAGCCACACAATCCTAAATGAATATACTCGTGAATACAAAATTCCAAACAAATCCCAAATGCACAATCCCAAACAAATTTAATCCTGAATACACAATCCTGAACAAATCTAATCCTGAATACACAAGCTCAAACCAATCAAATCCTGAATACACAATCCCGAACCAATCAAATCCTGAATTCACAATCCCAAACAAATCTAATCCCAAATGTACAAATCTGAAACAATCTAATCCTGAATACACAATCCCAATCCAATCAACTCCTGAAAACACAATCCTGAACCAATCTAATCCCGAATACAAAATCCTGAACCAATCTAATCCTCAATACACAATCCTGAACCAATGTAATCCCGAATACACAATTCTGAAAAAATCTGATCCTGAATACACAATTATGAACCAATCTAATCCTGAATACACAATTACGAGCTAATCTAAACCTGAATACACAATTCCAACCCTATCTAATCCTGAATGCACAATCCTGAATCAATCTAATCCTGAATTCACAAACCCAAACAAATCTAATCCCAAATGTTCAAATTTGAACCAATCTAATCCTGAATACACAATCCCAATCCAATCAAATTTTGAATACACAAACCTAAACCAATCTAATCCTGAATACACAATCCCAAACCAATCAACTCCTGAATAAACAATCCTGAACCAATGTAATCCCGAATACACAATCCCAAACCAATCTAATCCTCATCCGACAATCCCAAAACAATCCAATCCTGAATACACAATTCCGAACCAATCTAATCCTGAATACACAATGCTGAACCAATCTAATCATGAATACACAATCCTGAACCTATCAAATCCTGAGTACACAATCTCGAACCAATCTAATCCTGAATATGCAATTCCTAACCAATCAAATCCTGAATACACCAACCCAAACAAATCTAATCCCGAATATACAATCCTGAACAAATCTAATCCTGAATACACAATCCCAAACCAATCTAATCCTGAATACACAATGCTGAACCGATCTAATCCCGAATACACAATCCAGAACCAATCTAATCCTGAATACACAATTCCGAACAAATCCATTACTGAATACACAATTCCAAACCGATCTAATCCTGAATACACAATCCTGAATCAAACTAATCCCGAATACAAAATCCTGAACCAATCTAATCCTGAACACACAATTTCAAACCAATCTAATCCTGATTACAAAACCTCAAAACTATTTAATCCTGAATACATAACCCTGAACCAATCAAATCCCAACCACACAATGCTAAATGAATATACTCATGAATAATCAATCCCAAATAAATCCCAAATGTGCAATCCCAATCCAATCTAATCCAAAATACACAATCCCAAACCAATCAAATCCTGAATACACAATCCCGAACCAATTTAATCCCGGATACACAATCCCAAACCAATCTAATCCTGAACACACAAGCCCGAACCAATCTAAACCTGAATACACAATTCCGAACCAACCTAATCCTGAATACACAATCCTGAACCAATCTAATCCGAACACACAATCCTGAAACAATCTAATCCTGAATACACAATCCAGAAACAATCTAAGCCTGAATACACAATTCCGAACCAATCTAATCCTGAATACACAATCCCAATCCAATCAAATCCTGAATACATAAACCTAAAGCAATCTAATCCCGAATACACAATCACAAAATTATCTAATTCTGAAAACACAATCCTGAACCAATTTAATCCAAAATACACAATCCCAAACCAATCAAATCCTCAATAACTCAATCCTGAACCAATCTAATCCCGTATACACAATCCCAAACCAATCTAATCCTGAAGCCACAAGCCCGAACCAATCTAATCCTGAATACACAATTCCGAAAATATCTAATCCTGAATACACAATCCTGAACCAATCTAATCCTGAATACACAATTCCGAAACAATCTAATCCTGAATACACAATCCTGAACCAATATAATCCTGAATACACAATCCCAATCCAATCAAATCCTGAATACACAAACCTAAACCAATCTAACCACGAATACACAATCCCAAACAGATCTAATCCTGAAAACACAATCCTGAACCAATCTAATCCGAAGACACAATCCTGAAACAATCTAATCCTGAATACACAATCCCAATCCAATCAAATCCTGAATACACAAACCTAAACCAATCTAATCCCGAATACACAATCCCAAACAGATCTAATCCTGAAAACACAATCCTCAACCAATCTAATCCGAACACACAATCCTGAAACAATCTAATCCTGAATACACAATCCAGAAACAATCTAATCCTGAAAACACAATACCGAACCAATCTAATCCTGAATACCCAATCCTGATCCAATCTAATCCTGAATACACAATCCCAATCCAATCAAATCCTGAATACACAAACCTAAACCAATCTAATCCCAAATACACAATCCCAAAATTATCTAATTTGAAAACACAATCCTGACCCAATCTAATCCAAAATACACAATCCCAAAACAATCAACTCCTGAATACAAAATCCTGAACCAATCTAATCCCGTATACACAATCCCAAAGCAATCTAATCCTGAACCCACAATCCCGAACCAAACTAATCCTGAATACACAATTCCGAACCAATCTAATCCTGAATACACAATCCTGAAACAATCTAATCGTGAATACACAATCCTGAACCAATCTAATCCCGAATACACAATCCTGAAACAATCTAATCCTGAATACACAATCCTGAACCAATCTAATCCTGAATACACAATCCCGAACCAATCTAATCCTGAATACATAATTCCGAACCAATCTAATCCTGAATACATAATCCTGAACCAATCAAATCCCAGCCACACAATCCTAAATGAATATACTCACGAATGCACAATTCCAAACAAATCCCAAATGCACAATCCCAAACAAATTTAATACTGAATACACAATCCCGAACAAATCTAATCCTGAATACACAAGCTCAAACCAGTCAAATCCTGCATACACAATCCCGAACCAATCCATTCCTGAATACACAATTCCAAACCTATCTAATCCCGAAAACACAATCCAAAACCAATCTATTCCCAGAATAACAATACCGAAACAAATTAATACTGAATACACAATCCCGAACCAATCTATTCCTCAATACACAATTCCTAACTTATCCAATCGTGAATACACAATCCTGAATAAATAATCCTGAACCAACCAAATCTCAGCCACACAATCCTAAATGAATATACTCGTGAATACAAAATTCCAAACAAATCCCAAATGCACAATCCCAAACAAATTTAATCCTGAATACACAATCCTGAACAAATCTAATCCTGAATACACAAGCTCAAACCAATCAAATCCTGAATACACAATCCCGAACCAATCAAATCCTGAATTCACAATCCCAAACAAATCTAATCCCAAATGTACAAATCTGAAACAATCTAATCCTGAATACACAATCCCAATCCAATCAACTCCTGAAAACACAATCCTGAACCAATCTAATCCCGAATACAAAATCCTGAACCAATCTAATCCTCAATACACAATCCTGAACCAATGTAATCCCGAATACACAATTCTGAAAAAATCTGATCCTGAATACACAATTATGAACCAATCTAATCCTGAATACACAATTACGAGCTAATCTAAACCTGAATACACAATTCCAACCCTATCTAATCCTGAATGCACAATCCTGAATCAATCTAATCCTGAATTCACAAACCCAAACAAATCTAATCCCAAATGTTCAAATTTGAACCAATCTAATCCTGAATACACAATCCCAATCCAATCAAATTTTGAATACACAAACCTAAACCAATCTAATCCTGAATACACAATCCCAAACCAATCAACTCCTGAATAAACAATCCTGAACCAATGTAATCCCGAATACACAATCCCAAACCAATCTAATCCTCATCCGACAATCCCAAAACAATCCAATCCTGAATACACAATTCCGAACCAATCTAATCCTGAATACACAATGCTGAACCAATCTAATCATGAATACACAATCCTGAACCTATCAAATCCTGAGTACACAATCTCGAACCAATCTAATCCTGAATATGCAATTCCTAACCAATCAAATCCTGAATACACCAACCCAAACAAATCTAATCCCGAATATACAATCCTGAACAAATCTAATCCTGAATACACAATCCCAAACCAATCTAATCCTGAATACACAATGCTGAACCGATCTAATCCCGAATACACAATCCAGAACCAATCTAATCCTGAATACACAATTCCGAACAAATCCATTACTGAATACACAATTCCAAACCGATCTAATCCTGAATACACAATCCTGAATCAAACTAATCCCGAATACAAAATCCTGAACCAATCTAATCCTGAACACACAATTTCAAACCAATCTAATCCTGATTACAAAACCTCAAAACTATTTAATCCTGAATACATAACCCTGAACCAATCAAATCCCAACCACACAATGCTAAATGAATATACTCATGAATAATCAATCCCAAATAAATCCCAAATGTGCAATCCCAATCCAATCTAATCCAAAATACACAATCCCAAACCAATCAAATCCTGAATACACAATCCCGAACCAATTTAATCCCGGATACACAATCCCAAACCAATCTAATCCTGAACACACAAGCCCGAACCAATCTAAACCTGAATACACAATTCCGAACCAACCTAATCCTGAATACACAATCCTGAACCAATCTAATCCGAACACACAATCCTGAAACAATCTAATCCTGAATACACAATCCAGAAACAATCTAAGCCTGAATACACAATTCCGAACCAATCTAATCCTGAATACACAATCCTGATCCAATCTAAACCTGAATACACAATCCCAATCCAATCAAATCCTGAATACATAAACCTAAAGCAATCTAATCCCGAATACACAATCACAAAATTATCTAATTCTGAAAACACAATCCTGAACCAATTTAATCCAAAATACACAATCCCAAACCAATCAAATCCTCAATAACTCAATCCTGAACCAATCTAATCCCGTATACACAATCCCAAACCAATCTAATCCTGAAGCCACAAGCCCGAACCAATCTAATCCTGAATACACAATTCCGAAAATATCTAATCCTGAATACACAATCCTGAACCAATCTAATCCTGAATACACAATTCCGAAACAATCTAATCCTGAATACACAATCCTGAACCAATATAATCCTGAATACACAATCCCAATCCAATCAAATCCTGAATACACAAACCTAAACCAATCTAACCACGAATACACAATCCCAAACAGATCTAATCCTGAAAACACAATCCTGAACCAATCTAATCCGAAGACACAATCCTGAAACAATCTAATCCTGAATACACAATCCCAATCCAATCAAATCCTGAATACACAAACCTAAACCAATCTAATCCCGAATACACAATCCCAAACAGATCTAATCCTGAAAACACAATCCTCAACCAATCTAATCCGAACACACAATCCTGAAACAATCTAATCCTGAATACACAATCCAGAAACAATCTAATCCTGAAAACACAATACCGAACCAATCTAATCCTGAATACACAATCCTGATCCAATCTAATCCTGAATACACAATCCCAATCCAATCAAATCCTGAATACACAAACCTAAACCAATCTAATCCCAAATACACAATCCCAAAATTATCTAATTTGAAAACACAATCCTGACCCAATCTAATCCAAAATACACAATCCCAAAACAATCAACTCCTGAATACAAAATCCTGAACCAATCTAATCCCGTATACACAATCCCAAAGCAATCTAATCCTGAACCCACAATCCCGAACCAAACTAATCCTGAATACACAATTCCGAACCAATCTAATCCTGAATACACAATCCTGAAACAATCTAATCGTGAATACACAATCCTGAACCAATCTAATCCCGAATACACAATCCTGAAACAATCTAATCCTGAATACACAATCCTGAACCAATCTAATCCTGAATACACAATCCCGAACCAATCTAATCCTGAATACATAATTCCGAACCAATCTAATCCTGAATACATAATCCTGAACCAATCAAATCCCAGCCACACAATCCTAAATGAATATACTCACGAATGCACAATTCCAAACAAATCCCAAATGCACAATCCCAAACAAATTTAATACTGAATACACAATCCCGAACAAATCTAATCCTGAATACACAAGCTCAAACCAGTCAAATCCTGCATACACAATCCCGAACCAATCCATTCCTGAATACACAATTCCAAACCTATCTAATCCCGAAAACACAATCCAAAACCAATCTATTCCCAGAATAACAATACCGAAACAAATTAATACTGAATACACAATCCCGAACCAATCTATTCCTCAATACACAATTCCTAACTTATCCAATCGTGAATACACAATCCTGAATAAATAATCCTGAACCAACCAAATCTCAGCCACACAATCCTAAATGAATATACTCGTGAATACAAAATTCCAAACAAATCCCAAATGCACAATCCCAAACAAATTTAATCCTGAATACACAATCCTGAACAAATCTAATCCTGAATACACAAGCTCAAACCAATCAAATCCTGAATACACAATCCCGAACCAATCAAATCCTGAATTCACAATCCCAAACAAATCTAATCCCAAATGTACAAATCTGAAACAATCTAATCCTGAATACACAATCCCAATCCAATCAACTCCTGAAAACACAATCCTGAACCAATCTAATCCCGAATACAAAATCCTGAACCAATCTAATCCTCAATACACAATCCTGAACCAATGTAATCCCGAATACACAATTCTGAAAAAATCTGATCCTGAATACACAATTATGAACCAATCTAATCCTGAATACACAATTACGAGCTAATCTAAACCTGAATACACAATTCCAACCCTATCTAATCCTGAATGCACAATCCTGAATCAATCTAATCCTGAATTCACAAACCCAAACAAATCTAATCCCAAATGTTCAAATTTGAACCAATCTAATCCTGAATACACAATCCCAATCCAATCAAATTTTGAATACACAAACCTAAACCAATCTAATCCTGAATACACAATCCCAAACCAATCAACTCCTGAATAAACAATCCTGAACCAATGTAATCCCGAATACACAATCCCAAACCAATCTAATCCTCATCCGACAATCCCAAAACAATCCAATCCTGAATACACAATTCCGAACCAATCTAATCCTGAATACACAATGCTGAACCAATCTAATCATGAATACACAATCCTGAACCTATCAAATCCTGAGTACACAATCTCGAACCAATCTAATCCTGAATATGCAATTCCTAACCAATCAAATCCTGAATACACCAACCCAAACAAATCTAATCCCGAATATACAATCCTGAACAAATCTAATCCTGAATACACAATCCCAAACCAATCTAATCCTGAATACACAATGCTGAACCGATCTAATCCCGAATACACAATCCAGAACCAATCTAATCCTGAATACACAATTCCGAACAAATCCAATACTGAATACACAATTCCAAACCGATCTAATCCTGAATACACAATCCTGAATCAAACTAATCCCGAATACAAAATCCTGAACCAATCTAATCCTGAACACACAATTTCAAACCAATCTAATCCTGATTACAAAACCTCAAAACTATTTAATCCTGAATACATAACCCTGAACCAATCAAATCCCAACCACACAATGCTAAATGAATATACTCATGAATAATCAATCCCAAATAAATCCCAAATGTGCAATCCCAATCCAATCTAATCCAAAATACACAATCCCAAACCAATCAAATCCTGAATACACAATCCCGAACCAATTTAATCCCGGATACACAATCCCAAACCAATCTAATCCTGAACACACAAGCCCGAACCAATCTAAACCTGAATACACAATTCCGAACCAACCTAATCCTGAATACACAATCCTGAACCAATCTAAACCTGAATACACAATCCCAATCCAATCAAATCCTGAATACATAAACCTGAAGCAATCTAATCCCGAATACACAATCACAAAATTATCTAATTCTGAAAACACAATCCTGAACCAATTTAATCCAAAATACACAATCCCAAACCAAACAAATCCTGAATACTCAATCCTGAACCAATCTAATACCGTATACACAATCCCAAACCAATCTAATCCTGAAGCCACAAGCCCGAACCAATCTAATCCTGAATACACAATTCCGAAACAATCTAATCCTGAATACACAATCCTGAACCAATATAATCCTGAATACACAATCCCAATCCAATCAAATCCTGAATACACAAACCTAAACCAATCTAACCACGAATACACAATCCCAAACAGATCTAATCCTGAAAACACAATCCTGAACAAATCTAATCCGAAGACACAATCCTGAAACAATCTAATCCTGAATACACAATCCCAATCCAATCAAATCCTGAATACACAAACCTAAACCAATCTAATCCCGAATACACAATCCCAAACAGATCTAATCCTGAAAACACAATCCTCAACCAATCTAATCCGAACACACAATCCTGAAACAATCTAATCCTGAATACACAATCCAGAAACAATCTAATCCTGAAAACACAATACCGAACCAATCTATTCCCAGAATAAGAATACCGAAACAAATTAATACTGAATACACAATCCCGAACCAATCTATTCCTCAATACACAATCCCGAACCAATCTAATCCTGAATACATAATTCCGAACCAATCTAATCCTGAATACATAATCCTGAACCAATCAAATCCCAACCACACAATCCTAAATGAATATACTCACGAATACACAATTCCAAACAAATCCCAAATGCACAATCCCAAACAAATTTAATCTGAATACACAATCCCGAACAAATATAATCCTGAATACACAAGCTCAAACCAATCAAATCCTGAATACACAATCCCGAACCAATCAAATCCTGAATTCACAAACCCAAACAAATCTAATCCCAAATGTTCAAATTTGAACCAATCTAATCCTGAATACACAATCCCAATCCAATCAAATTTTGAATACACAAACCTAAACCAATCTAATCCTGAATACACAATCCCAAACCAATCAACTCCTGAATAAACAATCCTGAACCAATGTAATCCCGAAAACACAATCCCAAACCAATCTAATCCTCATCCGACAATCCCAAAACAATCCAATCCTGAATACACAATTCCGAACCAATCTAATCCTGAATACACAATCCTGAGCCAATCTAATCATGAATACACAATCCTGAACCTATCAAATCCTGAGTACACAATCCCGAACCAATCTAATCCTGAATATGCAATTCCTAACCAATCAAATCCTGAATACACTAACCCAAACAAATCTAATCCCGAATATACAATCCTGAACCAATCTAATCCTGAATACACAATCCCAAACCAATCTAATCCTGAATACACGATGCTGAACCGATCTAATCCCGAATACACAATCCAGAACCAATCTAATCCTGAATACACAATTCCGAACAAATCCATTACTGAATACACAATTCCAAACCGATCTAATCCTGAATACACAATCCTGAATCAAACTAATCCCGAATACAAAATCCTGAACCAATCTAATCCTGAACACAATTTCAAACCAATCTAATCCTGATTACAAAACCTCAAAACTATTTAATCCTGAATACATAACCCTGAACCAATCAAATCCCAACCACACAATGCTAAATGAATATACTCATGAATAATCAATCCCAAATAAATCCCAAATGTGCAATCCCAATCCAATCTAATCCAAAATACACAATCCCAAACCAATCAAATCCTGAATACACAATCCCGAACCAATTTAATCCCGGATACACAATCCCAAACCAATCTAATCCTGAACACACAAGCCCGAACCAATCTAAACCTGAATACACAATTCCGAACCAACCTAATCCTGAATACACAATCCTGAACCAATCTAATCCGAACACACAATCCTGAAACAATCTAATCCTGAATACACAATCCAGAAACAATCTAAGCCTGAATACACAATTCCGAACCAATCTAATCCTGAATACACAATCCTGATCCAATCTAAACCTGAATACACAATCCCAATCCAATCAAATCCTGAATACACAAACCTAAAGCAATCTAATCCCGAATACACAATCCCAAAATTATCTAATTCTGAAAACACAATCCTGAACCAATCTAATCCGAACACACAATCCTGAAACAATCTAATCCTGAATACACAATCCAGAAACAATCTAATCCTGAAAACACAATACCGAACCAATCTAATCCTGAATACCCAATCCTGATCCAATCTAATCCTGAATACACAATCCCAATCCAATCAAATCCTGAATACACAAACCTAAACCAATCTAATCCCAAATACACAATCCCAAAATTATCTAATTTGAAAACACAATCCTGACCCAATCTAATCCTGAATACACAATCCTGAAACAATCTAATCGTGAATACACAATCCTGAACCAATCTAATCCCGAATACACAATCCTGAAACAATCTAATCCTGAATACACAATCCTGAACCAATCTAATCCTGAATACACAATCCCGAACCAATCTAATCCTGAATACATAATTCCGAACCAATCTAATCCTGAATACATAATCCTGAACCTATCAAATCCCAGCCACACAATCCTAAATGAATATACTCACGAATGCACAATTCCAAACAAATCCCAAATGCACAATCCCAAACAAATTTAATACTGAATACACAATCCCGAACAAATCTAATCCTGAATACACAAGCTCAAACCAGTCAAATCCTGCATACACAATCCCGAACCAATCCATTCCTGAATACACAATTCCAAACCTATCTAATCCCGAAAACACAATCCAAAACCAATCTATTCCCAGAATAACAATACCGAAACAAATTAATACTGAATACACAATCCCGAACCAATCTATTCCTCAATACACAATTCCTAACTTATCCAATCGTGAATACACAATCCTGAATAAATAATCCTGAACCAACCAAATCTCAGCCACACAATCCTAAATGAATATACTCGTGAATACAAAATTCCAAACAAATCCCAAATGCACAATCCCAAACAAATTTAATCCTGAATACACAATCCTGAACAAATCTAATCCTGAATACACAAGCTCAAACCAATCAAATCCTGAATACACAATCCCGAACCAATCAAATCCTGAATTCACAATCCCAAACAAATCTAATCCCAAATGTACAAATCTGAAACAATCTAATCCTGAATACACAATCCCAATCCAATCAACTCCTGAAAACACAATCCTGAACCAATCTAATCCCGAATACAAAATCCTGAACCAATCTAATCCTCAATACACAATCCTGAACCAATGTAATCCCGAATACACAATTCTGAAAAAATCTGATCCTGAATACACAATTATGAACCAATCTAATCCTGAATACACAATTACGAGCTAATCTAAACCTGAATACACAATTCCAACCCTATCTAATCCTGAATGCACAATCCTGAATCAATCTAATCCTGAATTCACAAACCCAAACAAATCTAATCCCAAATGTTCAAATTTGAACCAATCTAATCCTGAATACACAATCCCAATCCAATCAAATTTTGAATACACAAACCTAAACCAATCTAATCCTGAATACACAATCCCAAACCAATCAACTCCTGAATAAACAATCCTGAACCAATGTAATCCCGAATACACAATCCCAAACCAATCTAATCCTCATCCGACAATCCCAAAACAATCCAATCCTGAATACACAATTCCGAACCAATCTAATCCTGAATACACAATGCTGAACCAATCTAATCATGAATACACAATCCTGAACCTATCAAATCCTGAGTACACAATCTCGAACCAATCTAATCCTGAATATGCAATTCCTAACCAATCAAATCCTGAATACACCAACCCAAACAAATCTAATCCCGAATATACAATCCTGAACAAATCTAATCCTGAATACACAATCCCAAACCAATCTAATCCTGAATACACAATGCTGAACCGATCTAATCCCGAATACACAATCCAGAACCAATCTAATCCTGAATACACAATTCCGAACAAATCCATTACTGAATACACAATTCCAAACCGATCTAATCCTGAATACACAATCCTGAATCAAACTAATCCCGAATACAAAATCCTGAACCAATCTAATCCTGAACACACAATTTCAAACCAATCTAATCCTGATTACAAAACCTCAAAACTATTTAATCCTGAATACATAACCCTGAACCAATCAAATCCCAACCACACAATGCTAAATGAATATACTCATGAATAATCAATCCCAAATAAATCCCAAATGTGCAATCCCAATCCAATCTAATCCAAAATACACAATCCCAAACCAATCAAATCCTGAATACACAATCCCGAACCAATTTAATCCCGGATACACAATCCCAAACCAATCTAATCCTGAACACACAAGCCCGAACCAATCTAAACCTGAATACACAATTCCGAACCAACCTAATCCTGAATACACAATCCTGAACCAATCTAATCCGAACACACAATCCTGAAACAATCTAATCCTGAATACACAATCCAGAAACAATCTAAGCCTGAATACACAATTCCGAACCAATCTAATCCTGAATACACAATCCTGATCCAATCTAAACCTGAATACACAATCCCAATCCAATCAAATCCTGAATACATAAACCTAAAGCAATCTAATCCCGAATACACAATCACAAAATTATCTAATTCTGAAAACACAATCCTGAACCAATTTAATCCAAAATACACAATCCCAAACCAATCAAATCCTCAATAACTCAATCCTGAACCAATCTAATCCCGTATACACAATCCCAAACCAATCTAATCCTGAAGCCACAAGCCCGAACCAATCTAATCCTGAATACACAATTCCGAAAATATCTAATCCTGAATACACAATCCTGAACCAATCTAATCCTGAATACACAATTCCGAAACAATCTAATCCTGAATACACAATCCTGAACCAATATAATCCTGAATACACAATCCCAATCCAATCAAATCCTGAATACACAAACCTAAACCAATCTAACCACGAATACACAATCCCAAACAGATCTAATCCTGAAAACACAATCCTGAACCAATCTAATCCGAAGACACAATCCTGAAACAATCTAATCCTGAATACACAATCCCAATCCAATCAAATCCTGAATACACAAACCTAAACCAATCTAATCCCGAATACACAATCCCAAACAGATCTAATCCTGAAAACACAATCCTCAACCAATCTAATCCGAACACACAATCCTGAAACAATCTAATCCTGAATACACAATCCAGAAACAATCTAATCCTGAAAACACAATACCGAACCAATCTAATCCTGAATACCCAATCCTGATCCAATCTAATCCTGAATACACAATCCCAATCCAATCAAATCCTGAATACACAAACCTAAACCAATCTAATCCCAAATACACAATCCCAAAATTATCTAATTTGAAAACACAATCCTGACCCAATCTAATCCAAAATACACAATCCCAAAACAATCAACTCCTGAATACAAAATCCTGAACCAATCTAATCCCGTATACACAATCCCAAAGCAATCTAATCCTGAACCCACAATCCCGAACCAAACTAATCCTGAATACACAATTCCGAACCAATCTAATCCTGAATACACAATCCTGAAACAATCTAATCGTGAATACACAATCCTGAACCAATCTAATCCCGAATACACAATCCTGAAACAATCTAATCCTGAATACACAATCCTGAACCAATCTAATCCTGAATACACAATCCCGAACCAATCTAATCCTGAATACATAATTCCGAACCAATCTAATCCTGAATACATAATCCTGAACCAATCAAATCCCAGCCACACAATCCTAAATGAATATACTCACGAATGCACAATTCCAAACAAATCCCAAATGCACAATCCCAAACAAATTTAATACTGAATACACAATCCCGAACAAATCTAATCCTGAATACACAAGCTCAAACCAGTCAAATCCTGCATACACAATCCCGAACCAATCCATTCCTGAATACACAATTCCAAACCTATCTAATCCCGAAAACACAATCCAAAACCAATCTATTCCCAGAATAACAATACCGAAACAAATTAATACTGAATACACAATCCCGAACCAATCTATTCCTCAATACACAATTCCTAACTTATCCAATCGTGAATACACAATCCTGAATAAATAATCCTGAACCAACCAAATCTCAGCCACACAATCCTAAATGAATATACTCGTGAATACAAAATTCCAAACAAATCCCAAATGCACAATCCCAAACAAATTTAATCCTGAATACACAATCCTGAACA
The DNA here is from genome assembly GCF_017639515.1 of Carcharodon carcharias. Taxonomy (NCBI): domain Eukaryota; kingdom Metazoa; phylum Chordata; class Chondrichthyes; order Lamniformes; family Lamnidae; genus Carcharodon; species Carcharodon carcharias. The sequence goes on from NC_054484.1 coordinate 87,651,370, forward strand.
AATCTAATCCTGAATACACAAGCTCAAACCAATCAAATCCTGAATACACAATCCCGAACCAATCAAATCCTGAATTCACAATCCCAAACAAATCTAATCCCAAATGTACAAATCTGAAACAATCTAATCCTGAATACACAATCCCAATCCAATCAACTCCTGAAAACACAATCCTGAACCAATCTAATCCCGAATACAAAATCCTGAACCAATCTAATCCTCAATACACAATCCTGAACCAATGTAATCCCGAATACACAATTCTGAAAAAATCTGATCCTGAATACACAATTATGAACCAATCTAATCCTGAATACACAATTACGAGCTAATCTAAACCTGAATACACAATTCCAACCCTATCTAATCCTGAATGCACAATCCTGAATCAATCTAATCCTGAATTCACAAACCCAAACAAATCTAATCCCAAATGTTCAAATTTGAACCAATCTAATCCTGAATACACAATCCCAATCCAATCAAATTTTGAATACACAAACCTAAACCAATCTAATCCTGAATACACAATCCCAAACCAATCAACTCCTGAATAAACAATCCTGAACCAATGTAATCCCGAATACACAATCCCAAACCAATCTAATCCTCATCCGACAATCCCAAAACAATCCAATCCTGAATACACAATTCCGAACCAATCTAATCCTGAATACACAATGCTGAACCAATCTAATCATGAATACACAATCCTGAACCTATCAAATCCTGAGTACACAATCTCGAACCAATCTAATCCTGAATATGCAATTCCTAACCAATCAAATCCTGAATACACCAACCCAAACAAATCTAATCCCGAATATACAATCCTGAACAAATCTAATCCTGAATACACAATCCCAAACCAATCTAATCCTGAATACACAATGCTGAACCGATCTAATCCCGAATACACAATCCAGAACCAATCTAATCCTGAATACACAATTCCGAACAAATCCATTACTGAATACACAATTCCAAACCGATCTAATCCTGAATACACAATCCTGAATCAAACTAATCCCGAATACAAAATCCTGAACCAATCTAATCCTGAACACACAATTTCAAACCAATCTAATCCTGATTACAAAACCTCAAAACTATTTAATCCTGAATACATAACCCTGAACCAATCAAATCCCAACCACACAATGCTAAATGAATATACTCATGAATAATCAATCCCAAATAAATCCCAAATGTGCAATCCCAATCCAATCTAATCCAAAATACACAATCCCAAACCAATCAAATCCTGAATACACAATCCCGAACCAATTTAATCCCGGATACACAATCCCAAACCAATCTAATCCTGAACACACAAGCCCGAACCAATCTAAACCTGAATACACAATTCCGAACCAACCTAATCCTGAATACACAATCCTGAACCAATCTAATCCGAACACACAATCCTGAAACAATCTAATCCTGAATACACAATCCAGAAACAATCTAAGCCTGAATACACAATTCCGAACCAATCTAATCCTGAATACACAATCCTGATCCAATCTAAACCTGAATACACAATCCCAATCCAATCAAATCCTGAATACATAAACCTAAAGCAATCTAATCCCGAATACACAATCACAAAATTATCTAATTCTGAAAACACAATCCTGAACCAATTTAATCCAAAATACACAATCCCAAACCAATCAAATCCTCAATAACTCAATCCTGAACCAATCTAATCCCGTATACACAATCCCAAACCAATCTAATCCTGAAGCCACAAGCCCGAACCAATCTAATCCTGAATACACAATTCCGAAAATATCTAATCCTGAATACACAATCCTGAACCAATCTAATCCTGAATACACAATTCCGAAACAATCTAATCCTGAATACACAATCCTGAACCAATATAATCCTGAATACACAATCCCAATCCAATCAAATCCTGAATACACAAACCTAAACCAATCTAACCACGAATACACAATCCCAAACAGATCTAATCCTGAAAACACAATCCTGAACCAATCTAATCCGAAGACACAATCCTGAAACAATCTAATCCTGAATACACAATCCCAATCCAATCAAATCCTGAATACACAAACCTAAACCAATCTAATCCCGAATACACAATCCCAAACAGATCTAATCCTGAAAACACAATCCTCAACCAATCTAATCCGAACACACAATCCTGAAACAATCTAATCCTGAATACACAATCCAGAAACAATCTAATCCTGAAAACACAATACCGAACCAATCTAATCCTGAATACACAATCCTGATCCAATCTAATCCTGAATACACAATCCCAATCCAATCAAATCCTGAATACACAAACCTAAACCAATCTAATCCCAAATACACAATCCCAAAATTATCTAATTTGAAAACACAATCCTGACCCAATCTAATCCAAAATACACAATCCCAAAACAATCAACTCCTGAATACAAAATCCTGAACCAATCTAATCCCGTATACACAATCCCAAAGCAATCTAATCCTGAACCCACAATCCCGAACCAAACTAATCCTGAATACACAATTCCGAACCAATCTAATCCTGAATACAAAATCCTGAACCAATCTAATCCTGAACACAATTTCAAACCAATCTAATCCTGATTACAAAACCTCAAAACTATTTAATCCTGAATACATAACCCTGAACCAATCAAATCCCAACCACACAATGCTAAATGAATATACTCATGAATAATCAATCCCAAATAAATCCCAAATGTGCAATCCCAATCCAATCTAATCCAAAATACACAATCCCAAACCAATCAAATCCTGAATACACAATCCCGAACCAATTTAATCCCGGATACACAATCCCAAACCAATCTAATCCTGAACACACAAGCCCGAACCAATCTAAACCTGAATACACAATTCCGAACCAACCTAATCCTGAATACACAATCCTGAACCAATCTAATCCGAACACACAATCCTGAAACAATCTAATCCTGAATACACAATCCAGAAACAATCTAAGCCTGAATACACAATTCCGAACCAATCTAATCCTGAATACACAATCCTGATCCAATCTAAACCTGAATACACAATCCCAATCCAATCAAATCCTGAATACACAAACCTAAAGCAATCTAATCCCGAATACACAATCCCAAAATTATCTAATTCTGAAAACACAATCCTGAACCAATCTAATCCATTATACACAATCCCAAACCAATCAAATCCTGAATACTCAATCCTGAACCAATCTAATCCCGTATATACAATCCCAAACCAATCTAATCCTGAACCCACAAGCCTGAACCAATCTAATCCTGAATACACAATTCCGAAAATATCTAATACTGATTACACAATCCTGAACCAATCTAATCCTGAATACACAATTCCGAAACAATCTAATCCCGAATACACAATCCCAAACAGATCTAATCCTGAAAACACAATCCTGAACCAATCTAATCCGAACACACAATCCTGAAACAATCTAATCCTGAATACACAATCCTGAAACAATCTAATCCTGAAAACACAATTCTGAACCAGTCTAATCCTGAATACACAATCCTGATCCAATCTAATCCTGAATACACAATCCCAATCCAATCAAATCCTGAATACACAAACCTAAACCAATCTAATCCCAAATACACAATCCCAAAATTATCTAATTTGAAAACACAATCCTGACCCAATCTAATCCAAAATACACAATCCCAAAACAATCAACTCCTGAATACAAAATCCTGAACCAATCTAATCCCGTATACACAATCCCAAAGCAATCTAATCCTGAACACACAATCCCGAACCAAACTAATCCTGAATACACAATTCCGAACCAATCTAATCCTGAATACACAATCCTGAAACAATCTAATCTTGAATACACAATCCTGAACCAATCTAATCCCGAATACACAATCCTGAAACAATCTAATCCTGAATACACAATCCTGAACCAATCTAATCCTGAATACACAATCCCGAACCAATCTAATCCTGAATACATAATTCCGAACCAATCTAATCCTGAATACATAATCCTGAACCAATCAAATCCCAACCACACAATCCTAAATGAATATACTCACGAATACACAATTCCAAACAAATCCCAAATGCACAATCCCAAACAAATTTAATACTGAATACACAATCCCGAACAAATCTAATCCTGAATACACAAGCTCAAACCAGTCAAATCCTGCATACACAATCCCGAACCAATCGAATCCTGAATACACAATCCCGAACCAATCCATTCCTGAATACACAATTCCAAACCTATCTAATCCCGAAAACACAATCCAAAACCAATCTATTCCCAGAATAACAGTACCGAAACAAATTAATACTGAATACACAATCCCGAACCAATCTATTCCTGAATACACAATTCCTAATTTATTCAATCGTGAATACACAATCCTGAATAAATAATCCTGAACCAACCAAATCTCAGCCACACAATCCTAAATGAATATACTCGTGAATACAAAATTCCAAACAAATCCCAAATGCACAATCCCAAACAAATTTAATCCTGAATACACAATCCTGAACAAATCTAATCCTAAATACACAAGCTCAAACCAATCAAATCCTGAATACACAATCCCGAACCAATCAAATCCTGAATTCACAATCCCAAACAAATCTAATCCCAAATGTACAAATCTGAAACAATCTAATCCTGAATACACAATCCCAATCCAATCAACTCCTGAAAACACAATCCTGAACCAATCTAATCCCGAATACAAAATCCTGAACCAATCTAATCCTCAATACACAATCCTGAACCAATGTAATCCCGAATACACAATTCTGAAAAAATCTGATCCTGAATACACAATTATGAACCAATCTAATCCTGAATACACAATTCCGAAACAATCTAATCCTGAATACACAATCCTGAACCAATATAATCCTGAATACACAATCCCAATCCAATCAAATCCTGAATACACAAACCTAAACCAATCTAATCCCGAATACACAATCCCAAACAGATCTAATCCTGAAAACACAATCCTGAACCAATCTAATCCGAACACACAATCCTGAAACAATCTAATCCTGAATACACAATCCTGAAACAATCTAATCCTGAAAACACAATTCAGAACCAATCTAATTCTGAATACACAATCCTGATCCAATCCAATCCTGAATACACAATCCCAATCCAATCAAATCCTGAATACACAAACCTAAACCAATCTAATCCCAAATACACAATCCCAAAATTATCTAATTTGAAAACACAATCCTGACCCAATCTAATCCAAAGTACACAATCACTAAACAATCAACTCCTGAATACAAAATCCTGAACCAATCTAATCCTGAATACATAATTCCGAACCAATCTAATCCTGAATACATAATCCTGAACCAATCAAATCCCAACCACACAATCCTAAATGAATATACTCACGAATGCACAATTCCAAACAATTCCCAAATGCACAATCCCAAACAAATTTAATACTGAATACACAATCCCGAACAAATCTAATCCTGAATACACAAGCTCAAACCAGTCAAATCCTGCATACACAATCCGGAACCAATCCATTCCTGAATACACAATTCCAAACCTATCTAATCCCGAAAACACAATCCAAAATCAATCTATTCCCAGAATAACAATACCGAAACAAATTAATACTGAATACACAATCCCGAACCAATCTATTCCTCAATACACAATTCCTAACTTATCCAATCGTGAATACACAATCCTGAATAAATAATCCTGAACCAACCAAATCTCAGCCACACAATCCTAAATGAATATACTCGTGAATACAAAATTCCAAACAAATCCCAAATGCACAATCATAAACAAATTTAATCCTGAATACACAATCCTGAACAAATCTAATCCTGAATACACAAGCTCAAACCAATCAAATCCTGAATACACAATCCCGAACCAATCAAATCCTGAATTCACAATCCCAAACAAATCTAATCCCAAATGTACAAATCTGAAACAATCTAATCCTGAATACACAATCCCAATCCAATCAACTCCTGAAAACGCAATCCTGAACCAATCTAATCCCGAATACAAAATCCTGAACCAATCTAATCCTCAATACACAATCCTGAACCAATGTAATCCCGAATACACAATTCTGAAAAAATCTGATCCTGAATACACAATTATGAACCAATCTAATCCTGAATACACAATTACGAGCTAATCTAAACCTGAATACACAATTCCAACCCTATCTAATCCCGAATGCACAATCCTGAATCAATCTAATCCCGAATATACAACCCTAACCAACTAATCCTGAATGCACAATTTCGAACCAATCTAATCCTGAATACAAAAGCTCAAAGCCATTTAATCCTGAATACATAACACTGAACCAATCAAATCCCAACTACACAATCCTAAATGAAAATACTCATAAATACTCAATCCCAAATAAATCACAAATCTGAAATCCCAAACCAATCTAATCCTGAATACACAATCCCCAACCAATCAAATCCTGAATTCATAAAACCAAACCAATCTAATCCCGAATATACAACCCTGAACCAATCCAATCCCATATACACAATCCCAAAACAATCAACTCCTGAATACAAAATCCTGAACCAATCTAATCCCGAATACACAATCCCAAAGCAATCTAATCCTGAACCCACAATCCCGAACCAAACTAATCCTGAATACACAATTCCGAACCAATCTAATCCTGAATACACAATCCTGAAACAATCTAATCGTGAATAAACAATCCTGAACCAATCTAATACCGAATACACAATCCTGAAACAATCTAATCCTGAATACACAATCCTGAACCAATCTAATCCTGAATACACAATCCCGAACCAATCTAATCCTGAATACATAATTCCGAACCAATCTAATCCTGAATACATAATCCTGAACCAATCAAATCCCAACCACACAATCCTAAATGAATATACTCACGAATACACAATTCCAAACAAATCCCAAATGCACAATCCCAAACAAATTTAATCTGAATACACAATCCCGAACAAATATAATCCTGAATACACAAGCTCAAACTAATCAAATCCTGAATACACAATCCCGAACCAATCAAATCCTGAATTCACAAACCCAAACAAATCTAATCCCAAATGTTCAAATTTGAACCAATCTAATCCTGAATACACAATCCCAATCCAATCAAATTTTGAATACACAAACCTAAACCAATCTAATCCTGAATACACAATCCCAAACCAATCAACTCCTGAATAAACAATCCTGAACCAATGTAATCCCGAAAACACAATCCCAAACCAATCTAATCCTCATCCGACAATCCCAAAACAATCCAATCCTGAATACACAATTCCGAACCAATCTAATCCTGAATACACAATCCTGAACCAATCTAATCATGAATACACAATCCTGAACCTATCAAATCCTGAGTACACAATCCCGAACCAATCTAATCCTGAATATGCAATTCCTAACCAATCAAATCCTGAATACACTAACCCAAACAAATCTAATCCCGAATATACAATCCTGAACAAATCTAATCCTGAATACACAATCCCAAACCAATCTAATCCTGAATACACAATGCTGAACCGATCTAATCCCGAATACACAATCCAGAACCAATTTAATCCTGAATACACAATTCCGAACAAATCCATTACTGAATACACAATTCCAAACCGATCTAATCCTGAATACACAATCCTGAATCAAACTAATCCCGAATACAAAATCCTAAACCAATCTAATCCTGAACACACAATTTCAAACCAATCTAATCCTGATTACAAAACCTCAAAACTATTTAATCCTGAATACATAACCCTGAACCAATCAAATCCCAACCACACAATGCTAAATGAATATACTCATGAATAATCAATCCCAAATAAATCCCAAATGTGCAATCCCAATCCAATCTAATCCAAAATACACAATCCCAAACCAATCAAATCCTGAATACACAATCCCGAACCAATTTAATCCCGGATACACAATCCCAAACCAATCTAATCCTGAACACACAAGCCCGAACCAATCTAAACCTGAATACACAATTCCAAACCAACCTAATCCTGAATACACAATCCTGAACCAATCTAATCCGAACACACAATCCTGAAACAATCTAATCCTGAATACACAATCCAGAAACAATCTAAGCCTGAATACACAATTCCGAACCAATCTAATCCTGAATACACAATCCTGATCCAATCTAAACCTGAATACACAATCCCAATCCAATCAAATCCTGAATACACAAACCTAAAGCAATCTAATCCCGAATACACAATCACAAAATTATCTAATTCTGAAAACACAATCCTGAACCAATCTAATCCAAATTACACAATCCCAAACCAATCAAATCCTGAATACTCAATCCTGAACCAATCTAATCCCTTATACACAATCCCAAACCAATCTAATCCTGAACCCACAAGCCTGAACCAATCTAATCCTGAATACACAATTCCGAAAATATCTAATCCTGAATACACAATCCTGAACCAATCTAATCCTGAATACACAATTCCGAAACAATCTAATCCCGAATACACAATCCCAAACAGATCTAATCCTGAAAACACAATCCTGAACCAATCTAATCCGAAGACACAATCCTGAAACAATCTAATCCTGAATACACAATCCCATTCCAATCAAATCCTGAATACACAAACCTAAACCAATCTAATCCCGAATAAACAATCCCAAAAAGATCTAATCCTGAAAACACAATCTTGAACCAATCTAATCCGAACACACAATCCTGAAACAATCTAATCCTGAATACACAATCCTGAAACAATCTAATCCTGAAAACACAATTCCGAACCAATCTAATCCTGAATACACAATCCTGATCCAATCTAATCCTGAATACACAATCCCAATCCAATCAAATCCTGAATACACAAACCTAAACCAATCTAATCCCAAATACACAATCCCAAAATTATCTAATTTGAAAACACAATCCTGACCCAATCTAATCCAAAGTACACAATCCCAAAACAATCAACTCCTGAATACAAAATCCTGAACCAATCTAATCTCGTATACACAATCCCAAAGCAATCTAATTCTGAACCCACAATCCCGAACCAAACTAATCCTGAATACACAATTCCGAACCAATCTAATCCTGAATACACAATCCTGAAACAATCTAATCGTGAATACACAATCCTGAACCAATCTAATCCCGAATACACAATCCTGAAACAATCTAATCCTGAATACACAATCCTGAACCAATCTAATCCTGAATACACAATCCCGAACCAATCTAATCTTGAATACATAATTCCGAACCAATCTAATCCTGAATACATAATCCTGAACCAATCAAATCCCAAACACACAATCCTAAATGAATATACTCACGAATACACAATTCCAAACAAATCCCAAATGCACAATCCCAAACAAATTTAATCCTGAATACACAATCCCAAACAAATCTAATCCTGAATACACAAGCTCAAACCAATCAAATCCTGAATACACATTCCCGAACCAATCAAATCCTGAATTCACAAACCCAAACAAATCTAATCCCGAATGTACAAATTTGAACCAATCTAATCCTGAATACACAATCCCAATCCAATCAAATTTTGAATGCACAAATCTAACCAATCTAATCCTGAATACACAATCCCAAACCAATCAACTCCTGAATACACAATCCTGAACAAATGTAATCCCGAATACACAATCCCAAACGAATCTAATCCTGATCCGACAATCCCAAAACAATCCAATCCTGAATACACAATTCCGAACCAATCTAATCCTGAATACACAATCCTGAACCAATCTAATCATGAATACGCAATGCTGAACCAATCTAATCCCGATTACACAATCCCGAAAAAATCTAATCCTGAATACACAATCCTGAACCAATCTAATCATGAATAGACAATCCTGAACCAATCAAATCCTGAGTACACAATCCCGAACCAATCTAAATCCTGAATATGCAATTCCTAACCAATCAAATCCTGAATACACTAACCCAAACAAATCTATTCCCGAATATACAATCCTGAACCAATCAAATCCTGTATACACAATCCCATACCAATCTAATCCTGAATACATAATCCCGAACCAATCAAAACCTGAATATACAATCCTGAACCAATCAAATCCTGAATACACAATCCCAATCCAATCAAATCCTGACTACACAAACCTAAACCAATCTAATCCCGAATACACAATCCCAAACAGATCTAATCCTGAAAACACAATCCTGAACCAATCTAATCCGGACACACAATCCTGAAACAATCTAATCCTGAATACACAATCCCAATCCAATCAAATCCTGAATACACAAACCTAAACCAATCTAATCCCGAATACACAATCGCAAACAGATCTAATCCTGAAAACACAATCCTGAACCAATCTAATCCGAAAACACAATCCTGAAACAATCTAATCCTGAATACACAATCCTGAAGCAATCTAAGCCTGAAAACACAATTCATAACAAATCTAATCCTGAATACACAATCCTGATCCAATCTAATCCCGAATACACAATCCCAAAATTATATAATTTGAAAAGACAATCCTGACCCAATCTAATCCAAACTACACAATCCCAAACCAATCTAATCCTGAACCCACAAGCCCGAACTAATCTAATCCTGAATACACATTTCCGAAAAAATCTAATCCTGAATACACAATTCTGAACAATTCTAATCCTGAATACACAATCCCAAACCAATCTAATCCTGAATACACAATCCTGAAACAATCTAATCCTGAATACACAATCCCAATCCAATCAAATCTTGAATACACAAAACTAAACCAATCTAATCCCGAATACACAATCCCAAACAGATCTAATCCTGAAAACACAATCCTGAACCAATCTAATTAGAATACACAATCCTGAAACAATCTAATCCTGAATAAACAATCCTGAAACAATCTAATCCTGAATACACAATTACGAACCAATCTAAGCCTGAATACACAATCCTGATCCAATCTAAACCTGAATACACAATCCCAATCCAATCAAATCCTGAATACACAAACCTAAACCAATCTAATCCCGAATACACAATCCCAAACAGATCTAATCCTGAAAACACAATCCTGAACCAATCTAATCCGAACACACAATCCTGAAACAATTTAATCCTGAATACACAATCCCAAGCCAATCAAATACTGAATACACAAACCTAAACCTATCTAATCCCGAATACACAATCCCAAACAGATCTAATCCTGAAAACACAATCCTGAACCAACCTAATCCGAACACACAATCCTGAAACAATCTAATCCTGAATACACAATCCTGAAACAATCTAATCCTGAAAACACAATTCCGAACCAATCTAATCCTGAATACACAATCCTGATCCAATCTAATCCTGAATACACAATTCCAATCCAATCAAATCCTGAATACACAAACCTATACCAATCTAATCCCGAATAAACAATCCCAAAATTATCTAATTTGAAAACACAATCCTGACCCAATCTAATCCAAAATACAGAATCCCAAACCAATCAAATCCTGAATACACAATCCCGAACTAATCTAATCCCGTATACACAATCCCAAACCAATCTAATCCTGAACCCACAAGCCCGAACTAATCTAATCCTGAATACACAATTCCGAAAAAATCTAATCCTGAATACACAATCCTGAACCAATCTAATCCTGTATACCCAATTCCAAACCAATCTAATCCTGAATACACAATCCTGAAACAATCTAATCCTGAATACACAATCCCAATCCAATCAAATCTTGAATACACAAATCTAAACCAATCTAATCCCGAATACACAATCCCAAACAGATCTAATCCTGAAAACACAATCCGGAACCAATCTAATTAGAATACACAATCCTGAAACAATCTAATCCTGAATAAACAATCCTGAAACAATCTAATCCTGAATACACAATTACGAACCAATCTAAGCCTGAATACACAATCCTGATCCAATCTAAACCTGAATACACAATCCCAATCCAATCAAATGCTGAATACACAAACCTAAACCAATCTAATCCCGAATACACAATCCCAAAATTATCTAATTCTGAAAACACAAAACCTGAACCAATCTAATCCAAAATACACAATCCCAAACCCATGAAATCCTGAATACACAATCCCGAACCAATCTAATCCCGTATACACAATCCCAAACCAATCTAATCCTGAACCCAGAAGCCCGAACCAATCTAATCCCGAATACACAATTCCGAAAAAATCTAATCCTGAATACACAATCCTGAAACAATCTAATCCTGAATACACAATTCTGAAACAATCTAATTCTGAATACAAAATCCTGAACCAATCTAATACTGAATACACAATCCCAATCCAATCAAATCCTGAATACACAAACCTAAACCAATCTAATCCCGAATACACAATCGCAAACAGATCTAATCCTGAAAACACAATCCTGAACCAATCTAATCCGAACACACAATCCTGAAACAATCTAATCCTGAATACACAATCCTGAAGCAATCTAAGCCTGAAAACACAATTCATAACAAATCCAATCCTGAATACACAATCCTGATCCAATCTAATCCCGAATACACAATCCCAAAATTATATAATTTGAAAACACAATCCTGACCCAATCTAATCCAAAATACACAATCCCAAACCAATCAAATCCTGAATACACAATCCCGAACCAAACTATTCCCGTATACACAATCCCAAACCAATCTAATCCTGAACCCACAAGCCCGAAATAATCTAATCCTGAATACACATTTCCGAAAAAATCTAATCCTGAATACACAATTCTGAACAAATCTAATCCTGAATACACAATTCCAAACCAATCTAATCCTGAATACACAATCCTGAAACAATCTAATCCTGAATACACAATCCCAATCCAATCAAATCTTGAATACACAAAACTAAACCAATCTAATCCCGAATACACAATCCCAAACAGATCTAATCCTGAAAACACAATCCTGAACCAATCTAATTAGAATACACAATCCTGAAACAATCTAATCCTGAATAAACAATCCTGAAACAATCTAATCCTGAATACACAATTACGAACCAATCTAAGCCTGAATACACAATCCTGATCCAATCTAAACCTGAATACACAATCCCAATCCAATCAAATCCTGAATACACAAACCTAAACCAATCTAATCCCGAATACACAATCCAAACAGATCTAATCCTGAAAACACAATCCTGAACCAATCTAATCCGAACACACAATCCTGAAACAATCTAATCCTGAATACACAATCCCAATCCAATCAAATCCTGAATACACAAACCTAAACCTATCTAATCCCGAATACACAATCCCAAACAGATCTAATCCTGAAAACACAATCCTGAACCAACCTAATCCGAACACACAATCCTGAAACAATCTGATCCTGAATACACAGTCCTGAAACAATCTAATCCTGAAAACACAATTCCGAACCAATCTAATCCTGAATACACAATCCTGATCCAATCTAATCCTGAATACACAATCCCAATCCAATCAAATCCTGAATACACAAACCTAAACCAATCTAATCCTGAATAAACAATCCCAAAATTATCTAATTTGAAAACACAATCCTGACCCAATCTAATCCAAAATACAGAATCCCAAACCAATCAAATCCTGAATACACAATCCCGAACTAATCTAATCCCGTATACACAATCCCAAACCAATCTAATCCTGAACCCACAAGCCCGAACTAATCTAATCCTGAATACACAATTCCGAAAAAATCTAATCCTGAATACACAATCCTGAACCAATCTAATCCTGTATACCCAATTCCAAACCAATCTAATCCTGAATACACAATCCTGAAACAATCTAATCCTGAATAGACAATCCCAATCCAATCAAATCTTGAATACACAAATCTAAACCAATCTAGTCCCGAATACACAATCCCAAAAGGATCTAATCCTGAAAACACAATCCTGAACCAATTTAATTAGAATACACAATCCTGAAACAATCTAATCCTGAATAAACAATCCTGAAACAATCTAATCCTGAATACACAATTACGAACCAATCTAAGCCTGAATACACAATCCTGATCCAATCTAAACCTGAATACACAATCCCAATCCAATCAAATCCTGAATACACAAACCTAAACCAATCTAATTCCGAATACACAATCCCAAAATTATCTAATTCTGAAAACACAATCCTGAACCAATCTAATCCAAAATACACAATCCCAGACCCATGAAATCCTGAATACACAATCCCGAACCAATCTAATCCCGTATACACAATCCCAAACCAATCTAATCCTGAACCCACAAGCCCGAACCAATCTAATCCCGAATACACAATTCCGAAAAAATCTAATCCTGAATACACAATCCTGAACGAATCTAATCCTGAATACACAATTCCGAAACAATCTAATTCTGAATATACAATCCTGAACCAATCTAATCCTGAATACACAATCCCAATCCCATCAAATCCTGAATACACAAACCTAAACCAATCTAATCCCGAATACACAATCCCAAACAGATCTAATCCTGAAAACACAATCCTGAACCAATCTAATCCGAACACACAATCCTGAAACAATCTAATCCTGAATACACAATCCCAATCCAATCAAATCCTGAATACACAAACCTAAACCTATCTAATCCCGAATACACAATCCCAAACAGATCTAATCCTGAAAACACAATCCTGAACCAACCTAATCCGAACACACAATCCTGAAACAATCTAATCCTGAATACACAATCCTGAAACAATCTAATCCTGAAAACACAATTCCGAACCAATCAAATCCTGAGTACACAATCCCGAACCATTCTAAATCCTGAATATGCAATTCCTAACCAATCAAATCCTGAATACACTAACCCAAACAAATCTAATCCCGAATATACAATCCTGAACCAATCAAATCCTGTATACACAATCCCATACCAATCTAATCCTGAATACATAATCCCGAACCAATCAAAACCTGAATATACAATCCTGAACCAATCAAATCCTGAATACACAATCCCAATCCAATCAAATCCTGACTACACAAACCTAAACCAATCTAATCCCGAATACACAATCCCAAACAGATCTAATCCTGAAAACACAATCCTGAACCAATCTAATCCGGACACACAATCCTGAAACAATCTAATCCTGAATACACAATCCCAATCCAATCAAATCCTGAATACACAAACCTAAACCAATCTAATCCCGAATACACAATCGCAAACAGATCTAATCCTGAAAACACAATCCTGAACCAATCTAATCCGAAAACACAATCCTGAAACAATCTAATCCTGAATACACAATCCTGAAGCAATCTAAGCCTGAAAACACAATTCATAACAAATCTAATCCTGAATACACAATCCTGATCCAATCTAATCCCGAATACACAATCCCAAAATTATATAATTTGAAATCACAATCCTGACCCAATCTAATCCAAAATACACAATCCCAAACCAATCAAATCCTGAATACACAATCCCGAACCAAACTATTCCCGTATACACAATCCCAAACCAATCTAATCCTGAACCCACAAGCCCGAACTAATCTAATCCTGAATACACATTTCCGAAAAAATCTAATCCTGAATACACAATTCTGAACAAATTTAATCCTGAATACACAATTCCAAACCAATCTAATCCTGAATACACAATCCTGAAACAATCTAATCCTGAATACACAATCCCAATCCAATCAAATCTTGAATACACAAAACTAAACCAATCTAATCCCAAATACACAATCCCAAACAGATCTAATCCTGAAAACACAATCCTGAACCAATCTAATTAGAATACACAATCCTGAAACAATCTAATCCTGAATAAACAATCCTGAAACAATCTAATCCTGAATACACAATTACGAACCAATCTAAGCCTGAATACACAATCCTGATCCAATCTAAACCTGAATACACAATCCCAATCCAATCAAATCCTGAATACACAAACCTAAACCAATCTAATCCCGAACACACAATCCAAACAGATCTAATCCTGAAAACACAATCCTGAACCAATCTAATCCGAACACACAATCCTGAAACAATCTAATCCTGAATACACAATCCCAATCCAATCAAATCCTGAATACACAATTACGAACCAATCTAAGCCTGAATACACAATCCTGATCCAATCTAAACCTGAGTACACAATCCCAATCCAATCAAATCCTGAATACACAAACCTAAACCAATCTAATCCCGAATACACAATCCAAACAGATCTAATCCTGAAAACACAATCCTGAACCAATCTAATCCGAACACACAATCCTGAAACAATCTAATCCTGAATACACAATCCCAATCCAATCAAATCCTGAATACACAAACCTAAACCTATCTAATCCCGAATACACAATCCCAAACAGATCTAATCCTGAAAACACAATCCTGAACCAACCTAATCCGAACACACAATCCTGAAACAATCTAATCCTGAATACACAGTCCTGAAACAATCTAATCCTGAAAACACAATTCCGAACCAATCTAATCCTGAATACACAATCCTGATCCAATCTAATCCTGAATACACAATCCCAATCCAATCAAATCCTGAATACACAAACCTAAACCAATCTAATCCTGAATAAACAATCCCAAAATTATCTAATTTGAAAACACAATCCTGACCCAATCTAATCCAAAATACAGAATCCCAAACCAATCAAATCCTGAATACACAATCCCGAACTAATCTAATCCCGTATACACAATCCCAAACCAATCTAATCCTGAACCCACAAGCCCGAACTAATCTAATCCTGAATACACAATTCCGAAAAAATCTTATCCTGAATACACAATCCTGAACCAATCTAATCCTGTATACCCAATTCCAAACCAATCTAATCCTGAATACACAATCCTGAAACAATCTAATCCTGAATACACAATCCCAATCCAATCAAATCTTGAATACACAAATCTAAACCAATCTAATCCCGAATACACAATCCCAAACAGATCTAATCCTGAAAACACAATCCGGAACCAATCTAATTAGAATACACAATCCTGAAACAATCTAATCCTGAATAAACAATCCTGAAACAATCTAATCCTGAATACACAATTACGAACCAATCTAAGCCTGAATACACAATCCTGATCCAATCTAAACCTGAATACACAATCCCAATCCAATCAAATCCTGAATACACAAACCTAAACCAATCTAATCCCGAATACACAATCCCAAAATTATCTAATTCTGAAAACGCAAAACCTGAACCAATCTAATCCAAAATACACAATCCCAAACCCATGAAATCCTGAATACACAATCCCGAACCAATCTAATCCCGTATACACAATCCCAAACCAATCTAATCCTGAACCCAGAAGCCCGAACCAATCTAATCCCGAATACACAATTCCGAAAAAATCTAATCCTGAATACACAATCCTGAAACAATCTAATCCTGAATACACAATTCTGAAACAATCTAATTCTGAATACACAATCCTAAACCAATCTAATCCTGAATACACAATCCCAATCCAATCAAATCCTGAATACACAAACCTAAACCAATCTAATCCCGAATACACAATCCCAAACAGATCTAATCCTGAAAACACAATCCTGAACCAATCTAATCCGAACGCACAATCCTGAAACAATCTAATCCTGAATACACAATCCTGAAGCAATCTAAGCCTGAAAACACAATTCATAACAAATCTAATCCTGAATACACAATCCTGATCCAATCTAATCCCGAATACACAATCCCAAAATTATATAATTTGAAAACACAATCCTGACCCAATCTAATCCAAAATACACAATCCCAAACCAATCAAATCCTGAATACACAATCCCGAACCAAACTATTCCCGTATACACAATCACGAACCAATTTAATCCTGAACCCACAAGCCCGAAATAATCTAATCCTGAATACACATTTCCGAAAAAATCTAATCCTGAATACACAATTCTGAACAAATCTAATCCTGAATACACAATTCCAAACCAATCTAATCCTGAATACACAATCCTGAAACAATCTAATCCTGAATACACAATCCCAATCCAATCAAATCTTGAATACACAAAACTAAACCAATCTAATCCCGAATACACAATCCCAAACAGATCTAATCCTGAAAACACAATCCTGAACCAATCTAATTAGAATACACAATCCTGAAACAATCTAATCCTGAATAAACAATCCTGAAACAATCTAATCCTGAATACACAATTACGAACCAATCTAAGCCTGAATACACAATCCTGATCCAATCTAAACCTGAATACACAATCCCAATCCAATCAAATCCTGAATACACAAACCTAAACCAATCTAATCCCGAATACACAATCCAAACAGATCTAATCCTGAAAACACAATCCTGAACCAATCTAATCCGAACACACAATCCTGAAACAATCTAATCCTGAATACACAATCCCAATCCAATCAAATCCTGAATACACAAACCTAAACCTATCTAATCCCGAATACACAATCCCAAACAGATCTAATCCTGAAAACACAATCCTGAACCAACCTAATCCGAACACACAATCCTGAAACAATCTAATCCTGAATACACAGTCCTGAAACAATCTAATCCTGAAAACACAATTCCGAACCAATCTAATCCTGAATACACAATCCTGATCCAATCTAATCCTGAATACACAATCCCAATCCAATCAAATCCTGAATACACAAACCTAAACCAATCTAATCCTGAATAAACAATCCCAAAATTATCTAATTTGAAAACACAATACTGACCCAATCTAATCCAAAATACAGAATCCCAAACCAATCAAATCCTGAATACACAATCCCGAACTAATCTAATCCCGTATACACAATCCCAAACCAATCTAATCCTGAACCCACAAGCCCGAACTAATCTAATCCTGAATACACAATTCCGAAAAAATCTAATCCTGAATACACAATCCTGAACCAATCTAATCCTGTATACCCAATTCCAAACCAATCTAATCCTGAATACACAATCCTGAAACAATCTAATCCTGAATACACAATCCCAATCCAATGAAATCTTGAATACACAAATCTAAACCAATCTAATCCCGAATACACAATCCCAAACAGATCTAATCCTGAAAACACAATCCTGAACCAATCTAATTAGAATACACAATCCTGAAACAATCTAATCCTGAATAAACAATCCTGAAACAATCTAATCCTGAATACACAATTACGAACCAATCTAAGCCTGAATACACAATCCTGATCCAATCTAAACCTGAATACACAATCCCAATCCAATCAAATCCTGAATACACAAACCTAAACCAATCTAATCCCGAATACACAATCCCAAAATTATCTAATTCTGAAAACACAATCCTGAACCAATCTAATCCAAAATACACAATCCCAAACCCATGAAACCTTGAATACACAATCCCGAACCAATCTAATCCCGTATACACAATCCCAAACCAATCTAATCCTGAACCCACAAGCCCGAACCAATCTAATCCCGAA
Organism: Carcharodon carcharias; assembly: GCF_017639515.1. NCBI lineage: Eukaryota > Metazoa > Chordata > Chondrichthyes > Lamniformes > Lamnidae > Carcharodon > Carcharodon carcharias. The sequence goes on from NC_054484.1 coordinate 87,670,961, forward strand.
TACACAATTCCGAAAAAATCTAATCCTGAATACACTAACCCAAACAAATCTAATCCCGAATATACAATCCTGAACCAATCAAATCCTGTATACACAATCCCATACCAATCTAATCCTGAATACATAATCCCGAACCAATCAAAACCTGAATATACAATCCTGAACCAATCAAATCCTGAATACACAATCCCAATCCAATCAAATCCTGACTACACAAACCTAAACCAATCTAATCCCGAATACACAATCCCAAACAGATCTAATCCTGAAAACACAATCCTGAACCAATCTAATCCGGACACACAATCCTGAAACAATCTAATCCTGAATACACAATCCCAATCCAATCAAATCCTGAATACACAAACCTAAACCAATCTAATCCCGAATACACAATCCCAAAATTATCTAATTCTGAAAACACAATCCTGAACCAATCTAATCCAAAATACACAATCCCAGACCCATGAAATCCTGAATACACAATCCCGAACCAATCTAATCCCGTATACACAATCCCAAACCAATCTAATCCTGAACCCACAAGCCCGAACCAATCTAATCCCGAATACACAATTCCGAAAAAATCTAATCCTGAATACACAATCCTGAACGAATCTAATCCTGAATACACAATTCCGAAACAATCTAATTCTGAATATACAATCCTGAACCAATCTAATCCTGAATACACAATCCCAATCCAATCAAATCCTGAATACACAAACCTAAACCAATCTAATCCCGAATACACAATCCCAAACAGATCTAATCCTGAAAACACAATCCTGAACCAATCTAATCCGAACACACAATCCTGAAACAATCTAATCCTGCATACACAATCCCAATCCAATCAAATCCTGAATACACAAACCTAAACCTATCTAATCCCGAATACACAATCCCAAACAGATCTAATCCTGAAAACACAATCCTGAACCAACCTAATCCGAACACACAATCCTGAAACAATCTAATCCTGAATACACAATCCTGAAACAATCTAATCCTGAAAACACAATTCCGAACCAATCAAATCCTGAGTACACAATCCCGAACCAATCTAAATCCTGAATATGCAATTCCTAACCAATCAAATCCTGAATACACTAACCCAAACAAATCTAATCCCGAATATACAATCCTGAACCAATCAAATCCTGTGTACACAATCCCATACCAATCTAATCCTGAATACATAATCCCGAACCAATCAAAACCTGAATATACAATCCTGAACCAATCAAATCCTGAATACACAATCCCAATCCAATCAAATCCTGACTACACAAACCTAAACCAATCTAATCCCGAATACACAATCCCAAACAGATCTAATCCTGAAAACACAATCCTGAACCAATCTAATCCGGACACACAATCCTGAAACAATCTAATCCTGAATACACAATCCCAATCCAATCAAATCCTGAATACACAAACCTAAACCAATCTAATCCCGAATACACAATCGCAAACAGATCTAATCCTGAAAACACAATCCTGAACCAATCTAATCCGAAAACACAATCCTGAAACAATCTAATCCTGAATACACAATCCTGAAGCAATCTAAGCCTGAAAACACAATTCATAACAAATCTAATCCTGAATACACAATCCTGATCCAATCTAATCCCGAATACACAATCCCAAAATTATATAATTTGAAAACACAATCCTGACCCACTCTAATCCAAAATACACAATCCCAAACCAATCAAATCCTGAATACACAATCCCGAACCAAACTATTCCCGTATACACAATCCCAAACCAATCTAATCCTGAACCCACAAGCCCGAACTAATCTAATCCTGAATACACATTTCCGAAAAAATCTAATCCTGAATACACAATTCTGAACAAATTTAATCCTGAATACACAATTCCAAACCAATCTAATCCTGAATACACAATCCTGAAACAATCTAATCCTGAATACACAATCCCAATCCAATCAAATCTTGAATACACAAAACTAAACCAATCTAATCCCAAATACACAATCCCAAACAGATCTAATCCTGAAAACACAATCCTGAACCAATCTAATTAGAATACACAATCCTGAAACAATCTAATCCTGAATAAACAATCCTGAAACAATCTAATCCTGAATACACAATTACGAACCAATCTAAGCCTGAATACACAATCCTGATCCAATCTAAACCTGAATACACAATCCCAATCCAATCAAATCCTGAATACACAAACCTAAACCAATCTAATCCCGAATACACAATCCAAACAGATCTAATCCTGAAAACACAATCCTGAACCAATCTAATCCGAACACACAATCCTGAAACAATCTAATCCTGAATACACAATCCCAATCCAATCAAATCCTGAATACACAAACCTAAACCTATCTAATCCCGAATACACAATCCCAAACAGATCTAATCCTGAAAACACAATCCTGAACCAACCTAATCCGAACACACAATCCTGAAACAATCTAATCCTGAATACACAGTCCTGAAACAATCTAATCCTGAAAACACAATTCCGAACCAATCTAATCCTGAATACACAATCCTGATCCAATCTAATCCTGAATACACAATCCCAATCCAATCAAATCCTGAATACACAAACCTAAACCAATCTAATCCTGAATAAACAATCCCAAAATTATCTAATTTGAAAACACAATCCTGACCCAATCTAATCCAAAATACAGAATCCCAAACCAATCAAATCCTGAATACACAATCCCGAACTAATCTAATCCCGTATACACAATCCCAAACCAATCTAATCCTGAACCCACAAGCCCGAACTAATCTAATCCTGAATACACAATTCCGAAAAAATCTAATCCTGAATACACAATCCTGAACCAATCTAATCCTGTATACCCAATTCCAAACCAATCTAATCCTGAATACACAATCCTGAAACAATCTAATCCTGAATACACAATCCCAATCCAATCAAATCTTGAATACACAAATCTAAACCAATCTAATCCCGAATACACAATCCCAAACAGATCAAATCCTGAAAACACAATCCTGAACCAATCTAATTAGAATACACAATCCTGAAACAATCTGATCCTGAATAAACAATCCTGAAACAATCTAATCCTGAATACACAATTACGAACCAATCTAAGCCTGAATACACAATCCTGATCCAATCTAAACCTGAATACACAATCCCAATCCAATCAAATCCTGAATACACAAACCTAAACCAATCTAATCCCGAATACACAATCCCAAAATTATCTAATTCTGAAAACACAATCCTGAACCAATCTAATCCAAAATACACAATCCCAGACCCATGAAATCCTGAATACACAATCCCGAACCAATCTAATCCAGTATACACAATCCCAAACCAATCTAATCCTGAACCCACAAGCCCGAACCAATCTAATCCCGAATACACAATTCCGAAAAAATCTAATCCTGAATACACAATCCTGAACGAATCTAATCCTGAATACACAATTCCGAAAAAATCTAATCCTGAATACACAATCCTGAACGAATCTAATCCTGAATACACAATTCCGAAACAATCTAATTCTGAATATACAATCCTGATCCAATCTAATCCTGAATACACAATCCCAATCCAATCAAATCCTGAATACACAAACCTAAACCAATCTAATCCCGAATACACAATCCCAAACAGATCTAATCCTGAAAACACAATCCTGAACCAATCTAATCCGAACACACAATCCTGAAACAATCTAATCCTGAATACACAATCCCAATCCAATCAAATCCTGAATACACAAACCTAAACCTATCTAATCCCGAATACACAATCCCAAACAGATCTAATCCTGAAAACACAATCCTGAACCAACCTAATCCGAACACACAATCCTGAAACAATGTAATCCTGAATACACAATCCTGAAACAATCTAATCCTGAAAACACAATTCCGAACCAATCAAATCCTGAGTGCACAATCACGAACCAATCTAAATCCTGAATATGCAATTCCTAACCAATCAAATCCTGAATACACTAACCCAAACAAATCTAATCCCGAATATACAATCCTGAACCAATCAAATCCTGTATACACAATCCCATACCAATCTAATCCTGAATACATAATCCCGAACCAATCAAAACCTGAATATACAATCCTGAACCAATCAAATCCTGAATACACAATCCCAATCCAATCAAATCCTGACTACACAAACCTAAACCAATCTAATCCCGAATACACAATCCCAAACAGATCTAATCCTGAAAACACAATCCTGAACCAATCTAATCCGGACACACAATCCTGAAACAATCTAATCCTGAATACACAATCCCAATCCAATCAAATCCTGAATACACAAACCTAAACCAATCTAATCCCGAATACACAATCGCAAACAGATCTAATCCTGAAAACACAATCCTGAACCAATCTAATCCGAAAACACAATCCTGAAACAATCTAATCCTGAATACACAATTCTGAAGCAATCTAAGCCTGAAAACACAATTCATAACAAATCTAATCCTGAATACACAATCCTGATCCAATCTAATCCCGAATACACAATCCCAAAATTATATAATTTGAAAACACAATCCTGACCCAATCTAATCCAAAATACACAATCCCAAACCAATCAAATCCTGAATACACAATCCCGAACCAAACTATTCCCGTATACACAATCCCAAACCAATCTAATCCTGAACCCACAAGCCCGAACTAATCTAATCCTGAATACACATTTCCGAAAAAATCTAATCCTGAATACACAATTCTGAACAAATTTAATCCTGAATACACAATTCCAAACCAATCTAATCCTGAATACACAATCCTGAAACAATCTAATCCTGAATACACAATCCCAATCCAATCAAATCTTGAATACACAAAACTAAACCAATCCAATCCCAAATACACAATCCCAAACAGATCTAATCCTGAAAACACAATCCTGAACCAATCTAATTAGAATACACAATCCTGAAACAATCTAATCCTGAATAAACAATCCTGAAACAATCTAATCCTGAATACACAATTACGAACCAACCTAAGCCTGAATACACAATCCTGATCCAATCTAAACCTGAATACACAATCCCAATCCAATCAAATCCTGAATACACAAACCTAAACCAATCTAATCCCGAATACACAATCCAAACAGATCTAATCCTGAAAACACAATCCTGAACCAATCTAATCCGAACACACAATCCTGAAACAATCTAATCCTGAATACACAATCCCAATCCAATCAAATCCTGAATACACAAACCTAAACCTATCTAATCCCGAATACACAATCCCAAACAGATCTAATCCTGAAAACACAATCCTGAACCAACCTAATCCGAACACACAATCCTGAAACAATCTATTCCTGAATACACAGTCCTGAAACAATCTAATCCTGAAAACACAATTCCGAACCAATCTAATCCTGAATACACAATCCTGATCCAATCTAATCCTGAATACACAATCCCAATCCAATCAAATCCTGAATACACAAACCTAAACCAATCTAATCCTGAATAAACAATCCCAAAATTATCTAATTTGAAAACACAATCCTGACCCAATCTAATCCAAAATACAGAATCCCAAACCAATCAAATCCTGAATACACAATCCCGAAGTAATCTAATCCCGTATACACAATCCCAAACCAATCTAATCCTGAACCCACAAGCCCGAACTAATCTAATCCTGAATACACAATTCCGAAAAAATCTAATCCTGAATACACAATCCTGAACCAATCTAATCCTGTATACCCAATTCCAAACCAATCTAATCCTGAATACACAATCCTGAAACAATCTAATCCTGAATACACAATCCCAATCCAATCAAATCTTGAATACACAAATCTAAACCAATCTAATCCCGAATACACAATCCCAAACAGATCTAATCCTGAAAACACAATCCTGAACCAATCTAATTAGAATACACAATCCTGAAACAATCTAATCCTGAATAAACAATCCTGAAACAATCTAATCCTGAATACACAATTACGAACCAATCTAAGCCTGAATACACAATCCTGATCCAATCTAAACCTGAATACACAATCCCAATCCAGTCAAATCCTGAATACACAAACCTAAACCAATCTAATCCCGAATACACAATCCCAAAATAATCTAATTCTGAAAACACAATCCTGAACCAATCTAATCCAAAATACACAATCCCAGACCCATGAAATCCTGAATACACAATCCCGAACCAATCTAATCCCGTATACACAATCCCAAACCAATCTAATCCTGAACCCACAAGCCCGAACCAATCTAATCCCGAATACACAATTCCGAAAAAATCTAATCCTGAATACACAATCCTGAACGAATCTAATCCTGAATACACAATTCCGAAACAATCTAATTCTGAATATACAATCCTGAACCAATCTAATCCTGAATACACAATCCCAATCCAATAAAATCCTGAATACACAAACCTAAACCAATCTAATCCCGAATACACAATCCCAAACAGATTTAATCCTGAAAACACAATCCTGAACCAATCTAATCCGAACACACAATCCTGAAACAATCTAATCCTGAATACACAATCCCAATCCAATCAAATCCTGAATACACAAACCTAAACCTATCTAATCCCGAATACAAAATCCCAAACAGATCTAATCCTGAAAACACAATCCTGAACCAACCTAATCCGAACACACAATCCTGAAACAATCTAATCCTGAATACACAATCCTGAAACAATCTAATCCTGAAAACACAATTCCGAACCAATCAAATCCTGAGTACACAATCACGAACCAATCTAAATCCTGAATATGCAATTCCTAACCAATCAAATCCTGAATACACTAACCCAAACAAATCTAATCCCGAATATACAATCCTGAACCAATCAAATCCTGTATACACAATCCCATACCAATCTAATCCTGAATACATAATCCCGAACCAATCAAAACCTGAATATACAATCCTGAACCAATCAAATCCTGAATACACAATCCCAATCCAATCAAATCCTGACTACACAAACCTAAACCAATCTAATCCCGAATACACAATCCCAAACAGATCTAATCCTGAAAACACAATCCTGAACCAATCTAATCCGGACACACAATCCTGAAACAATCTAATCCTGAATACACAATCCCAATCCAATCAAATCCTGAATACACAAACCTAAACCAATCTAATCCCGAATACACAATCGCAAACAGATCTAATCCTGAAAACACAATCCTGAACCAATCTAATCCGAAAACACAATCCTGAAACAATCTAATCCTGAATACACAATCCTGAAGCAATCTAAGCCTGAAAACACAATTCATAACAAATCTAATCCTGAATACACAATCCTGATCCAATCTAATCCCGAATACACAATCCCAAAATTATATAATTTGAAAACACAATCCTGACCCAATCTAATCCAAAATACACAATCCCAAACCAATCAAATCCTGAATACACAATCCCGAACCAAACTATTCCCGTATACACAATCCCAAACCAATCTAATCCTGAACCCACAAGCCCGAACTAATCTAATCCTGAATACACATTTCCGAAAAAATCTAATCCTGAATACACAATTCTGAACAAATTTAATCCTGAATACACAATTCCAAACCAATCTAATCCTGAATACACAATCCTGAAACAATCTAATCCTGAATACACAATCCCAATCCAATCAAATCTTGAATACACAAAACTAAACCAATCTAATCCCAAATACACAATCCCAAACAGATCTAATCCTGAAAACACAATCCTGAACCAATCTAATTAGAATACACAATCCTGAAACAATCTAATCCTGAATAAACAATCCTGAAACAATCTAATCCTGAATACACAATTACGAACCAATCTAAGCCTGAATACACAATCCTGATCCAATCTAAACCTGAATACACAATCCCAATCCAATCAAATCCTGAATACACAAACCTAAACCAATCTAATACCGAATACACAATTCCAAACAGATCTAATCCTGAAAACACAATCCTGAACCAATCTAATCCGAACACACAATCCTGAAACAATCTAATCCTGAATACACAATCCCAATCCAATCAAATCCTGAATACACAAACCTAAACCTATCTAATCCCGAATACACAATCCCAAACAGATCTAATCCTGAAAACACAATCCTGAACCAACCTAATCCGAACACACAATCCTGAAACAATCTAATCCTGAATACACAGTCCTGAAACAATCTAATCCTGAAAACACAATTCCGAACCAATCTAATCCTGAGTACACAATCCTGATCCAATCTAATCCTGAATACACAATCCCAATCCAATCAAATCCTGAATACACAAACCTAAACCAATCTACTCCTGAATAAACATTCCCAAAATTATCTAATTTGAAAACACAATCCTGACCCAATCTAATCCAAAATACAGAATCCCAAACCAATCAAATCCTGAATACACAATCCCGAAGTAATCTAATCCCGTATACACAATCCCAAACCAATCTAATCCTGAACCCACAAGCCCGAACTAATCTAATCCTGAATACACAATTCCGAAAAAATCTAATCCTGAATACACAATCCTGAACCAATCTAATCCTGTATACCCAATTCCAAACCAATCTAATCCTGAATACACAATCCTGAAACAATCTAATCCTGAATACACAATCCTGAACCAATCTAATTAGAATACACAATCCTGAAACAATCTAATCCTGAATAAACAATCCTGAAACAATCTAATCCTGAATACACAATTACGATCCAATCTAAACCTGAATACACAATCCCAATCCAATCAAATCCTGAATACACAAACCTAAACCAATCTAATCCCGAATACACAATCCCAAAATTATCTAATTCTGAAAACACAATCCTGAACCAATCTAATCCAAAATACACAATCCCAAACCCATGAAATCCTGAATACACAATCCCGAACCAATCTAATCCCGTATACACAATCCCAAACCAATCTAATCCTGAACCCACAAGCCCGAACCAATCTAATCCCGAATACACAATTCTGAAAAAATCTAATCCTGAATACACAATCCTGAACGAATCTAATCCTGAATACACAATTCCGAAACAATCTAATTCTGAATACACAATCCTGAACCAATCTAATCCTGAATACACAATCCCAATCCAATCAAATCCTGAATACACAAACCTAAACCAATCTAATACCGAATACACAATTCCAAACAGATCTAATCCTGAAAACACAATCCTGAACCAATCTAATCCGAACACACAATCCTGAAACAATCTAATCCTGAATACACAATCCCAATCCAATCAAATCCTGAATACACAAACCTAAACCTATCTAATCCCGAATACACAATCCCAAACAGATCTAATCCTGAAAACACAATCCTGAACCAACCTAATCCGAACACACAATCCTGAAACAATCTAATCCTGAATACACAGTCCTGAAACAATCTAATCCTGAAAACACAATTCCGAACCAATCAAATCCTGAGTACACAATCCTGATCCAATCTAATCCTGAATACACAATCCCAATCCAATCAAATCCTGAATACACAAACCTAAACCAATCTACTCCTGAATAAACATTCCCAAAATTATCTAATTTGAAAACACAATCCTGACCCAATCTAATCCAAAATACAGAATCCCAAACCAATCAAATCCTGAATACACAATCCCGAAGTAATCTAATCCCGTATACACAATCCCAAACCAATCTAATCCTGAACCCACAAGCCCGAACTAATCTAATCCTGAATACACAATTCCGAAAAAATCTAATCCTGAATACACAATCCTGAACCAATCTAATCCTGTATACCCAATTCCAAACCAATCTAATCCTGAATACACAATCCTGAAACAATCTAATCCTGAATACACAATCCTGAACCAATCTAATTAGAATACACAATCCTGAAACAATCTAATCCTGAATAAACAATCCTGAAACAATCTAATCCTGAATACACAATTACGATCCAATCTAAACCTGAATACACAATCCCAATCCAATCAAATCCTGAATACACAAACCTAAACCAATCTAATCCCGAATACACAATCCCAAAATTATCTAATTCTGAAAACACAATCCTGAACCAATCTAATCCAAAATACACAATCCCAAACCCATGAAATCCTGAATACACAATCCCGAACCAATCTAATCCCGTATACACAATCCCAAACCAATCTAATCCTGAACCCACAAGCCCGAACCAATCTAATCCCGAATACACAATTCTGAAAAAATCTAATCCTGAATACACAATCCTGAACGAATCTAATCCTGAATACACAATTCCGAAACAATCTAATTCTGAATACACAATCCTGAACCAATCTAATCCTGAATACACAATCCCAATCCAATCAAATCCTGAATACACAAACCTAAACCAATCTAATCCCGAATACACAATCCCAAACAGATCTAATCCTGAAAACACAATCCTGAACCAATCTAATCCGAACACACAATCCTGAAACAATCTAATCCTGAATACACAATCCCAATCCAATCAAATCCTGAATACACAAACCTAAACCTATCAAATCCCGAATACACAATCCCAAACAGATCTAATCCTGAAAACACAATCCTGAACCAACCTAATCCGAACACACAATCCTGAAACAATCTAATCCTGAATACACAATCCTGAAACAATCTAATCCTGAAAACACAATTCCGAACCAATCAAATCCTGAGTACACAATCCCGAACCAATCTAAATCCTGAATATGCAATTCCTAACCAATCAAATCCTGAATACACTAACCCAAACAAATCTAATCCCGAATATACAATCCTGAACCAATCAAATCCTGTATACACAATCCCATACCAATCTAATCCTGAATACATAATCCCGAAAAAATCAAAACCTGAATATACAATCCTGAACCAATCAAATCCTGAATACACAATCCCAATCCAATCAAATCCTGACTACACAAACCTAAACCAATCTAATCCCGAATACACAATCCCAAACAGATCTAATCCTGAAAACACAATCCTGAACCAATCTAATCCGGACACACAATCCTGAAACAATCTAATCCTGAATACACAATCCCAATCCAATCAAATCCTGAATACACAAACCTAAACCAATCTAATCCCGAATACACAATCGCAAACAGATCTAATCCTGAAAACACAATCCTGAACCAATCTAATCCGAAAACACAATCCTGAAACAATCTAATCCTGAATACACAATCCTGAAGCAATCTAAGCCTGAAAACACAATTCATAACAAATCTAATCCTGAATACACAATCCTGATCCAATCTAATCCCGAATACACAATCCCAAAATTATATAATTTGAAAACACAATCCTGACCCAATCTAATCCAAAATACACAATCCCAAACCAATCAAATCCTGAATACACAATCCCGAACCAAACTATTCCCGTATACACAATCCCAAACCAATCTAATCCTGAACCCACAAGCCCGAACTAATCTAATCCTGAATACACATTTCCGAAAAAATCTAATCCTGAATACACAATTCTGAACAAATTTAATCCTGAATACACAATTCCAAACCAATCTAATCCTGAATACACAATCCTGAAACAATCTAATCCTGAATACACAATCCCAATCCAATCAAATCTTGAATACACAAAACTAAACCAATCTAATCCCAAATACACAATCCCAAACAGATCTAATCCTGAAAACACAATCCTGAACCAATCTAATTAGAATACACAATCCTGAAACAATCTAATCCTGAATAAACAATCCTGAAACAATCTAATCCTGAATACACAATTACGAACCAATCTAAGCCTGAATACACAATCCTGATCCAATCTAAACCTGAATACACAATCCCAATCCAATCAAATCCTGAATACACAAACCTAAACCAATCTAATACCGAATACACAATTCCAAACAGATCTAATCCTGAAAACACAATCCTGAACCAATCTAATCCGAACACACAATCCTGAAACAATCTAATCCTGAATACACAATCCCAATCCAATCAAATCCTGAATACACAAACCTAAACCTATCTAATCCCGAATACACAATCCCAAACAGATCTAATCCTGAAAACACAATCCTGAACCAACCTAATCCGAACACACAATCCTGAAACAATCTAATCCTGAATACACAGTCCTGAAACAATCTAATCCTGAAAACACAATTCCGAACCAATCTAATCCTGAGTACACAATCCTGATCCAATCTAATCCTGAATACACAATCCCAATCCAATCAAATCCTGAATACACAAATCTAAACCAATCTACTCCTGAATAAACATTCCCAAAATTATCTAATTTGAAAACACAATCCTGACCCAATCTAATCCAAAATACAGAATCCCAAACCAATCAAATCCTGAATACACAATCCCGAAGTAATCTAATCCCGTATACACAATCCCAAACCAATCTAATCCTGAACCCACAAGCCCGAACTAATCTAATCCTGAATACACAATTCCGAAAAAATCTAATCCTGAATACACAATCCTGAACCAATCTAATCCTGTATACCCAATTCCAAACCAATCTAATCCTGAATACACAATCCTGAAACAATCTAATCCTGAATACACAATCCTGAACCAATCTAATTAGAATACACAATCCTGAAACAATCTAATCCTGAATAAACAGTCCTGAAACAATCTAATCCTGAATACACAATTACGATCCAATCTAAACCTGAATACACAATCCCAATCCAATCAAATCCTGAATACACAAACCTAAACCAATCTAATCCCGAATACACAATCCCAAAATTATCTAATTCTGAAAACACAATCCTGAACCAATCTAATCCAAAATACACAATCCCAAACCCATGAAATCCTGAATACACAATCCCGAACCAATCTAATCCCGTATACACAATCCCAAACCAATCTAATCCTGAACCCACAAGCCCGAACCAATCTAATCCCGAATACACAATTCTGAAAAAATCTAATCCTGAATACACAATCCTGAACGAATCTAATCCTGAATACACAATTCCGAAACAATCTAATTCTGAATACACAATCCTGAACCAATCTAATCCTGAATACACAATCCCAATCCAATCAAATCCTGAATACACAAACCTAAACCAATCTAATCCCGAATACACAATCCCAAACAGATCTAATCCTGAAAACACAATCCTGAACCAATCTAATCCGAACACACAATCCTGAAACAATCTAATCCTGAATACACAATCCCAATCCAATCAAATCCTGAATACACAAACCTAAACCTATCTAATCCCGAATACACAATCCCAAACAGATCTAATCCTGAAAACACAATCCTGAACCAACCTAATCCGAACACACAATCCTGAAACAATCTAATCCTGAATACACAATCCTGAAACAATCTAATCCTGAAAACACAATTCCGAACCAATCAAATCCTGAGTACACAATCCCGAACCAATCTAAATCCTGAATATGCAATTCCTAACCAATCAAATCCTGAATACACTAACCCAAACAAATCTAATCCCGGATATACAATCCTGAACCAATCAAATCCTGTATACACAATCCCATACCAATCTAATCCTGAATACATAATCCCGAAAAAATCAAAACCTGAATATACAATCCTGAACCAATCAAATCCTGAATACACAATCCCAATCCAATCAAATCCTGACTACACAAACCTAAACCAATCTAATCCCGAATACACAATCCCAAACAGATCTAATCCTGAAAACACAATCCTGAACCAATCTAATCCGGACACACAATCCTGAAACAATCTAATCCTGAATACACAATCCCAATCCAATCAAATCCTGAATACACAAACCTAAACCAATCTAATCCCGAATACACAATCGCAAACAGATCTAATCCTGAAAACACAATCCTGAACCAATCTAATCCGAAAACACAATCCTGAAACAATCTAATCCTGAATACACAATCCTGAAGCAATCTAAGCCTGAAAACACAATTCATAACAAATCTAATCCTGAATACACAATCCTGATCCAATCTAATCCCGAATACACAATCCCAAAATTATATAATTTGAAAACACAATCCTGACCCAATCTAATCCAAAATACACAATCCCAAACCAATCAAATCCTGAATACACATTCCCGAACCAAACTATTCCCGTATACACAATCCCAAACCAATCTAATCCTGAACCCACAAGCCCGAACTAATCTAATCCTGAATACACATTTCCGAAAAAATCTAATCCTGAATACACAATTCTGAACAAATCTAATCCTGAATACACAATTCCAAACCAATCTAATCCTGAATACACAATCCTGAAACAATCTAATCCTGAATACACAATCCCAATCCAATCAAATCTTGAATACACAAAACTAAACCAATCTAATCCCGAATACACAATCCCAAACAGATCTAATCCTGAAAACACAATACTGAACCAATCTAATTAGAATACACAATCCTGAAACAATCTAATCCTGAATAAACAATCCTGAAACAATCTAATCCTGAATACACAATTACGAACCAATCTAAGCCTGAATACACAATCCTGAACCAATCTAAACCTGAATACACAATCCCAATCCAATCAAATCCTGAATACACAATCCTGAACCAATCTAATCCGAACACACAATCCTGAAACAATCTAATCCTGAATACACAATCCCAATCCAATCAAATCCTGAATACACAAACCTAAACCTATCTAATCCCGAATACACAATCCCAAACAGATCTAATCCTGAAAACACAATCCTGAACCAACCTAATCCGAACACACAATCCTGAAACAATCTAATCCTGAATACACAATCCTGAAACAATCTAATCCTGAAAACACAATTCCGAACCAATCTAATCCTGAATACACAATCCTGATCCAATCTAATCCTGAATACACAATCCCAATCCAATCAAATCCTGAATACACAAACCTAAACCAATCTAATCCTGAATAAACAATCCCAAAATTATCTAATTTGAAAACACAATCCTGACCCAATCTAATTCAAAATACAGAATCCCAAACCAGACAAATCCTGAATACACAATCCCGCACTAATCTAATCCCGTATACACAATCCCAAACCAATCTAATCCTGAACCCACAAGCCCGAACTAATCTAATCCTGAATACACAATTCCGAAAAAATCTAATCCTGAATACACAATCCTGAACCAATCTAATCCTGTATACCCAATTCCAAACCAATCTAATCCTGAATACACAATCCTGAAACAATCTAATCCTGAATACACAATCCCAATCCAATCAAATCCTGAATACACAAAGCTAAACCAATCTAATCCCGAATACACAATCGCAAACAGATCTAATCCTGAAAACACAATCCTGAACCAATCTAATCCGAAAACACAATCCTGAAACAATCTAATCCTGAATACACAATCCTGAAGCAATCTAAGCCTGAAAACACAATTCATAACAAATCTAATCCTGAATACACAATCCTGATCCAATCTAATCCCGAATACACAATCCCAAAATTATATAATTTGAAAAGACAATCCTGACCCAATCTAATCCAAAATACACAATCCCAAACCAATCTAATCCTGAACCCACAAGCCCGAACTAATCTAATCCTGAATACACATTTCCGAAAAAATCTAATCCTGAATACACAATTCTGAACAATTATAATCCTGAATACACAATCCCAAACCAATCTAATCCTGAATACACAATCCTGAAACAATCTAATCCTGAATACACAATCCCAATCCAATCAAATCTTGAATACACAAAACTAAACCAATCTAATCCCGAATACACAATCCCAAACAGATCTAATCCTGAAAACACAATCCTGAACCAATCTAATTAGAATACACAATCCTGAAACAATCTAACCCTGAATAAACAATCCTGAAACAATCTAATCCTGAATACACAATTACGAACCAATCTAAGCCTGAATACACAATCCTGATCCAATCTAACCCTGAATACACAATCCCAATCCAATCAAATCCTGAATACACAAACCTAAACCAATCTAATCCCGAATACACAATCCCAAACAGATCTAATCCTGAAAACACAATCCTGAACCAATCTAATCCGAACACACAATCCTGAAACAATTTAATCCTGAATACACAATCCCAATCCAATCAAATCCTGAATACACAAACCTAAACCTATCTAATCCCGAATACACAATCCCAAACAGATCTAATCCTGAAAACACAATCCTGAACCAACCTAATCCGAACACACAATCCTGAAACAATCTAATCCTGAATACACAATCCTGAAACAATCTAATCCTGAAAACACAATCCTGATCCAATCTAATCCTGAATACACAATCCCAATCCAATCAAATCCTGAATACACAAACCTAAACCAATCTAATCCCGAATAAACAATCCCAAAATTATCTAATTTGAAAACACAATCCTGACCCAATCTAGTCCAAAATACAGAATCCCAAACCAATCAAATCCTGAATACACAATCCCGAACTAATCTAATCCCGTATACACAATCCCAAACCAATCTAATCCTGAACCCACAAGCCCGAACTAATCTAATCCTGAATACACAATTCCGAAAAAATCTAATCCTGAATACACAATCCTGAACCAATCTAATCCTGTATACCCAATTCCAAACCAATCTAATCCTGAATACACAATCCTGAAACAATCTAATCCTGAATACACAATCCCAATCCAATCAAATCTTGAATACACAAATCTAAACCAATCTAATCCCGAATACACAATCCCAAACAGATCTAATCCTGAAAACACAATCCGGAACCAATCTAATTAGAATACACAATCCTGAAACAATCTAATCCTGAATAAACAATCCTGAAACAATCTAATCCTGAATACACAATTACGAACCAATCTAAGCCTGAACACACAATCCTGATCCAATCTAAACCTGAATACACAATCCCAATCCAATCAAATCCTGAATACACAAACCTAAACCAATCTAATCCCGAAT
Source organism: Carcharodon carcharias (assembly GCF_017639515.1). Taxonomy (NCBI): domain Eukaryota; kingdom Metazoa; phylum Chordata; class Chondrichthyes; order Lamniformes; family Lamnidae; genus Carcharodon; species Carcharodon carcharias. The sequence continues at coordinate 87,687,974 of NC_054484.1, forward strand.
ACACAATCCCAAAATTATCTAATTCTGAAAACACAAAACCTGAACCAATCTAATCCAAAATACACAATCCCAAACCCATGAAATCCTGAATACACAATCCCGAACCAATCTAATCCCGTATACACAATCCCAAACCAATCTAATCCTGAACCCACAAGCCCGAACCAATCTAATCCCGAATACACAATTCCGAAAAAATCTAATCCTGAATACACAATCCTGAAACAATCTAATCCTGAATACACAATTCTGAAACAATCTAATTCTGAATACACAATCCTGAACCAATCTAATCCTGAATACACAATCCCAATCCAATCAAATCCTGAATACACAAACCTAAACCAATCTAATCCCTAATACACAATCCCAAACAGATCTAATCCTGAAAACACAATCCTGAACCAATCTAATCCGAACACACAATCCTGAAACAATCTAATCCTGAATACACAATCCTGAAGCAATCTAAGCCTGAAAACACAATTCATAACAAATCTAATCCTGAATACACAATCCTGATCCAATCTAATCCCGAATACACAATCCCAAAATTATATAATTTGAAAACACAATCCTGACCCAAACTAATCCAAAATACACAATCCCAAACCAATCAAATCCTGAATACACAATCCCGAACCAAACTATTCCCGTATACACAATCCCAAACCAATCTAATCCTGAACCCACAAGCCCGAAATAATCTAATCCTGAATACACATTTCCGAAAAAATCTAATCCTGAATACACAATTCTGAACAAATCTAATCCTGAATACACAATTCCAAACCAATCTAATCCTGAATACACAATCCTGAAACAATCTAATCCTGAATACACAATCCCAATCCAATCAAATCTTGAATACACAAAACTAAACCAATCTAATCCCGAATACACAATCCCAAACAGATCTAATCCTGAAAACACAATCCTGAACCAATCTAATTAGAATACACAATCCTGAAACAATCTAATCCTGAATAAACAATCCTGAAACAATCTAATCCTGAATACACAATTACGAACCAATCTAAGCCTGAATACACAATCCTGATCCAATCTAAACCTGAATACACAATCCCAATCCAATCAAATCCTGAATACACAAACCTAAACCAATCTAATCCCGAATACACAATCCAAACAGATCTAATCCTGAAAACACAATCCTGAACCAATCTAATCCGAACACACAATCCTGAAACAATCTAATCCTGAATACACAATCCCAATCCAATCAAATCCTGAATACACAAACCTAAACCTATCTAATCCCGAATACACAATCCCAAACAGATCTAATCCTGAAAACACAATCCTGAACCAACCTAATCCGAACACACAATCCTGAAACAATCTAATCCTGAATACACAGTCCTGAAACAATCTAATCCTGAAAACACAATTCCGAACCAATCTAATCCTGAATACACAATCCTGATCCAATCTAATCCTGAATACACAATCCCAATCCAATCAAATCCTGAATACACAAACCTAAACCAATCTAATCCTGAATAAACAATCCCAAAATTATCTAATTTGAAAACACAATCCTGACCCAATCTAATCCAAAATACAGAATCCCAAACCAATCAAATCCTGAATACACAATCCCGAACTAATCTAATCCTGTATACACAATCCCAAACCAATCTTATCCTGAACCCACAAGCCCGAACTAATCTAATCCTGAATACACAATTCCGAAAAAATCAAATCCTGAATACACAATCCTGAACCAATCTAATCCTGTATACCCAATTCCAAACCAATCTAATCCTGAATACACAATCCTGAAACAATCTAATCCTGAATACACAATCCCAATCCAATCAAATCTTGAATACACAAATCTAAACCAATCTAATCCCGAATACACAATCCCAAACAGATCTAATCCTGAAAACACAATCCTGAACCAATCTAATTAGAATACACAATCCTGAAACAATCTAATCCTGAATAAACAATCCTGAAACAATCTAATCCTGAATACACAATTACGAACCAATCTAAGCCTGAATACACAATCCTGATCCAATCTAAACCTGAATACACAATCCCAATCCAATCAAATCCTGAATACACAAACCTAAACCAATCTAATCCCGAATACACAATCCCAAAATTATCTAATTCTGAAAACACAATCCTGAACCAATCTAATCCAAAATACACAATCCCAAACCCATGAAATCCTGAATACACAATCCCGAACCAATCTAATCCCGTATACACAATCCCAAACCAATCTAATCCTGAACCCACAAGCCCGAACCAATCTAATCCCGAATACACAATTCTGAAAAAATCTAATCCTGAATACACAATCCTGAACGAATCTAATCCTGAATACACAATTCCGAAACAATCTAATTCTGAATACACAATCCTGAACCAATCTAATCCTGAATACACAATCCCAATCCAATCAAATCCTGAATACACAAACCTAAACCAATCTAATCCCGAATACAGAATCCCAAACAGATCTAATCCTGAAAACACAATCCTGAACCAATCTAATCTGAACACACAATCCTGAAACAATCTAATCCTGAATACACAATCCCAATCCAATCAAATCCTGAATACACAAACCTAAACCTATCTAATCCCGAATACACAATCCCAAACAGATCTAATCCTGAAAACACAATCCTGAACCAACCTAATCCGAACACACAATCCTGAAACAATCTAATCCTGAATACACAATCCTGAAACACTCTAATCCTGAAAACACAATTCTGAACCAATCAAATCCTGAGTACACAATCCCGAACCAATCTAAATCCTGAATATGCAATTCCTAACCAATCAAATCCTGAATACACTAACCCAAACAAATCTAATCCCGAATATACAATCCTGAACCAATCAAATCCTGTATACATAATCCCATACCAATCTAATCCTGAATACATAATCCCGAACCAATCAAAACCTGAATATACAATCCTGAACCAATCAAATCCTGAATACACAATCCCAATCCAATCAAATCCTGACTACACAAACCTAAACCAATCTAATCCCGAATACACAATCCCAAACAGATCTAATCCTGAAAACACAATCCTGAACCAATCCAATCCGGACACACAATCCTGAAACAATCTAATCCTGAATACACAATCCCAATCCAATCAAATCCTGAATACACAAACCTAAACCAATCTAATCCCGAATACACAATCGCAAACAGATCTAATCCTGAAAACACAATCCTGAACCAATCTAATCCGAAAACACAATCCTGAAACAATCTAATCCTGAATACACAATCCTGAAGCAATCTAAGCCTGAAAACACAATTCATAACAAATCTAATCCTGAATACACAATCCTGATCCAATCTAATCCCGAATACACAATCCCAAAATTATATAATTTGAAAACACAATCCTGACCCAATCTAATCCAAAATACACAATCCCAAACCAATCAAATCCTGAATACACAATCCCGAACCAAACTATTCCCGTATACACAATCCCAAACCAATCTAATCCTGAACCCACAAGCCCGAACTAATCTAATCCTGAATACACATTTCCGAAAAAATCTAATCCTGAATACACAATTCTGAACAAATCTAATCCTGAATACACAATTCCAAACCAATCTAATCCTGAATACACAATCCTGAAACAATCTAATCCTGAATACACAATCCCAATCCAATCAAATCTTGAATACACAAAACTAAACCAATCTAATCCCGAATACACAATCCCAAACAGATCTAATCCTGAAAACACAATCCTGAACCAATCTAATTAGAATACACAATCCTGAAACAATCTAATCCTGAATAAACAATCCTGAAACAATCTAATCCTGAATACACAATTACGAACCAATCTAAGCCTGAATACACAATCCTGATCCAATCTAAACCTGAATACACAATCCCAATCCAATCAAATCCTGAATACACAAACCTAAACCAATCTAATCCCGAATACACAATCCCAAACAGATCTAATCCTGAAAACACAATCCTGAACCAATCTAATCCGAACACACAATCCTGAAACAATCTAATCCTGAATACACAATCCCAATCCAATCAAATCCTGAATACACAAACCTAAACCTATCTAATCCCGAATACACAATCCCAAACAGATCTAATCCTGAAAACACAATCCTGAACCAACCTAATCCGAACACACAATCCTGAAACAATCTAATCCTGAATACACAATCCTGAAACAATCTAATCCTGAAAACACAATTCCGAACCAATCTAATCCTGAATACACAATCCTGATCCAATCTAATCCTGAATACACAATCCCAATCCAATCAAATCCTGAATACACAAACCTAAACCAATCTAATCCTGAATAAACAATCCCAAAATTATCTAATTTGAAAACACAATCCTGACCCAATCTAATCCAAAATACAGAATCCCAAACCAATCAAATCCTGAATACACAATCCCGAACTAATCTAATCCCGTATACACAATCCCAAACCAATCTAGTCCTGAACCCACAAGCCCGAACTAATCTAATCCTGAATACACAATTCCGAAAAAATCTAATCCTGAATACACAATCCTGAACCAATCTAATCCTGTATACCCAATTCCAAACCAATCTAATCCTGAATACACAACCCTGAAACAATCTAATCCTGAATACACAATCCCAATCCAATCAAATCTTGAATACACAAATCTAAACCAATCTAATCCCGAATACACAATCCCAAACAGATCTAATCCTGAAAACACATTCCTGAACCAATCTAATTAGAATACACAATCCTGAAACAATCTAATCCTGAATAAACAATCCTGAAACAATCTAATCCTGAATACACAATTACGAACCAATCTAAGCCTGAATACACAATCCTGATCCAATCTAAACCTGAATACACAATCCCAATCCAATCAAATCCTGAATACACAAACCTAAACCAATCTAATCCCGAATACACAATCCCAAAATTATCTAATTCTGAAAACACAAAACCTGAACCAATCTAATCCAAAATACACAATCCCAAACCTATGAAATCCTGAATACATAATCCCGAACCAATCTAATCCTGAATACACAATCCCAAACCAATCTAATCCTGAACCCACAAGCCCGAACCAATCTAATCCCGAATACACAATTCCGAAAAAATCTAATCCTGAATACACAATCCTGAAACAATCTAATCCTGAATACACAATTCTGAAACAATCTAATTCTGAATACACAATCCTGAATCAATCTAATCCTGAATACACAATCCCAATCCAATCAAATCCTGAATACACAAACCTAAACCAATCTAATCCCGAATACACAATCCCAAACAGATCTAATCCTGAAAACACAATCCTGAACCAATCTAATCCGAACACACAATCCTGAAACAATCTAATCCTGAATACACAATCCTGAAGCAATCTAAGCCTGAAAACACAATTCATAACAAATCTAATCCTGAATACACAATCCTGATCCAATCTAATCCCGAATACACAATCCCAAAATTATATAATTTGAAAACACAATCCTGACCCAATCTAATCCAAAATACACAATCCCAAACCAATCAAATCCTGAATACACAATCCCGAACCAAACTATTCCCGTATACACAATCCCAAACCAATCTAATCCTGAACCCACAAGCCCGAACTAATCTAATCCTGAATACACATTTCCGAAAAAATCTAATCCTGAATACACAATTCTGAACAAATCTAATCCTGAATACACAATTCCAAACCAATCTAATCCTGAATACACAATCCTGAAACAATCTAATCCTGAATACACAATCCCAATCCAATCAAATCTTGAATACACAAAACTAAACCAATCTAATCCCAAATACACAATCCCAAACAGATCTAATCCTGAAAACACAATCCTGAACCAATCTAATTAGAATACACAATCCTGAAACAATCTAATCCTGAATAAACAATCCTGAAACAATCTAATCCTGAATACACAATTACGAACCAATCTAAGCCTGAATACACAATCCTGATCCAATCTAAACCTGAATACACAATCCCAATCCAATCAAATCCTGAATACACAAACCTAAACCAATCTAATCCCGAATACACAATCCCAAACAGATCTAATCCTGAAAACACAATCCTGAACCAATCTAATCCGAACACACAATCCTGAAACAATCTAATCCTGAATACACAATCCCAATCCAATCAAATCCTGAATACACAAACCTAAACCTATCTAATCCCGAATACACAATCCCAAACAGATCTAATCCTGAAAACACAATCCTGAACCAACCTAATCCGAACACACAATCCTGAAACAATCTAATCCTGAATACACAGTCCTGAAACAATCTAATCCTGAAAACACAATTCCGAACCAATCTAATCCTGAATACACAATCCTGATCCAATCTAATCCTGAATACACAATCCCAATCCAATCAAATCCTGAATACACAAACCTAAACCAATCTAATCCTGAATAAACAATCCCAAAATTATCTAATTTGAAAACACAATCCTGACCCAATCTAATCCAAAATACAGAATCCCAAACCAATCAAATCCTGAATACACAATCCTGAACTAATCTAATCCCGTATACACAATCCCAAACCAATCTAGTCCTGAACCCACAAGCCCGAACTAATCTAATCCTGAATACACAATTCCGAAAAAATCTAATCCTGAATACACAATCCTGAACCAATCTAATCCTGTATACCCAATTCCAAACCAATCTAATCCTGAATACACAATCCTGAAACAATCTAATCCTGAATACACAATCCCAATCCAATCAAATCTTGAATACACAAATCTAAACCAATCTAATCCCGAATACACAATCCCAAACAGATCTAATCCTGAAAACACAATCCTGAACCAATCTAATTAGAATACACAATCCTGAAACAATCTAATCCTGAATAAACAATCCTGAAACAATCTAATCCTGAATACACAATTACGAACCAATCTAAGCCTGAATACACAATCCTGATCCAATCTAAACCTGAATACACAATCCCAATCCAATCAAATCCTGAATACACAAACCTAAACCAATCTAATCCCGAATACACAATCCCAAAATTATCTAATTCTGAAAACACAAAACCTGAACCAATCTAATCCAAAATACACAATCCCAAACCCATGAAATCCTGAATACATAATCCCAAACCAATCTAATCCTGAATACACAATCCCAAACCAATCTAATCCTGAACCCACAAGCCCGAACCAATCTAATCCCGAATACACAATTCCGAAAAAATCTAATCCTGAATACACAATCCTGAAACAATCTAATCCTGAATACACAATTCTGAAACAATCTAATTCTGAATACACAATCCTGAATCAATCTAATCCTGAATACACAATCCCAATCCAATCAAATCCTGAATACACAAACCTAAACCAATCTAATCCCGAATACACAATCCCAAACAGATCTAATCCTGAAAACACAATCCTGAACCAATCTAATCCGAACACACAATCCTGAAACAATCTAATCCTGAATACACAATCCTGAAGCAATCTAAGCCTGAAAACACAATTCATAACAAATCTAATCCTGAATACACAATCCTGATCCAATCTAATCCCGAATACACAATCCCAAAATTATATAATTTGAAAACACAATCCTGACCCAATCTAATCCAAAATACACAATCCCAAACCAATCAAATCCTGAATACACAATCCCGAACCAAACTATTCCCGTATACACAATCCCAAACCAATCTAATCCTGAACCCACAAGCCCGAACTAATCTAATCCTGAATACACATTTCCGAAAAAATCTAATCCTGAATACACAATTCTGAACAAATCTAATCCTGAATACACAATTCCAAACCAATCTAATCCTGAATACACAATCCTGAAACAATCTAATCCTGAATACACAATCCCAATCCAATCAAATCTTGAATACACAAAACTAAACCAATCTAATCCCAAATACACAATCCCAAACAGATCTAATCCTGAAAACACAATCCTGAACCAATCTAATTAGAATACACAATCCTGAAACAATCTAATCCTGAATAAACAATCCTGAAACAATCTAATCCTGATTACACAATTACGAACCAATCTAAGCCTGAATACACAATCCTGATCCAATCTAAACCTGAATACACAATCCCAATCCAATCAAATCCTGAATACACAAACCTAAACCAATCTAATCCCGAATACACAATCCAAACAGATCTAATCCTGAAAACACAATCCTGAACCAATCTAATCCGAACACACAATCCTGAAACAATCTAATCCTGAATACACAATCCCAATCCAATCAAATCCTGAATACACAAACCTAAACCTATCTAATCCCGAATACACAATCCCAAACAGATCTAATCCTGAAAACACAATCCTGAACCAACCTAATCCGAACACACAATCCTGAAACAATCTAATCCTGAATACACAGTCCTGAAACAATCTAATCCTGAAAACACAATTCCGAACCAATCTAATCCTGAATACACAATCCTGATCCAATCTAATCCTGAATACACAATCCCAATCCAATCAAATCCTGAATACACAAACCTAAACCAATCTAATCCCGAATAAACAATCCCAAAATTATCTAATTTGAAAACACAATCCTGACCCAATCTAATCCAAAATACAGAATCCCAAACCAATCAAATCCTGAATACACAATCCCGAACTAATCTAATCCTGTATACACAATCCCAAACCAATCTAATCCTGAACCCACAAGCCCGAACTAATCTAATCCTGAATACACAATTCCGAAAAAATCAAATCCTGAATACACAATCCTGAACCAATCTAATCCTGTATACCCAATTCCAAACCAATCTAATCCTGAATACACAATCCTGAAACAATCTAATCCTGAATACACAATCCCAATCCAATCAAATCTTGAATACACAAATCTAAACCAATCTAATCCCGAATACACAATCCCAAACAGATCTAATCCTGAAAACACAATCCTGAACCAATCTAATTAGAATACACAATCCTGAAACAATCTAATCCTGAATAAACAATCCTGAAACAATCTAATCCTGAATACACAATTACGAACCAATCTAAGCCTGAATACACAATCCTGATCCAATCTAAACCTGAATACACAATCCCAATCCAATCAAATCCTGAATACACAAACCTAAACCAATCTAATCCCGAATACACAATCCCAAACAGATCTAATCCTGAAAACACAATCCTGAACCAACCTAATCCGAACACACAATCCTGAAACAATCTAATCCTGAATACACAGTCCTGAAACAATCTAATCCTGAAAACACAATTCCGAACCAATCTAATCCTGAATACACAATCCTGATCCAATCTAATCCTGAATACACAATCCCAATCCAATCAAATCCTGAATACACAAACCTAAACCAATCTAAGCCCGAATAAACAATCCCAAAATTATCTAATTTGAAAACACAATCCTGACCCAATCTAATCCAAAATACAGAATCCCAAACCAATCAAATCCTGAATACACAATCCCGAACTAATCTAATCCTGTATACACAATCCCAAACCAATCTAATCCTGAACCCACAAGCCCGAACTAATCTAATCCTGAATACACAATTCCGAAAAAATCAAATCCTGAATACACAATCCTGAACCAATCTAATCCTGTATACCCAATTCCAAACCAATCTAATCCTGAATACACAATCCTGAAACAATCTAATCCTGAATACACAATCCCAATCCAATCAAATCTTGAATACACAAATCTAAACCAATCTAATCCCGAATACACAATCCCAAACAGATCTAATCCTGAAAACACAATCCTGAACCAATCTAATTAGAATACACAATCCTGAAACAATCTAATCCTGAATAAACAATCCTGAAACAATCTAATCCTGAATACACAATTACGAACCAATCTAAGCCTGAATACACAATCCTGATCCAATCTAAACCTGAATACACAATCCCAATCCAATCAAATCCTGAATACACAAACCTAAACCAATCTAATCCCGAATACACAATCCCAAAATTATCTAATTCTGAAAACACAATCCTGAACCAATCTAATCCAAAATACACAATCCCAAACCCATGAAATCCTGAATACACAATCCCGAACCAATCTAATCCCGTATACACAATCCCAAACCAATCTAATCCTGAACCCACAAGCCCGAACCAATCTAATCCCGAATACACAATACTGAAAAAATCTAATCCTGAATACACAATCCTGAACGAATCTAATCCTGAATACACAATTCCGAAACAATCTAATTCTGAATACACAATCCTGAACCAATCTAATCCTGAATACACAATCCCAATCCAATCAAATCCTGAATACACAAACCTAAACCAATCTAATCCCGAATACAGAATCCCAAACAGATCTAATCCTGAAAACACAATCCTGAACCAATCTAATCCGAACACACAATCCTGAAACAATCTAATCCTGAATACACAATCCCAATCCAATCAAATCCTGAATACACAAACCTAAACCTATCTAATCCCGAATACACAATCCCAAACAGATCTAATCCTGAAAACACAATCCTGAACCAACCTAATCCGAACACACAATCCTGAAACAATCTAATCCTGAATACACAATCCTGAAACACTCTAATCCTGAAAACACAATTCCGAACCAATCAAATCCTGAGTACACAATCCCGAACCAATCTAAATCCTGAATATGCAATTCCTAACCAATCAAATCCTGAATACACTAACCCAAACAAATCTAATCCCGAATATACAATCCTGAACCAATCAAATCCTGTATACATAATCCCATACCAATCTAATCCTGAATACATAATCCCGAACCAATCAAAACCTGAATATACAATCCTGAACCAATCAAATCCTGAATACACAATCCCAATCCAATCAAATCCTGACTACACAAACCTAAACCAATCTAATCCCGAATACACAATCCCAAACAGATCTAATCCTGAAAACACAATCCTGAACCAATCTAATCCGGACACACAATCCTGAAACAATCTAATCCTGAATACACAATCCCAATCCAATCAAATCCTGAATACACAAACCTAAACCAATCTAATCCCGAATACACAATCGCAAACAGATCTAATCCTGAAAACACAATCCTGAACCAATCTAATCCGAAAACACAATCCTGAAACAATCTAATCCTGAATACACAATCCTGAAGCAATCTAAGCCTGAAAACACAATTCATAACAAATCTAATCCTGAATACACAATCCTGATCCAATCTAATCCCGAATACACAATCCCAAAATTATATAATTTGAAAACACAATCCTGACCCAATCTAATCCAAAATACACAATCCCAAACCAATCAAATCCTGAATACACAATCCCGAACCAAACTATTCCCGTATACACAATCCCAAACCAATCTAATCCTGAACCCACAAGCCCGAACTAATCTAATCCTGAATACACATTTCCGAAAAAATCTAATCCTGAATACACAATTCTGAACAAATCTAATCCTGAATACACAATTCCAAACCAATCTAATCCTGAATACACAATCCTGAAACAATCTAATCCTGAATACACAATCCCAATCCAATCAAATCTTGAATACACAAAACTAAACCAATCTAATCCCGAATACACAATCCCAAACAGATCTAATCCTGAAAACACAATCCTGAACCAATCTAATTAGAATACACAATCCTGAAACAATCTAATCCTGAATAAACAATCCTGAAACAATCTAATCCTGAATACACAATTACGAACCAATCTAAGCCTGAATACACAATCCTGATCCAATCTAAACCTGAATACACAATCCCAATCCAATCAAATCCTGAATACACAAACCTAAACCAATCTAATCCCGAATACACAATCCCAAACAGATCTAATCCTGAAAACACAATCCTGAACCAATCTAATCCGAACACACAATCCTGAAACAATCAAATCCTGAATACACAAACCTAAACCTATCTAATCCCGAATACACAATCCCAAACAGATCTAATCCTGAAAACACAATCCTGAACCAACCTAATCCGAACACACAATCCTGAAACAATCTAATCCTGAATACACAATCCTGAAACAATCTAATCCTGAAAACACAATTCCGAACCAATCTAATCCTGAATACACAATCCTGATCCAATCTAATCCTGAATACACAATCCCAATCCAATCAAATCCTGAATACACAAACCTAAACCAATCTAATCCCGAATACACAATCGCAAACAGATCTAATCCTGAAAACACAATCCTGAACCAATCTAATCCGAAAACACAATCCTGAAACAATCTAATCCTGAATACACAATCCTGAAGCAATCTAAGCCTGAAAACACAATTCATAACAAATCTAATCCTGAATACACAATCCTGATCCAATCTAATCCCGAATACACAATCCCAAAATTATATAATTTGAAAACACAATCCTGACCCAATCTAATCCAAAATACACAATCCCAAACCAATCAAATCCTGAATACACAATCCCGAACCAAACTATTCCCGTATACACAATCCCAAACCAATCTAATCCTGAACCCACAAGCCCGAACTAATCTAATCCTGAATACACATTTCCGAAAAAATCTAATCCTGAATACACAATTCTGAACAAATCTAATCCTGAATACACAATTCCAAACCAATCTAATCCTGAATACACAATCCTGAAACAATCTAATCCTGAATACACAATCCCAATCCAATCAAATCTTGAATACACAAAACTAAACCAATCTAATCCCGAATACACAATCCCAAACAGATCTAATCCTGAAAACACAATCCTGAACCAATCTAATTAGAATACACAATCCTGAAACAATCTAATCCTGAATAAACAATCCTGAAACAATCTAATCCTGAATACACAATTACGAACCAATCTAAGCCTGAATACACAATCCTGATCCAATCTAAACCTGAATACACAATCCCAATCCAATCAAATCCTGAATACACAAACCTAAACCAATCTAATCCCGAATACACAATCCCAAACAGATCTAATCCTGAAAACACAATCCTGAACCAATCTAATCCGAACACACAATCCTGAAACAATCAAATCCTGAATACACAAACCTAAACCTATCTAATCCCGAATACACAATCCCAAACAGATCTAATCCTGAAAACACAATCCTGAACCAACCTAATCCGAACACACAATCCTGAAACAATCTAATCCTGAATACACAATCCTGAAACAATCTAATCCTGAAAACACAATTCCGAACCAATCTAATCCTGAATACACAATCCTGATCCAATCTAATCCTGAATACACAATCCCAATCCAATCAAATCCTGAATACACAAACCTAAACCAATCTAATCCTGAATAAACAATCCCAAAATTATCTAATTTGAAAACACAATCCTGACCCAATCTAATCCAAAATACAGAATCCCAAACCAATCAAATCCTGAATACACAATCCCGAACTAATCTAATCCCGTATACACAATCCCAAACAAATCTAGTCCTGAACCCACAAGCCCGAACTAATCTAATCCTGAATACACAATTCCGAAAAAATCTAATCCTGAATACACAATCCTGAACCAATCTAATCCTGTATACCCAATTCCAAACCAATCTAATCCTGAATACACAATCCTGAAACAATCTAATCCTGAATACACAATCCCAATCCAATCAAATCTTGAATACACAAATCTAAACCAATCTAATCCCGAATACACAATCCCAAACAGATCTAATCCTGAAAACACAATCCTGAACCAATCTAATTAGAATACACAATCCTGAAACAATCTAATCCTGAATAAACAATCCTGAAACAATCTAATCCTGAATACACAATTACGAACCAATCTAAGCCTGAATACACAATCCTGATCCAATCTAAACCTGAATACACAATCCCAATCCAATCAAATCCTGAATACACAAACCTAAACCAATCTAATCCCGAATACACAATCCCAAAATTATCTAATTCTGAAAACACAAAACCTGAACCAATCTAATCCAAAATACACAATCCCAAACCCATGAAATCCTGAATACATAATCCCAAACCAATCTAATCCTGAATACACAATCCCAAACCAATCTAATCCTGAACCCACAAGCCCGAACCAATCTAATCCCGAATACACAATTCCGAAAAAATCTAATCCTGAATACACAATCCTGAAACAATCTAATCCTGAATACACAATTCTGAAACAATCTAATTCTGAATACACAATCCTGAATCAATCTAATCCTGAATACACAATCCAAATCCAATCAAATCCTGAATACACAAACCTAAACCAATCTAATCCCGAATACACAATCCCAAACAGATCTAATCCTGAAAACACAATCCTGAACCAATCTAATCCGAACACACAATCCTGAAACAATCTAATCCTGAATACACAATCCTGAAGCAATCTAAGCCTGAAAACACAATTCATAACAAATCTAATCCTGAATACACAATCCTGATCCAATCTAATCCCGAATACACAATCCCAAAATTATATAATTTGAAAACACAATCCTGACCCAATCTAATCCAAAATACACAATCCCAAACCAATCAAATCCTGAATACACAATCCCGAACCAAACTATTCCCGTATACACAATCCCAAACCAATCTAATCCTGAACCCACAAGCCCGAACTAATCTAATCCTGAATACACATTTCCGAAAAAATCTAATCCTGAATACACAATTCTGAACAAATCTAATCCTGAATACACAATTCTGAACAAATCTAATCCTGAATACACAATTCCAAACCAATCTAATCCTGAATACACAATCCTGAAACAATCTAATCCTGAATACACAATCCCAATCCAATCAAATCTTGAATACACAAAACTAAACCAATCTAATCCCGAATACACAATCCCAAACAGATCTAATCCTGAAAACACAATCCTGAACCAATCTAATTAGAATACACAATCCTGAAACAATCTAATCCTGAATAAACAATCCTGAAACAATCTAATCCTGAATACACAATTACGAACCAATCTAAGCCTGAATACACAATCCTGATCCAATCTAAACCTGAATACACAATCCCAATCCAATCAAATCCTGAATACACAAACCTAAACCAATCTAATCCCGAATACACAATCCCAAACAGATCTAATCCTGAAAACACAATCCTGAACCAATCTAATCCGAACACACAATCCTGAAACAATCAAATCCTGAATACACAAACCTAAACCTATCTAATCCCGAATACACAATCCCAAACAGATCTAATCCTGAAAACACAATCCTGAACCAACCTAATCCGAACACACAATCCTGAAACAATCTAATCCTGAATACACAATCCTGAAACAATCTAATCCTTAAAACACAATTCCGAACCAATCTAATCCTGAATACACAATCCTGATCCAATCTAATCCTGAATACACAATCCCAATCCAATCAAATCCTGAATACACAAACCTAAACCAATCTAATCCTGAATAAACAATCCCAAAATTATCTAATTTGAAAACACAATCCTGACCCAATCTAATCCAAAATACAGAATCCCAAACCAATCAAATCCTGAATACACAATCCCGAACTAATCTAATCCCGTATACACAATCCCAAACCAATCTAGTCCTGAACCCACAAGCCCGAACTAATCTAATCCTGAATACACAATTCCGAAAAAATCTAATCCTGAATACACAATCCTGAACCAATCTAATCCTGTATACCCAATTCCAAACCAATCTAATCCTGAATACACAATCCTGAAACAATCTAATCCTGAATACACAATCCCAATCCAATCAAATCTTGAATACACAAATCTAAACCAATCTAATCCCGAATACACAATCCCAAACAGATCTAATCCTGAAAACACAATCCTGAACCAATCTAATTAGAATACACAATCCTGAAACAATCTAATCCTGAATAAACAATCCTGAAACAATCTAATCCTGAATACACAATTACGAACCAATCTAAGCCTGAATACACAATCCTGATCCAATCTAAACCTGAATACACAATCCCAATCCAATCAAATCCTGAATACACAAACCTAAACCAATCTAATCCCGAATACACAATCCCAAAATTATCTAATTCTGAAAACACAAAACCTGAACCAATCTAATCCAAAATACACAATCCCAAACCCATGAAATCCTGAATACATAATCCCGAACCAATCTAATCCTGAATACACAATCCCAAACCAATCTAATCCTGAACCCACAAGCCCGAACCAATCTAATCCCGAATACACAATTCCGAAAAAATCTAATCCTGAATACACAATCCTGAAACAATCTAATCCTGAATACACAATTCTGAAACAATCTAATTCTGAATACACAATCCTGAATCAATCTAATCCTGAATACACAATCCCAATCCAATCAAATCCTGAATACACAAACCTAAACCAATCTAATCCCGAATACACAATCCCAAACAGATCTAATCCTGAAAACACAATCCTGAACCAATCTAATCCGAACACACAATCCTGAAACAATCTAATCCTGAATACACAATCCTGAAGCAATCTAAGCCTGAAAACACAATTCATAACAAATCTAATCCTGAATACACAATCCTGATCCAATCTAATCCCGAATACACAATCCCAAAATTATATAATTTGAAAACACAATCCTGACCCAATCTAATCCAAAATACACAATCCCAAACCAATCAAATCCTGAATACACAATCCCGAACCAAACTATTCCCGTATACACAATCCCAAACCAATCTAATCCTGAACCCACAAGCCCGAACTAATCTAATCCTGAATACACATTTCCGAAAAAATCTAATCCTGAATACACAATTCTGAACAAATCTAATCCTGAATACACAATTCCAAACCAATCTAATCCTGAATACACAATCCTGAAACAATCTAATCCTGAATACACAATCCCAATCCAATCAAATCTTGAATACACAAAACTAAACCAATCTAATCCCAAATACACAATCCCAAACAGATCTAATCCTGAAAACACAATCCTGAACCAATCTAATTAGAATACACAATCCTGAAACAATCTAATCCTGAATAAACAATCCTGAAACAATCTAATCCTGAATACACAATTACGAACCAATCTAAGCCTGAATACACAATCCTGATCCAATCTAAACCTGAATACACAATCCCAATCCAATCAAATCCTGAATACACAAACCTAAACCAATCTAATCCCGAATACACAATCCCAAACAGATCTAATCCTGAAAACACAATCCTGAACCAATCTAATCCGAACACACAATCCTGAAACAATCTAATCCTGAATACACAATCCCAATCCAATCAAATCCTGAATACACAAACCTAAACCTATCTAATCCCGAATACACAATCCCAAACAGATCTAATCCTGAAAACACAATCCTGAACCAACCTAATCCGAACACACAATCCTGAAACAATCTAATCCTGAATACACAATCCTGAAACAATCTAATCCTGAAAACACAATTCCGAACCAACCTAATCCTGAATACACAATCCTGATCCAATCTAATCCTGAATACACAATCCCAATCCAATCAAATCCTGAATACACAAACCTAAACCAATCTAATCCTGCATAAACAATCCCAAAATTATCTAATTTGAAAACACAATCCTGACCCAATCTAATCCAAAATACAGAATCCTAAACCAATCAAATCCTGAATACACAATCCCGAACTAATCTAATCCCGTATACACAATCCCAAACCAATCTAATCCTGAACCCACAAGCCCGAACTAATCTAATCCTGAATACACAATTCCGAAAAAATCTAATCCTGAATACACAATCCTGAACCAATCTAATCCTGTATACCCAATTCCAAACCAATCTAATCCTGAATACACAATCCTGAAACAATCTAATCCTGAATACACAATCCCAATCCAATCAAATCTTGAATACACAAATCTAAACCAATCTAATCCCGAATACACAATCCCAAACAGATCTAATCCTGAAAACACAATCCTGAACCAATCTAATTAGAATACACAATCCTGAAACAATCTAATCCTGAATAAACAATCCTGAAACAATCTAATCCTGAATACACAATTACGAACCAATCTAAGCCTGAATACACAATCCTGATCCAATCTAAACCTGAATACACAATCCCAATCCAATCAAATCCTGAATACACAAACCTAAACCAATCTAATCCCGAATACACAATCCCAAAATTATCTAATTCTGAAAACACAATCCTGAACCAATCTAATCCAAAATACACAATCCCAGACCCATGAAATCCTGAATACACAATCCCGAACCAATCTAATCCCGTATACACAATCCCAAACCAATCTAATCCTGAACCCACAAGCCCGAACCAATCTAATCCCGAATACACAATTCTGAAAAAATCTAATCCTGAATACACAATCCTGAACGAATCTAATCCTGAATACACAATTCCGAAACAATCTAATTCTGAATACACAATCCTGAACCAATCTAATCCTGAATACACAATCCCAATCCAATCAAATCCTGAATACACAAACCTAAACCAATCTAATCCCGAATACACAATCCCAAACAGATCTAATCCTGAAAACACAATCCTGAACCAATCTAATCCGAACACACAATCCTGAAACAATCTAATCCTGAATACACAATCCCAATCCAATCAAATCCTGAATACACAAACCTAAACCTATCTAATCCCGAATACACAATCCCAAACAGATCTAATCCTGAAAACACAATCCTGAACCAACCTAATCCGAACACACAATCCTGAAACAATCTAATCCTGAATACACAATCCTGAAGCAATCTAATCCTGAAAACACAATTCCGAACCAATCAAATCCTGAGTACACAATCCCGAACCAATCTAAATCCTGAATATGCAATTCCTAACCAATCAAATCCTGAATACACTAACCCAAACAAATCTAATCCCGAATATACAATCCTGAACCAATCAAATCCTGTATACACAATCCCATACCAATCTAATCCTGAATACATAATCCCGAACCAATCAAAACCTGAATATACAATCCTGAACTAATCAAATCCTGAATACACAATCCCAATCCAATCAAATCCTGAATACACAAACCTAAACCAATCTAATCCCGAATACACAATCGCAAACAGATCTAATCCTGAAAACACAATCCTGAACCAATCTAATCCGGACACACAATCCTGAAACAATCTAATCCTGAATACACAATCCCAATCCAATCAAATCCTGAATACACAAACCTAAAGCAATCTAATCCCGAATACACAATCGCAAACAGATCTAATCCTGAAAACACAATCCTGAACCAATCTAATCCGAAAACACAATCCTGAAACAATCTAATCCTGAATACACAATCCTGAAGCAATCTAAGCCTGAAAACACAATTCATAACAAATCTAATCCTGAATACACAATCCTGATCCAATCTAATCCCGAATACACAATCCCAAAATTATATAATTTGAAAACACAATCCTGACCCAATCTAATCCAAAATACACAATCCCAAACCAATCAAATCCTGAATACACAATCCCGAACCAAACTATTCCCGTATACACAATCCCAAACCAATCTAATCCTGAACCCACAAGCCCGAACTAATCTAATCCTGAATACACATTTCCGAAAAAATCTAATCCTGAATACACAATTCTGAACAAATCTAATCCTGAATACACAATTCCAAACCAATCTAATCCTGAATACACAATCCTGAAACAATCTAATCCTGAATACACAATCCCAATCCAATCAAATCTTGAATACACAAAACTAAACCAATCTAATCCCGAATACACAATCCCAAACAGATCTAATCCTGAAAACACAATCCTGAACCAATCTAATTAGAATACACAATCCTGAAACAATCTAATCCTGAATAAACAATCCTGAAACAATCTAATCCTGAATACACAATTATGAACCAATCTAAGCCTGAATACACAATCCTGATCCAATCTAAACCTGAATACACAATCCCAATCCAATCAAATCCTGAATACACAAACCTAAACCAATCTAATCCCGAATACACAATCCCAAACAGATCTAATCCTGAAAACACAATCCTGAACCAATCTAATCCGAACACACAATCCTGAAACAATCTAATCCTGAATACACAATCCCAATCCAATCAAATCCTGAATACACAAACCTAAACCTATCTAATCCCGAATACACAATCCCAAACAGATCTAATCCTGAAAACACAATCCTGAACCAACCTAATCCGAACACACAATCCTGAAACAATCTAATCCTGAATACACAGTCCTGAAACAATCTAATCCTGAAAACACAATTCCGAACCAATCTAATCCTGAATACACAATCCTGATCCAATCTAATCCTGAATACACAATCCCAATCCAATCAAATCCTGAATACACAAACCTAAACCAATCTAATCCTGAATAAACAATCCCAAAATTATCTAATTTGAAAACACAATCCTGACCCAATCTAATCCAAAATACAGAATCCCAAACCAATCAAATCCTGAATACACAATCCCGAACTAATCTAATCCCGTATACACAATCCCAAACCAATCTAATCCTGAACCCACAAGCCCGAACTAATCTAATCCTGAATACACAATTCCGAAAAAATCTAATCCTGAATACACAATCCTGAACCAATCTAATCCTGTATACCCAATTCCAAACCAATCTAATCCTGAATACACAATCCTGAAACAATCTAATCCTGAATACACAATCCCAATCCAATCAAATCTTGAATACACAAATCTAAACCAATCTAATCCCGAATACACAATCCCAAACAGATCTAATCCTGAAAACACAATCCTGAACCAATCTAATTAGAATACACAATCCTGAAACAATCTAATCCTGAATAAACAATCCTGAAACAATCTAATCCTGAATACACAATTACGAACCAATCTAAGCCTGAATACACAATCCTGATCCAATCTAAACCTGAATACACAATCCCAATCCAATCAAATGCTGAATACACAAACCTAAACCAATCTAATCCCGAATACACAATCCCAAAATTATCTAATTCTGAAAACACAATCCTGAACCAATCTAATCCAAAATACACAATCCCAAACCCATGAAATCCTGAATACACAATCCTGAACCAATCTAATCCCGTATACACAATCCCAAACCAATCTAATCCTGAACCCACAAGCCCGAACCAATCTAATCCCGAAGACACAATTCCGAAAAAATCTAATCCTGAATACACAATCCTGAACGAATCTAATCCTGAATACACAATTCCGAAACAATCTAATTCTGAATACACAATCCTGAACCAATCTAATCCTGAATATGCAATTCCTAACCAATCAAATCCTGAATACACTAACCCAAACAAATCTAATCCCGAATATACAATCCTGAACCAATCAAATCCTGTATACACAATCCCATACCAATCTAATCCTGAATACATAATCCCGAACCAATCAAAACCTGAATATACAATCCTGAACCAATCAAATCCTGAATACACAATCCCAATCCAATCAAATCCTGACTACACAAACCTAAACCAATCTAATCCCGAATACGCAATCCCAAACAGATCTAATCCTGGAAACATAATCCTGAACCAATCTAATCCGGACACACAATCCTGAAACAATCTAATCCTGAATACACAATCCCAATCCAATCAAATCCTGAGTACACAAACCTAAACCAATCTAATCCCGAATACACAATCGCAAACAGATCTAATCCTGAAAACACAATCCTGAACCAATCTAATCCGAAAACACAATCCTGAAACAATCTAATCCTGAATACACAATCCTGAAGCAATCTAAGCCTGAAAACACAATTCATAACAAATCTAATCCTGAATACACAATCCTGATCCAATCTAATCCCGAATACACAATCCCAAAATTATATAATTTGAAAACACAATCCTGACCCAATCTAATCCAAAATACACAATCCCAAACCAATCAAATCCTGAATACACAATCCCGAACCAAACTATTCCCGTATACACAATCCCAAACCAATCTAATCCTGAACCCACAAGCCCGAACTAATCTAATCCTGAATACACAATTCCGAAAAAATCTAATCCTGAATACACAATTCTGAACAAATCTAATCCTGAATACACAATTCCAAACCAATCTAATCCTGAATACACAATCCTGAAACAATCTAATCCTGAATACACAATCCCAATCCAATCAAATCTTGAATACACAAAACTAAACCAATCTAATCCCGAATACACAATCCCAAACAGATCTAATCCTGAAAACACAATCCTGAACCAATCTAATTAGAATACACAATCCTGAAACAATCTAATCCTGAATAAACAATCCTGAAACAATCTAATCCTGAATACACAATTACGAACCAATCTAAGCCTGAATACACAATCCTGATCCAATCTAAACCTGAATACACAATCCCAATCCAATCAAATCCTGAATACACAAACCTAAACCAATCTAATCCCGAATACACAATCCCAAACAGATCTAATCCTGAAAACACAATCCTGAACCAATCTAATCCGAACACACAATCCTGAAACAATCTAATCCTGAATACACAATCCCAATCCAATCAAATCCTGAATACACAAACCTAAACCTATCTAATCCCGAATACACAATCCCAAACAGATCTAATCCTGAAAACACAATCCTGAACCAACCTAATCCGAACACACAATCCTGATCCAATCTAATCCCGAATACACAATCCCAAAATTATATAATTTGAAAACACAATCCTGACCCAATCTAATCCAAAATACACAATCCCAAACCAATCAAATCCTGAATACACAATCCCGAACCAAACTATTCCCGTATACACAATCCCAAACCAATCTAATCCTGAACCCACAAGCCCGAAATAATCTAATCCTGAATACACATTTCCGAAAAAATCTAATCCTGAATACACAATTCTGAACAAATCTAATCCTGAATACACAATTCCAAACCAATCTAATCCTGAATACACAATCCTGAAACAATCTAATCCTGAATACACAATCCCAATCCAATCAAATCTTGAATACACAAAACTAAACCAATCTAATCCCGAATACACAATCCCAAACAGATCTAATCCTGAAAACACAATCCTGAACCAATCTAATTAGAATACACAATCCTGAAACAATGTAATCCTGAATAAACAATCCTGAAACAATCTAATCCTGAATACACAATTACGAACCAATCTGAGCCTGAATACACAATCCTGATCCAATCAAAACCTGAATACACAATCCCAATCCAATCAAATCCTGAATACACAAACCTAAACCAATCTAATCCCGAATACACAATCCCAAACAGATCTAATCCTGAAAACACAATCCTGAACCAATCTAATCCGAACACACAATCCTGAAACAATCTAATCCTGAATACACAATCCCAATCCAATCAAATCCTGAATACACAAACCTAAACCTATCTAATCCCGAATACACAATCCCAAACAGATCTAATCCTGAAAACACAATCCTGAACCAATCTAATCCGAACACACAATCCTGAAACAATCTAATCCTGAATACACAATCCCAATCCAATCAAATCCTGAATACACAAACCTAAACCTATCTAATCCCGAATACACAATCCCAAACAGATCTAATCCTGAAAACACAATCCTGAACCAACCTAATCCGAACACACAATTCTGAAACAATCTAATCCTGAAAACACAATTCCGAACCAATCAAATCCTGAGTACACAATCCCGAACCAATCTAAATCCTGAATATGCAATTCCTAACCAATCAAATCCTGAATACACTAACCCAAACAAATCTAATCCCGAATATACAATCCTGAACCAATCAAATCCTGTATACACAATCCCATACCAATCTAATCCTGAATACATAATCCCGAACCAATCAAAACCTGAATATACAATCCTGAACCAATCAAATCCTGAATACACAATCCCAATCCAATCAAATCCTGACTACACAAACCTAAAACAATCTAATCCCGAATACACAATCCCAAACAGATCTAATCCTGAAAACACAATCCTGAACCAATCCAATCCGGACACACAATCCTGAAACAATCTAATCCTGAATACACAATCCCAATCCAATCAAATCCTGAATACACAAACCTAAAGCAATCTAATCCCGAATACACAATCGCAAACAGATCTAATCCTGAAAACACAATCCTGAACCAATCTAATCCGAAAACACAATCCTGAAACAATCTAATCCTGAATACACAATCCTGAAGCAATCTAAGCCTGAAAACACAATTCATAACAAATCTAATCCTGAATACACAATCCTGATCCAATCTAATCCCGAATACACAATCCCAAAATTATATAATTTGAAAACACAATCCTGACCCAATCTAATCCAAAATACACAATCCCAAACCAATCAAATCCTGAATACACAATCCCGAACCAAACTATTCCCGTATACACAATCCCAAACCAATCTAATCCTGAACCCACAAGCCCGAACTAATCTAATCCTGAATACACATTTCCGAAAAAATCTAATCCTGAATACACAATTCTGAACAAATCTAATCCTGAATACACAATTCCAAACCAATCTAATCCTGAATACACAATCCTGAAACAATCTAATCCTGAATACACAATCCCAATCCAATCAAATCTTGAATACACAAAACTAAACCAATCTAATCCCGAATACACAATCCCAAACAGATCTAATCTTGAAAACACAATCCTGAACCAATCTAATTAGAAAACACAATCCTGAAACAATCTAATCCTGAATAAACAATCCTGAAACAATCTAATCCTGAATACACAATTACGAACCAATCTAAGCCTGAATACACAATCCTGATCCAATCTAAACCTGAATACACAATCCCAATCCAATCAAATCCTGAATACACAAACCTAAACCAATCTAATCCCGAATACACAATCCCAAACAGATCTAATCCTGAAAACACAATCCTGAACCAATCTAATCCGAACACACAATCCTGAAACAATCTAATCCTGAATACACAATCCCAATCCAATCAAATACTGAATACACAAACCTAAACCTATCTAATCCCGAATACACAATCCCAAACAGATCTAATCCTGAAAACACAATCCTGAACCAACCTAAACCGAACACACAATCCTGAAACAATCTAATCCTGAATACACAATCCTGAAACAATCTAATCCTGAATACACAATCCCAATCCAATCAAATCCTGAATACACAAACCTAAACCAATCTAATCCTGAATAAACAATCCCAAAATTATCTAATTTGAAAACACAATCCTGACCCAATCTAATCCAAAATACAGAATCCCAAACCAATCAAATCCTGAATACACAATCCCGAACTAATCTAATCCCGTATACACAATCCCAAACCAATCTAATCCTGAATACACAATCCTGAAACAATCTAATCCTGAATACACAATCCCAATCCAATGAAATCTTGAATACACAAATCTAAACCAATCTAATCCCGAATACACAATCCCAAACAGATCTAATCCTGAAAACACAATCCTGAACCAATCTAATTAGAATACACAATCCTGAAACAATCTAATCCTGAATAAACAATCCTGAAACAATCTAATCCTGAATACACAATTACGAACCAATCTAAGCCTGAATACACAATCCTGATCCAATCTAAACCTGAATACACAATCCCAATCCAATCAAATCCTGAATACACAAACCTAAACCAATCTAATCCCGAATACACAATCCCAAAATTATCTAATTCTGAAAACACAATCCTGAACCAATCTAATCCAAAATACACAATCCCAAACCCATGAAACCTTGAATACACAATCCCGAACCAATCTAATCCCGTATACACAATCCCAAACCAATCTAATCCTGAACCCACAAGCCCGAACCAATCTAATCCCGAATACACAATTCCGAAAAAATTAAATCCTGAATACACAATCCTGAACGAATCTAATCCTGAATACACAATTCCGAAACAATCTAATTCTGAATACACAATCCTGAACCAATCTAATCCTGAATACACAATCCCAATCCAATCAAATCCTGAATACACAAACCTAAACCAATCTAATCCCGAATACACAATCCCAAACAGATCTAATCCTGAAAACACAATCCTGAACCAATCTAATCCGAACACACAATCCTGAAACAATCTAATCCTGAATACACAATCCCAATCCAATCAAATCCTGAATACACAAACCTAAACCTATCTAATCCCGAATACACAATCCCAAACAGATCTAATCCTGAAAACACAATCCTGAACCAACCTAATCCGAACACACAATCCTGAAACAATCTAATCCTGAATACACAATCCTGAAACAATCTAATCCTGAAAACACAATTCCGAACCAATCAAATCCTGAGTACACAATCCCGAACCAATCTAAATCCTGAATATGCAATTCCTAACCAATCAAATCCTGAATACACTAACCCAAACAAATCTAATCCCGAATATACAATCCTGAACCAATCAAATCCTGTATACACAATCCCATACCAATTTAATCCTGAATACATTATCCCGAACCAATCAAAACCTGAATATACAATCCTGAACCAATCAAATCCTGAATACACAATCCCAATCCAATCAAATCCTGACTACACAAACCTAAAACAATCTAATCCCGAATACACAATCCCAAACAGATCTAATCCTGAAAACACAATCCTGAACCAATCTAATCCGGACACACAATCCTGAAACAATCTAATCCTGAATACACAATCCCAATCCAATCAAATCCTGAATACACAAACCTAAACCAATCTAATCCCGAATACACAATCGCAAACAGATCTAATCCTGAAAACACAATCCTGAACCAATCTAATCCGAAAACACAATCCTGAAACAATCTAATCCTGAATACACAATCCTGAAGCAATCTAAGCCTGAAAACACAATTCATAACAAATCTAATCCTGAATACACAATCCTGATCCAATCTAATCCCGAATACACAATCCCAAAATGATATAATTTGAAAACACAATCCTGACCCAATCTAATCCAAAATACACAATCCCAAACCAATCAAATCCTGAATACACAATCCCGAACCAAACTATTCCCGTATACACAATCCCAAACCAATCTAATCCTGAACCCACAAGCCCGAACTAATCTAATCCTGAATACACATTTCCGAAAAAATCTAATCCTGAATACGCAATTCTGAACAAATCTAATCCTGAATACACAATTCCAAACCAATGTAATCCTGAATACACAATCCTGAAACAATCTAATCCTGAATACACAATCCCAATCCAATCAAATCTTGAATACACAAAACTAAACCAATCTAATCCCGAATACACAATCCCAAACAGATCTAATCCTGAAAACACAATCCTGAACCAATCTAATTAGAATACACAATCCTGAAACAATCTAATCCTGAATAAACAATCCTGAAACAATCTAATCCTGAATACACAATTACGAACCAATCTAAGCCTGAATACACAATCCTGATCCAATCTAAACCTGAATACACAATCCCAATCCAATCAAATCCTGAATACACAAACCTAAACCAATCTAATCCCGAATACACAATCCCAAACAGATCTAATCCTGAAAACACAATCCTGAACCAATCTAATCCGAACACACAATCCTGAAACAATCTAATCCTGAATACACAATCCCAATCCAATCAAATCCTGAATACACAAACCTAAACCTATCTAATCCCGAATACACAATCCCAAACAGATCTAATCCTGAAAACACAATCCTGAACCAACGTAATCCGAACACACAATCCTGAAACAATCTAATCCTGAAAACACAATTCCGAACCAATCTAATCCTGAATACACAATCCTGATCTAATCTAATTCTGAATACACAATCACAATCCAATCAAATCCTGAACACACAAACCTAAACCAATCTAATCCCGAATAAACAATCCCAAAATTATCTAATTTGAAAACACAATCCTGACCCAATCTAATCCAAAATACAGAATCCCAAACCAATCAAATCCTGAATACACAATCCCGAACTAATCTAATCCAGTATACACAATCCCAAACCAATCTAATCCTGAACCCACAAGCCCGAACTAATCTAATCCTGAATACACAATTCCGAAAAAATCTAATCCTGAATACACAATCCTGAACCAATCTAATCCTGTATACCCAATTCCAAACCAATCTAATCCTGAATAAACAATCCTGAAACAATCTAATCCTGAATACACAATCCCAATCCAATCAAATCTTGAATACACAAATCTAAACCAATCTAATCCCGAATACACAATCCCAAACAGATCTAATCCTGAAAACACTATCCGGAACCAATCTAATTAGAATACACAATCCTGAAACAATCTAATCCTGAATACACAATCCTGAAACAATCTAAGCCTGAATACACAATTACGAACCAATCTAATCCTCAATACATAATTCCGAACCAATCTAATCCTGAATACAGAATTCCAAACCTTTCTAATCCCGAATACACAATCCTGAATCAATGTAATCTCGAATACACAACCCTGAACCAATCTAATCCTGAATACACAATTTCGAACCAATCTAATCATGAATACAAAAGCTCAAAGCCATTTAATCCTGAATACATAACCCTGAACCAATCAAATCCCAACCACACAATCCTAAATGAAAATACTCATGAATACTCAATCCCAAATAAATCGCAAATGTGCAATCCCAAACCAATCTAATCCTGAATACACAATGCCAAAACAATCAAATCCTGAATTCATAAAACCAAACCAATCTAATCCCAAATACACAATCCCAAATCAATCAACTCGTGAATACACAATCCTGAACCAATCTAATCCCGAATTCACAATCCCAAACTGATATAATCTTGAATACACAATCCCAAAACAATCTAATCCTGAATACACAAACCCAAACCAATCAGATCCTGAATTCACAATCCTGTACCAATCTAATCCTGAATAAACAATGTCAATCCAATCAAATCCTGAATACACAAACCTAAACCAATCTAATCCCGAATACAGAATCCCAAACCAATCTAATGCTGAAAACACAATCCTGAACCAATCTAGTCCCGATACACAATCCTGAAACAATCTAATCCTGAATACACAAACCTAAACCAATCTAATTCCGCATATACAAACCTGAACCATTCTAATCCCGAATACACAATCCCAAACTAATCTAATCCTGAATACATAATTCCGAACCAATCTATTCCTGAATAAACAATCCTGAACCAATCTAATCCTGAATACACAATTCTGAACCAATCTCATCCTGAATACACAATCCTGAACCAATCTAATCCTGAATACACAATCCCAATCCAATCAAATCCTGAATACACAAACCTAAAACAATCTAATCCTGAATACATAATTCCAACCAATATAATCCTGAATACAGAATTCCAAACCTTTCTAATCCCGAATACACAATCCTGAATCAATGTAATCTCGACTACACAACCCTTAACCAATCTAATACTGAATACACAATTTCGAGCCAATCTAATCCTGAATACAAAAGCTCAAAGCCATTTAATCCTGAATACATAACCCTGAACCAATCAAATCCCAACCACACAATCCTAAATGAAAATACTCATGAATACTCAATCCCAAATAAATCGCAAATGTGCAATCCCAAACCAATCTAATCCTGAATACACAATCCTGAACCAATCAAATCCTGAATTCATAAAACCAAATCAATCTAATCCCGAATATAGAACCCTGAACCAATCTAATCCCAAATACACAATCCCAAACCAATCAACTCCTGAATACACAATCCTGAACCAATCTAATCCCGAATACACAATCCCAAACCAATCTAATCCTGAACCCACAATTCTGAAACAATCTAATCCTGAATACACAAGCCCAACCCAATCAGATCCTGAATTCACAATCCTGAACCAATCTAATCCTGAATACACAATCCTGAACCAATCTAATCCTGAATACACAATTCTGAAACAATCTAATTCTGAATACACAATCCTGAACCAATCTAATCCTGAATACACAATCCCAATCCAATCAAATCCTGAATACACAAACCTAAACCAATCTAATCCCGAATACACAATCCCAAACAGATCTAATCCTGAAAACACAATCCTGAACCAATCTAATCCGAACACACAATCCTGAAACAATCTAATCCTGAATACACAATCCCAATCCAATCAAATCCTGAATACACAAACCTAAACCTATCTAATCCCGAATACACAATCCCAAACAGATCTAATCCTGAAAACACAATCCTGAACCAACCTAATCCGAACACACAATCCTGAAACAATCTAATCCTGAATACACAATCCTGAAACAATCTAATCCTGAAAACACAATTACAAACCAATCTAATCCTGAATACACAATCCTGATCCAATCTAATCCTGAATACACAATCCCAATCCAATCAAATCCTGAATACACAAACCTAAACCAATCTAATCCCGAATACACAATCCCAAAATTATCTAATTTGAAAACACAATCCTGACCCAATCTAATCCAAAATACAGAATCCCAAACCAATCAAATCCTGAATACACAATCCCGAACTAATCTAATCCTGTATACACAATACCAAACCAATCTAATCCTGAACCCACAAGCCCGAACTAATCTAATCCTGAATACACAATCCTGAACCAATCTAATCCTGTATACCCAATTCCAAACCAATCTAATCCTGAATACACAATCCTGAACCAATCTAATCCTGAATAACAATCCCAATCCAATCAAATCTTGAATACACAAACCTAAAACAATCTAATCCTGAATACATAATTCCAACCAATATAATCCTGAATACAGAATTCCAAACCCTTCTAATCCCGAATACACAATCCTGAATCAATGTAATCTCGACTACACAACCCTTAACCAATCTAATACTGAATACACAATTTCGAGCCAATCTAATCCTGAATACAAAAGCTCAAAGCCATTTAATCCTGAATACATAACCCTGAACCAATCAAATCCCAACCACACAATCCTAAATGAAAATACTCATGAATACTCAATCCCAAATAAATCGCAAATGTGCAATCCCAAACCAATCTAATCCTGAATACACAATCCTGAACCAATCAAATCCTGAATTCATAAAACCAAATCAATCTAATCCCGAATATAGAACCCTGAACCAATCTAATCCCAAATACACAATCCCAAACCAATCAACTCATGAATACACAATCCTGAACCAATCTAATCCCGAATGCACAATCCCAAACCAATCTAATCCTGAACCCACAATCCTGAAACAATCTAATCCTGAATACACAAGCCCAACCCAATCAGATCCTGAATTCACAATCCTGAACCAATCTAATCCTGAATAAACAATGCCAATCCTACCAAACCCTGAATACACAAACCTAAACCAATCTAATCCCGAATACACAACCCCAAACCAATCTAATCCTGAAAACACAATCCTGAACCAATCTAATCCTGAATACACAATCCTGAAGCAATCTTATCTTGAATACACAAACCTAAATCAATCTAATTCCGAATATACAATCCTGAACCAATCTAATCCCGAATACAAAATCCCAAACTATTCTAATCCTGTGTACACAATAACGAACCAATCTAATCCTGAATGCACAATCCCAAACCAATCTAATCCCGAATACACAATCCCCAACCAATCTAATCCTGAATACACAATTCCAAACCTATCTAATCCCAAATACACAATCCTGAACCAATCTAATCCCAAATACACAATTCTAACCAATCTAATCCTGAATACACAATCCCGAACCAATTAAATACTGAATTAACAAACCCAAACCAATCTAATCCCGAATATACAATCCTGAACCAATCTAATCCTGAATACACAATCCCAAAGCAATCGAATCCTGAGTACACAATTAAAAACCAATATAATCCTGAATACACAATCCCAAACCAATCTAATCCCGAATACACAATCCCAATCCAATCTCATCCTGAATACATAATTCCGAACCAATCTAATCCTGAATACAAAAGCTCAAAGCCATTTACTCCTGAATACATATCCCTGAACCAATCAAATCCCAACCACACAATCCTAAATGAAAATACTCATGAATACACAATCCCAAATAAATCCCAAATGTGCAATCCCAAACCAATCTC
Source organism: Carcharodon carcharias (assembly GCF_017639515.1). Taxonomy (NCBI): domain Eukaryota; kingdom Metazoa; phylum Chordata; class Chondrichthyes; order Lamniformes; family Lamnidae; genus Carcharodon; species Carcharodon carcharias. The sequence goes on from NC_054484.1 coordinate 87,720,243, forward strand.
ATCCTGAATACACAATCCCGAACCAATCAAATCCTGAATTCATAAAACCAAACCAATCTAATCACGAATATACAACCCTAAACCAATCTAATCCTGAATAGACATTCCCAAACCAATCTAAACCTGAACACACAATTCCGAACCAATCGAAACCTGAAAACACAATTCCGAACCAATCTAATCCTGAATACACAATCCTAAACCAATCTAATACTGAATACACAATCCTGAACCAATCAAATCCTGAGTAGACAATCCCGAACCAATCTAATCCCGAATACACAATTCCAAACCTATCTGATCCTGAATACACAATCCTGATCCAATCTATTCCTGAATACGGAATCCTGAACCAATCTAATCCTCAATACACAATCCTGAACCAATCTAATCACGAATACACAATCCTGTACCAATCTAATCCTGAATAAACAATTATGAACCAATCTAATCCTGAATACACAATCCCGAACCAATCAAATCCTGAATTAATAAAACCAAACCAATCTAATCCAGAATATACAACCCTGAACCAATCTAATCCTGAATACACATTCCCAAACCAATCTAATCCTGAACACACAATCCCGAACCAATTAAATACTGAATTAACAAACCCAAACCAATCTAATCCTGAATATACAATCCTGAACCAATCTAATCCTGAATGCACAATCCTGAAACAATCTAATCGTGAATACACAATCCTGAACCAATCAAATCCTGAGTACACAATCCCAAACCAATCTAATCCCGAATACACAATTCCAAATCTATGTCATGCCGAATACACAGTCCTGAACCAATCTATTCCTGAATATGGCATCCTGAACCAATCTAATCCTGAATACACAATTATGAACCAATCTAATCCTGAATACACAATCCCGAACCAATCTATTCCTGAATACACAATTCTGAACTAAACTAATCCTGAATATGCAATTCCAAATTTATCCAATCCCGAATACACAACCCTGAACCAATCTAATCCTGAATACAAAACCTCAAAGCCAATTAATCCTTAATACATAATCCTGAACCCATCAAATCCCAACCACACAATCCTAAATGAATATACTCACGAATACACAATGCCAAACAAATTCCAAATGCACAATCTCAATACACAATCCTAATCCTCAATTACGAACCAATCTAATCCTGAATAGACAATTCCAAACCAATTTAATACTGAATACACAATCCCGAAACAATCTATTCCTGAATACACAATTCCTAACTTATCCAATCCTGAATACACAACCCTGAATAAATAAACCTGAACAAACCAAATCTCAGCCACACAATCCTACATGAATATACTCGTAAATACACAATTCCAAACAAATCCCAAATGCAAAATCCCAAACATATTTAATCCAGAATACACAATCCTGAACAAATCAAATCCTGAATACACAAGCTCAAACCAATCAAATCCTGAATACACAATCCCGAACCAATCAAATCCTGAATTCACAATCCCAAACAAATCTAATCCCAAATGTACAAATCTGAAACAATCTAATCCTGAATACACAATCCCAATCCAATCAAATCCTGAAAACACAATCCTGAACCAATCTAATCCCGAATACAAAATCCTGAACCAATCTAATCCTCAATACACAATCCTGAACCAATGTAATCCCGAATACACAATTCTGAAACAATCTAATCATGAATACACAATTATGAACCAATCTAATCCTGAATACACAATTCCGAACTAATCTAAACCTGAATACACAATTCCAACCCTATCTAATCCCGCATGCACAATCCTGAATCAATCTAATCCCGAATACACAACCCTAACCAGCTCATCCTGAATGCACAATTTCGAACCTATCTAATCCTGAATACAAAAGCTCAAAGCCATTTAATCCTGAATACATAACACTGAACCACTCAAATCCCAACCACACAATCCTAAATGAAAATACTCATGAATACTCAATCCCAAATAAATCACAAATCTGCAATCCCAAACCAATCTAATCCTGAATACACAATCCCGAACCAATCAAATCCTGAATTCATAAAACCAAACCAATCTAATCCCGAATATACAACCCTGAACCAATCCAATCCCAAATACACAATCCCAAAACAATCAACAGCTGAATACACAATCCTTAACCAATCTAATTCTGAATACACAATCCCAAAGCAATCTAATCCTGAACCCACAATCCCGAACCAAACTAATCCTGAATACACAATTCGGAACCAATCTAATCCTGAATACACAATCCTGAACCAATCTAATCGTGAATACACAATCCTGAACCAATCTAATCCCGAATACACAATCCTGAAACAATCTAATCCTGAATACACAATCCTGAACCAATCGAATCCTGAATACACAATCCTGAACCAATCTAATCCTGAATACATAATTCTGAACCAATCTAATCCTGAATAAATAATTCCAAACCCAACTAATCCCGAATACACATTCCTGAACCAATCTATGCTGAATACACAGTTATGAACCAATCTAATCCTGAATACATAATTCCGAACCAATTTAATCCTGAATACAGAATACCAATCCTTTCTAATCCTGAAGACACAATCCTGAACCAATCTACTCCCGAATACACAATCCCGAACCAATCAAATCCTGAATACACATTTCTGAACAAATCTAATTCTGAATACACAATTCCAAACATATCTACTCCCGAATACACAATCCTGATTCAGTCTAATCCCGAATACACAATCCTGAACCAATCTAATCCTGAATACAGAATTTCGAACCAATCTAATCATGAATACAAATGCTCAAAGCCTTTTAATCCTGAATACATAACCCTGAACCAATCAAATCTCAACCACACAATCCAAAATGAATATACTCATGCATACTTAATCCCAAATAAATCCCAAAATTGCAATCCCAAACAAATCTAATCCTGAATAAACAATCCCGAACCAATCAAATCCTGAATTCTTTAAACCAAACCAATCTAATCGTGAATATACAATCCTGAACCAATCTAATCCCAAATACACAAACACAAACCAATCTAATCCTGAATACACAATCCAAAACCAATCTAATCCCGAATACAAAATCCCCAACCAATCTAATCCTGAATATACAACTCCGAACCTACCTAATCCCGAATATACAATCCTGAACCAATCTAATCCCGAATACAGAATCCCAAACCAATCAAATCCTGAGTACAAAATCACAAAACAATCAATCCTGAATACACAATCCCAAACCAATCTAATCCCAAATACACAATCCCGAACCAATCTAATCCTGAATACATAATTCCGAACCAATCTAATCCTGAATACAAAACCTCAAAATCATTTAATCCTGAATACATAATCCTAAACCAATCAAATCCCAACCACACAATCATAAATGAATATACTCCCGAATACACAATTCCAAAAAGATCCCAAATGCACAATCCCAAACAAATTTAAACCTGAATGCACAATCCCGAACAAATCTAATCCTGAATAAACAATGCCTATCCAATCAAATCCTGAATACACAAACCTAAACCAATCTAATTCCGAATATACAATCCTGAACCAATCTAATCCCGAATACAGAATCCCAAACCAATCAAATCCTGAGTACACAATTACAAACAAATCAGTTTTGAATACACATTCCCAAACCAATCTAATACAAAATACACAATCCAGAACCAATCTAATCCTGAATACATAATTCCGAACCAATCTAATCCTGAATACAAAACCTCAAATCCATTTAATCCTGAATACATAATCCTGAACCAATCAAATCCCAACAACACAATCATAAATGAATATACTCACGAATACACAATTCCAAACAAATCCCAAATGCACAATCCCAAACAAATTTAAACCTGAATGCACAATCCCGAACAAATCTAATCCTGAATAAACAATGCCTATCCAATCAAATCCTGAATACACAAACCTAAACCAATCTATTTCCGAATATACAATCCTGAACCAATCTAATCCCAAATACAGAATCCCAAACCAATCAAATCCTGAGTACACAATTACAAACAAATCAGTCCTGAATACACATTCCCAAACCAATCTAATACAAAATACACAATCCCGAACCAATCTAATCCTGAATACATAATTCCGAACCAATCTAATCCTGAATACAAAACCTCAAATCCATTTAATCCTGAATACATAATCCTGAACCAATCAAATCCCAACAACACAATCCTAAATGAATATACTCACGAATACACAATTCCAAACAAATCCCAAATGCACAATCCCAAAAAAATTTAAACCTGAATGCACAATCCTGAACAAATCTAATCCTGAATAAACAATGCCAATCCAATCAAATCCTGAATACACAAACCTAAACCAATCTAATTCCGAATATACAATCCTGAACCAATCTAATCCCGAATACACAATCCCAAACTAATCAAATCCTGAGTACACAATACCAAACCAATCTAATCCTGAATACACAATCCCAATCCAATCAAATCCTGAATACACAAACCTAAACCAATCTAATCCCAAATACAAGAGTCCAAACCAATCTAATCCTGAAAATACAATAATGAATCAATCTAATCCTGAATACACAACCCTGAACCAATCTAATCCTGAATACACAATCCTGAACCAATCTAATCCTGAATACACAATTCCGAACAAATCTAATCCTGAATACACAATTCCAAACCTAACTAATCCCGAATACAAAATCCTGAACTAATCTAATCCTGAATACAAAATTTCAAACCAATCTAATCCTGAATACAAATCCTCAAAACCATTTAATCCTGAAAACATATCCTTGATCCAATCAAATCCCAAGCACACAATCCTAAATGAATATACTCATGAATACTCAGTCCCAAATAAATCCCAAATGTGCAATCCCAAACCAATTTAATCCTGAATACACAATCCAGAACCAATCAAATCCTGAATTCATAAACCCAAATCAATCTAATCGCGAATATACCATCCTGAACCAATCTCATCCCAAATACACAATCCCAAACCAATCAAATCCTGAATACACAAACCCGAACCTATCAAATCCTGAATTCATAAAACCAAACCAATCTAATCCCGAATATACAACCCTGAACCAATCTAATCCCAAATACACAATCCCAAACCAATCAACTCCTGAATACACAATCCTGAAATAATCTAATCCCGAATACACAATCCCAAACCAATCTAATCCTGATCCCACAATCCCGAACCAATCAAACCCTGAATTCATAAAACTAAACCAATCTAATTGTGAATATACAATCCTGAACCAATCTCATCCAAAATACACAAACCCAACCAATCAAATCCTGAATACACAATCCCGAACCAATCTAATCCCGTATACACAATCGAAAAACAATCTAATCCTGAACCAACAATCCCCACCCAATCTAATCCTGAATACACAATTCCAACCCTATCTAATCCCGAATACACAATCCTGAACCAATCTATTCCTCAATACACAATCCCAAACCAATCTAATCCTGAATACACAATTCCGAACTAATCTAATCCTGAATACACAACCTCAAAGACATTTACTCCTGAAAACATAACCCTGAACCAATCAAATCCCAACCACACAATCCTCAATGAATATACTCATGAATACTCAATCCCAAATAAATCCCAAATATGCAATCCCAAACCAATCTAATCCCGAATACACAATCTGAACCAATCTAATCTTTAATACACAATTCCGAACCAATCTAATACTGAATACACAATTCCAAATCTATCTGATCCTCAATCCACATACCTGAACCAATCTAATCCGGAATACAGAATCCCGAAACAATCTAATCGCGAATACAAAATCCCGAACCAATCTAATTCAGAATACACAATTCCGAACCAATCTAATCCTGAATACACAATTCTGAACAAATCTAATCCTGAATACACAATCCTGAACCAATGTAATCCCAAATACACAATCCCAAACTAATCTAATCCTGAGTACACAATACCTAACCAATCTAATCCCGAATACACAATCCCCAACCAATCTAATCCTGAATACACAATTCCAAACCTACCTAATCCAGAATACACAATCCTGAACCAATCTATTCCTGAATACAGATTCCCGAACCAATCTAATCCTGAATTAACAAACCCAAACCAATCTAATCCCGAATATACAATCCTGAACCAATCTAATCCTGAATACAGAATCCCAAACCAATCAAATCCTGAGTACACAATTACAAACAAATCAGTCCTGAATACACATTCCCAAACCAATCTAATTCAAAATACTCAATCCCGAACCAATCTAATCCTGAATACATAATTCCGAACCAATCTTATCCTGAATACAAAACCTCAAAACCATTTAATCCTGAATACATAATTCTGAACCAATCAAATCCCAACAACACAATCCTAAATGAATATACTCACGAATACACAATTCCAAACAAATCCCAAATGCACAATCCCGAACAAATCTAATCCTGAATAAACAATGCCAATCCAATCAAATCCTGAATACACAAACCTAAACCAATCTAATTCCGAATATACAATCCTGAACCAATCTAATCCCGAATACACAATCCCAAACTAATCAAATCCTGAGTACACAATACCAAACCAATCTAATCCTGAATACACAATCCCAATCCAATCAAATCCTGAATACACAAACCTAAACCAATCTAATCCCAAATACAAGAACCCAAACCAATCTAATCCTGAAAATACAATAATGAATCAATCTAATCCTGAATACACAATCCTGAACCAATCTAATCCTGAATACACAATCCTGAACCAATCTAATCCTGAATACACAATTCCGAACAAATCTAATCCTGAATACACAATTCCAAACCTATCTAATCCCGAATACAAAATCCTGAACTAATCTAATCCTGAATACACAATTTCAAACCAATCTAATCCTGAATACAAATCCTCAAAACCATTTAATCCTGAATACATATCCTTGATCCAATCAAATCCCAACCACACAATCCTAAATGAATATACTCATGAAAACTCAGTCCCAAATAAATCCCAAATGTGCAATCCCAAACCAATTTAATCCTGAATACACAATCCAGAACCAATCAAATCCTGAATTCATAATCCCAAATCAATCTAATCGCGAATATACAATCCTGAACCAATCTCATCCCAAATACAGAAACCCAAGCCAATCAAATCCTGAATACACAAACCCGAACCTATCAAATCCTGAATTCATAAAACCAAACCAATCTAATCCCGAATATACAACCCTGAACCAATCTAATCCCAAATGCACAATCCCAAACCAATCAACTCCTGAATACACAATCCTGAACCAATCTGTTCCTGAATACACAATTCCGAACTAATCTAATCCTGAATACACAATTCCAAATTTATCCAATCCTGAATACACAATCGTGAACCAATCGAATCCTGAATACAAAACCTCAAAGCCATGTAATCCTGAATACATAATCCTGAACCCATCAAATTCCAACCACACAGTCCTAAATGAATATACTCACGAATACACAATTCCAAACAAATCCCAAATGCACAATCCCAAACAAATTTAAACCTGAATACACAATCCCGAACAAATCTAATTGTGAATACACAATCCCGAACCAATCTAATCCTGAATACACAATCCTAAACCAATATAATCCCGAATACACAGTCCCAAACTAATCTAATCCTGAGTACACAATACCTAACCAATCTAATCCTGAATACACAATCCCAAACCAGTCTAATCCCGAATACACAATCCCCAACCAATCTAATCCTGAATGCACAATTCCAAACGTACCTAATCCAGAATACACAATCCTGAACCAATCTAATCCTGAATACACAATCCCGAACCAATCAAATCCTGAATTAACAAACCCAAACCAATCTAATCCGGAATATACAATCCTGAACCAATCTAATCCCGAATACAGAATCCCAAACCAATCAAATCCTGAGTACACAATTACAAACGAATCAATCCTGAATACACAATCCCAAACTAATCTAATCCCGAATACACAATCCCGAACCAATCTAATCCTGAATACATAATTCCGAACCAATCTAATCCTGAATACAAAACCTCAAAACCATTTAATCCTGAATACATAATCCTGAACCAATCAAATCCCAACCACACAATCCTAAATGAATATACTCACGAATACACAATTCCAAACAATTCCCAAATGCACAATCCCAAACAAATTTAAACCTGAATACACAATCCCGAACAAATCTAATCCAGAATACACAAGCTCAAACCAATCAAATCCTGAAATCAAAAAACCCAAACAAATCTAATCCCGAATGTACAAATTTTAACCAATCTAATCCTGAATACACAATCCCAATCCAATGAAATCCTGAATACACAAACCTAAACCAATCTAATCCCGAATACACAATCCCAAACAAATCTAATCCTGAATACACAATTCCAAACCTATCTAATCCCGAATACAAAATCCTGAACCAATCTAATCCTGAATACACAATTTCAAAACAATCTCATCCTGAATACAAATCCTCAAAACCATTTAGTCCTGAATACATATCCCTGATCCAATCAAATCCCAACCACACAATCCAAAATGAATATACTCATGAATACTCAATCCCAAATAAATCCCAAATGTGCAATCCCAAACCAATTTAATCCTGAATACACAATCCTGAAACAATCAAATCCTGAATTCATAAACCCAAATCAATCTAATCGCGAATATACAATCCTGAACCAATCTCATCCCAAATACACAATCCCAAACCAATCAAATCCTGAATACACAAACCCGAACCTATCAAATCCTGAATTCATAAAACCAAACCAATCTAATCCCGAATATACAACCCTGAACCAATCTTATCCCAAATACACAATCCCAAAACAATCAACTCCTGAATACACAATCCTGAACCAATCTATTCCTGAATACACAATTCCAAACTAAGCTAATCCTGAATACACAATTCCAAATTTATCCAATCCCGAATACACAATCATGAACCAATCGAATCCTGAATACAAAACCTCAAAGCCATGTAATCCTGAATACATAATCCTGAACCCATTAAATTCCAACCACACAGTCCAAAATGAATATACTCACGAATACACAATTCCAAACAAATCCCAAATGCACAATCCCAAACAAATCTAATCCTGAATACACAAGCTCAAACCAATCAAATCCTGAATACACAATCCCGAACCAAACAAAACCTGAATTCACAATCCCAAACAAATCTAATCGCAAATGTGCCAATCTGAACCAATCTAATCCTGAATACACAATCCCAATCCAATCACATCCTGAAAACACAATCCTGAACCAATCAAATCCCGAATGCACAATCCTGAAACAATCTCATCCTCAATGCAGAATCCTGAACCAATCTAATCACGAATACACAATCCTGAACCAATCTAATCCTGAATACACAATTACGAACCAATCTAATCCTGAATACACAATTCCGAACCAATTTAATCCTGAATACAGAATTCCAAACCCATCTAATCCTGAATACACAATCCTGAACCAATCAAATCCCGAATACACAATCTCAAAACAATCTAATCCTGAATACACAATTTCAAACCTTTCTAATCCCGAATACACAATCCTGAATCAATCTACTCCCGAATACACAACCCTGAACCAATCTAATCCTGAATACACAATTTCGAACAAATCTAATCCTGAATACAAAAGCTCAAAGCCATTTAATCCTGAATACATATCGCTGAACCAATCAAATCCCAACCACACAATCCTAAATGAAAATACTCATGAATACTCAATCCCAAATAAATCCCAAATGTGCAATCCCAAACCAATCTAATCCTGAATACACAAACCTGAACCTATCAAATCCTGAATTCATAAAACCAAACCAATCTAATCCCGAATATACAACCCTGAACCAATCTAATCCCAAATACACAATCCGAAACCAATCAACCCCTGAATACATAATCCGGAACCAATCTAATCCGAATACTCAATCCCGAACCAATCTAATCCTGGATACACAATCCCGAAGCAAGCTATTCCTGAATACACAATTCCGAACTAATCTAATCCTGAATACAAAATTCCAAACTTATCCAATCCCGAATACACAATCCGGAATACATAATCCTGAACCAATCAAATCCCAGCCATACAATCCTAAATGAATATACTCACGAATACACAATCCCAAACCAATCTAATCCTGAATACATAATTCCGAACCAATCTAATCCTGAATACAAAACCTCAAAACCATTTAAGCCTGAATACATAATCCTGAACCAATCAAATCCCAACCACACAATCCTACATGAATATACTCACGAATACACAATTCCAAACAAATCCCAAATGCACAATCCCAAACAAATTTAAACCTGAATACACAATCCCGAACAAATCTAATCCAGAATACACAAGCTCAAACCAATCAAATCCTGAATTCACAAACCCAAACAAATCTAATCCCGAATGTACAAATTTTAACCAATCTAATCCTGAATACACAATCCCAATCCAATCAAATCCTGAATACACAAACCTAAACCAATCTAATCCCGAATACACAATCCCAAACAAATCTAATCCTGAATACACAATTCCAAACCTATCTAATCCCGAATACAAAATCCTGAACCAATCTAATCCTGAATACACAATTTCAAACCAATCTAATCCTGAATACAAATCCTCAAAACCATTTAATCCTGAATACATATCCCTGATCCAATCAAATCCCAACCACACAATCCTAAATGAATATACTCATGAATACTCAATACCAAATAAATCCCAAATGTGCAATCCCAAACCAATTTAATCCTGAATACACAATCCCGAAACAATCAAATCCTGAATTCATAAACCCAAATCAATCTAATCGCGAATATACAATCCTGAACCAATCTCATCCCAAATACACAATCCCAAACCAATCAAATCCTGAATACACAAACCCGAACCTATCAAATCCTGAATTCATAAAACCAAACCAATCTAATCCCGAATATACAACCCTGAACCAATCTTATCCCAAATACACAATCCCAAAACAATCAACTCCTGAATACACAATCCTGAACCAATCTATTCCTGAATACACAATTCTAAACTAAACTAATCCTGAATACACAATTCCAAATTTATCCAATCCCGAATACACAATCATGAACCAATCGAATCCTGAATACAAAACCTCAAAGCCATGTAATCCTGAATACATAATCCTGAACCCATCAAATTCCAACCACACAGTCCTAAATGAATATACTCACAAATGCACAATTCCAAACAAATCCCAAATGCACAATCCCAAACAAATCTAATCCTGAATACACAAGCTCAAAACAATCAAATCCTGAATACACAATCCCGAACCAAACAAAACCTGAATTCACAATCCCAAACAAATCTAATCGCAAATGTACCAATCTGAACCCATCTAATCCTGAATACACAATCCCAATCCAATCACATCCTGAAAACACAATCCTGAACCAATCAAATCCCGAATACACAATCCTGAAACAATCTCATCCTCAATGCAGAATCCTGAACCAATCTAATTTCGAATACACAATCCTGAACCAATCTAATCCTGAATACACAATTACGAACAAATCTAATCCTGAATACACAATTCCGAACCAATTTAATCCTGAATACAGAATTCCAAACCCATCTAATCCCGAATACACAATCCTGAACCAATCAAATCCCAAATACACAATCCCAAAACAATCTAATCCTGAATACACAATTTCAAACCTTTCTAAACCCGAATACACAATCCTGAATCAATCTACTCCCGAATACACAACCCTGAACCAATCTAATCCTGAATACACAATTTCGAACAAATCTCATCCTGAATACAAAAGCTCAAAGCCATTTAATCCTGAATACATATCGCTGAACCAATCAAATCCCAACCACACAATCCTAAATGAAAATACTCATGAATACTCAATCCCAAATAAATCCCAAATGTGCAATCCCAAACCAATCTAATCCTGAATACAGAAACCTGAACCTATCAAATCCTGAATTCATAAAACCAAACCAATCTAATCCCGAATATACAACCCTGAACCAATCTAATCCCAAATACACAATCCCAAACCAATCAACCCCTGAATACATAATCCTGAACCAATATATTCCTGAATACACAATTACGAACCAATCTAATCCTGAATACACAATTCCGAACCAATTTAATACTGAATACAGAATTCCAAACATATCTAATCCTGAATACACAATCCTGAACCAATCTAATCCCGAATTCTCAATCCCAAACCAATCTAATCCTGGATACACAATCCCGAACCAATCTATTCCTGAATACACAATTCCGAACTAATCTAATCCTGAATACACAATTCCAAATTTATCCAAACCCGAATACACAATCCTGTATACATAATCCTGAACCAATCAAATCCCAGCCATACAATCCTAAATGAATATACTTCTGAATACACAATCCCAAACAACTTTATTCCTGAATACTCAATCCCGAACAAATCTAATCCTGAATACACAAGCTCAAACCAATCAAATCCTGAATTCACAATCCCAAACAAATCTAATCCCAAGTGTACAAATCTGATCCAATCTAATCCTGAATACAAAATCCCAAACCAATCAAATCCTGAAAACACAATCCTGAACCAATCTAATCACGAATACACAATCCTGAACCAATCTAATCTTGAATACACAATTATGAACCAATGTAATCCTGAATACACAATTCCGAACCAATTTAATCCTAAATACAGAATTCCAAACCTGTCTAATCCCGAATACACAACCCTGAACCAATCAAATCCCAAATACACAATCCCGAAACAATCTTATCCTGAATACACAATTCCAAACCTTTCTAATCAAATCCTGAAAACACAATCCTGAATCAATCTAATCCCGAATACACAATCATGAACCAATCTAATCCTCAATAAACAGTCCTAAACCAATCTAATCATGAATACACAATCCTGAATCAATCTAATCCCGAATACCCAAACGTGAACCAATCTAATCCTGAATACACAATTTCGAACCAATCTAATCCTGAATACAAAAGCTCAAAGCCATTTAATCCTGAATACATAACCCTGAACCAATCAAATCCCAACCACACAATCCTCAATGAAAATACTCATGAATACTCAATCCCAAATAAATCCCAAATGTGCAATCCCAAACCAATCTAATCCTGAATACACAATCCCAAACCAATCAAATCCTGAATTCATAAAACCAAACCAATCTAATCCCGAATATACAACCTTGAACCAATCTAATCCCAAATACACAATCCCAAACCAATCAACTCCTGAATACACAATCCTGAACCAATCTAATCCCAAATACACAATCCCAAACCAATCTAATCCTGAACCGACAGTCCCAAACCAATCTAATCCAGTATAAACAATTCCGAACCAATCTGATCCTGAATACACAATCCTGAACCAATCTAATAATGATTACACAATCCTGAATCAATCTAATCCTGAAAACACAATCATGAACCAATCTAATCCCAAATACACAATCCCAAACCAATCAACTCCTGAATACACAATCCTGAACCAATATATTACTGAATACACAATTACGAACCAATCTAATCCTGAATACACAATTCCGAACCAATTTAATACTTAATACAGAATTCCAAACCTATCTAATCCTGAAAACACAATCCTGAACAAATCTAATCCTGAATACTCAATCCCGAAACAATCTAATCCTGGATACACAATCCCGAACCAATCTATTCCTGAATACACAATTCCGAACTAATCTAATCCTGAATACAAAATTCCAAACTTATTAAATCCTGAATACACAATCCGGAATACATAATCCTGAACCAATCAAATCCCAGCCACACAATCCTAAATGAATATACTCGCGAATACACAATCCCAAACAAATTTAATCCTGAATACACAATCCCGAACAAATCTAATCCTGAATACACAAGCTCAAACCAATCAAATCCTGAATACACAATCCCAAACAAATCTAATCCCAAATGTACCAATCTGAACCAATCTAATCCTGAATACACAATCCCAATCCAATCACATCCTGAAAACACAATCCTGAACCAATCAAATCCCGAATACACAATCCTGAAACAATCTCATCCTCAATACCGAATCCTGAACCAATCTAATCTTGAATACACAATCCTGAACCAATCTAATCCTGAATACACAATTACGAACAAATCTAATCCTGAATACACAATTCCGAACCAATTTAATCCTGAATACAGAATTCCAAACCTATCTAATCCCGAATACACAATCCCGAAACAATCTAATCCTGAATACACAATTTCAAAACTTTCTAATCCTGAATACAAAAGCTCAAAGCCATTTAATCCTGAACACATATCCCTGAACCAATCAAATCCCAACCACACAATCCTAAATGAAAATACTCATGAATACTCAATCCCAAATAAATCCCAAATGTGCAATCCCAAACTAATCTAATCCTGAATAAACAAACCCGAACCTATCAAATCCTGAATTCGTAAAACCAAACCAATCTAATCCCGAATATACAACCCTGAAACAATCGAATCCCAAATACACAATCCCAAACCAATCAACTCCTGAATACACAATACTGAACCAATCTATTCTGGAATACACAATTACAAACCAATCTAATCCTGAATACACAATTCCAAACAATTTAATACTGAATACAGAATTCCAAACCTATCTAATCCTGAATACACAATCCTGAACCAATCTAATCCCGAATACACAATCCCGAAACAATCTAATCCTGGATACACAATCCCGAACCAATCTATTCCTGAATACACAATTCTGAACTAATCTAATCCTGAATACACTATCCCAAACCAATCTAATCCAGAATACACAATCCTGAGCCAATCTAATCCTGAATACATAATTCCGTAACAAACTAATCCCGAATACATACTTCCAAACCTATCTAATCCCTAATACACAATCCTGAATCAATCTAATCACGAATACACAATCCTGAACCAATCTAATCTTGAATACACAATTATGAACCAATGTAATCCTGAATACACAATTCCGAACCCATTTAATCCTAAATACAGAATTCCGAACCTGTCTAATCCCGAATACACAATCCTGAACCAATCAAACCCCGGATACACAATCCCAAACAAATCTAATCCTGAATACACAATTCCAAACCTATCTAATCCCGAATACAAAATCCTGAACCAATCTAATCCTGAATACACAATTTCAAACCAATCTCATCCTGAATACAAATCCTCAAAACCATTTAATCCTGAATACATATCCCTGATCCAATCAAATCCCAACCACACAATCCAAAATGAATATACTCATGAATACTCAATCCCAAATAAATCCCAAATGTGCAATCCCAAACCAATTTAATCCTGAATACACAATCCCGAAACAATCAAATCCTGAATTCATAAACCCAAATCAATCTAATCGCGAATATACAATCCTGAACCAATCTCATCCCAAATACACAATCCCAAACCAATCAAATCCTGAATACACAAACCCGAACCTATCAAATCCTGAATTCATAAAACCAAACCAAACTAATCCCAAATATACAACCCTGAACCAATCTTATCCCAAATACACAATCCCAAAACAATCAACTCCTAAATACACAATCCTGAACCAATCTATTCCTGAATACACAATTCCAAACTAAGCTAATCCTGAATACACAACTCTAAATTTATCCAATCCCGAATACACAATCATGAACCAATCGAATCCTGAATACAAAACCTCAAAGCCATGTAATCCTGAGTACATAATCCTGAACCCATCAAATTCCAACCACACAGTCCTAAATGAATATACTCACGAATACACAATTCCAAACTAATCCCAAATGCACAATCCCAAACAAATCTAATCCTGAATACACAAGCTCAAACCAATCAAATCCTGAATGCACAATCCCGAACCAAACAAATCCTGAATTCACAATCCCAAACAAATCTAATCGCAAATGTACCAATCTGAACCAATCTAATCCTGAATACACAATCCCAATCCAATCACATCCTGAAAACACAATCTTGAACCAATCAAATCCCGAATACACAATCCTGAAACAATCTCATCCTCAATGCAGAATCCTGAACCAATCAAATCACGAATACACACTCCTGAACCAATCTAATCCTGAATACACAATTACGAACCAATCTAATCCTGAATACAGAATTCCAAACCTATCTAATCCCGAATACACAATCCTGAACCAATCAAATCCCGAATACACAATCCCGAAACAATCTAATCCTGAATACACAATTTCAAACCTTTCTAATCCCGAATACACAATCCTGAATCAATCTACTCCCGAATACACAACCCTGAACCAATCTAATCCTGAATACACAATTTTGAACAAATCTAATCCTGAATACAAAAGCTCAAAGCCATTTAATCCTGAATACATATCCCTGAACCAATCAAATCCCAACCACACAATCCTAAATGAAAATACTCATGAATACTCACTCCCAAATAAATCCCAAATGTGCAATCCCAAACCAATCGAATCCTGAATACACAAACCTGAACCTATAAAATCCTGAATTGGTAAAACCAAACCAATCTAATCCCGAATATACAATCCTGAACCAATCTAATCCTTAATAAACAATCCCAAAACAATCTACTCCTGAATACACAATCCTGAACCAATATATTCCTGAATACACAATTACGAACCAATCTAATCCTGAATACACAATTCCGAACCAATTTAATACTGAATACAGAATTCCAAACCTATCTAATCCCGAATACAAAATACTGAACCAATCTAATCCTGAATACACAATTTCAAAACAATCTCATCCTGAATACAAATCCTCAAAACCATTTAAACCTGAATACATATCCCTGATCCAATCAAATCCCAACCACACAATCCAAAATGAATATACTCATGAATACTCAATCCCAAATAAATCCCAAATGTGCAATCCCAAACCAATTTAATCCTGAATACACAATCCCGAAACAATCAAATCCTGAATTCATAAACCCAAATCAATCTAATCGCGAATATACAATCCTGAACCAATCTCATCCCAAATACACAATCCCAAACCAATCAAATCCTGAATATACAAACCCGAACCTATCAAATCCTGAATTCATAAAACCAAACCAATCTAATCCCAAATATACAACCCTGAACCAATCTTATCCCAAATACACAATCCCAAAACAATCAACTCCTAAATACACAATCCTGAACCAATCTATTCCTGAATACACAATTCCAAACTAAGCTAATCCTGAATACACAATTCCAAATTTATCCAATCCCGAATACACAATCATGAACCAATCGAATCCTGAATACAAAACCTCAAAGCCATGTAATCCTGAGTATATAATCCTGAACCCATCAAATTCCAACCACACAGTCCTAAATGAATATACTCACGAATACACAATTCCAAACTAATCCCAAATGCACAATCCCAAACAAATCTAATCCTGAATACACAAGCTCAAACCAATCAAATCCTGAATACACAATCCCGAACCAAACAAATCCTGAATTCACAATCCCAAACAAATCTAATCGCAAATGTACCAATCTGAACCAATCTAATCCTGAATACACAATCCCAATCCAATCACATCCTGAAAACACAATCTTGAACCAATCAAATCCCGAATACACAATCCTGAAACAATCTCATCCTCAATGCAGAATCCTGAACCAATCTAATCACGAATACACACTCCTGAACCAATCTAATCTTGAATACACAATTACGAACCAATCTAATCCTGAATACACAATTCCGAACCAATTTAATCCTGAATACAGAATTCCAAACCTATCTAATCCCGAATACACAATCCTGAACCAATCAAATCCCGAATACACAATCCCGAAACAATCTAATCCTGAATACACAATTTCAAACCTTTCTAATCCCGAATACACAATCCTGAATCAATCTACTCCCGAATACACAACACTGAACCAATCTAATCCTGAATACACAATTTCGAACAAATCTAATCCTGAATACAAAAGCTCAAAGCCATTTAATCCTGAATACATATCCCTGAACCAATCAAATCCCAACCACACAATCCTAAATGAAAATACTCATGAATACTCAATCCCAAATAAATCCCAAATGTGCAATCCCAAACCAATCTAAACCTGAATAGACAAACCTGAACCTATAAAATCCTGAATTCGTAAAACCAAACCAATCTAATCCCGAATATACAACCCTGAACCAATCTAATCCTTAATAAACAATCCCAAAACAATCTACTCCTGAATACACAATCCTGAACCAACATATTCCTGAATACACAATTACGAACCAATCAATTCCTGAATACACAATTCCGAACCAATTTAATACTGAATACAGAATTCCAAACCTATCTAATCCCGAATACAAAATCCTGAACCAATCTAATCCTGAATACACAATTTCAAAACAATCTCATCCTGAATACAAATCCTCAAAACCATTTAATCCTGAATACATATCCCTGATCCAATCAACTCCCAACCACAATCCAAAATGAATATACTCATGAATACTCAATCCCAAATAAATCCCAAATGTGCAATCCCAAACCAATTTAATCCTGAATACACAATCCCAAAACAATCAAATCCTGAATTCATAAACCCAAATCAATCTAATCGCGAATATACAATCCTGAACCAATCTCATCCCAAATACACAATCCCAAACCAATCAAATCCTGAATACACAAACCCGAACCTATCAAATCCTGAATTCATAAAACCAAACCAATCTAATCCCAAATATACAACCCTGAACCAATCTTATCCCAAATACTCAATCCCAAAACAATCAACTCCTAAATACACAATCCTGAACCAATCTATTCCTGAATACACAATTCCAAACTAAGTTAATCCTGAATACACAATTCCAAATTTATCCAATCCCGAATACACAATCATGAACCAATCGAATCCTGAATACAAAACCTCAAAGCCATGTAATCCTGAGTACATAATCCTGAACCCATCAAATTCCAACCACACAGTCCTAAATGAATATACTCACGAATACACAATTCCAAACTAATCCCAAATGCACAATCCCAAACAAATCTAATCCTGAATACACAAGCTCAAACCAATCAAATCCTGAATACACAATCCCGAACCAAACAAATCCTGAATTCACAATCCCAAACAAATCTAATCGCAAATGTACCAATCTGAACCAATCTAATCCTGAATACACAATCCCAATCCAATCACATCCTGAAAACACAATCCTGAACCAATCAAATCCCGAATACACAATCCTGAAACAATTTCATCCTCAATGCAGAATCCTGAACCAATCTAATCACGAATACACACTCCTGAACCAATCTAATCCTGAATACACAATTACGAACCAATCTAATCCTGAATACACAATTCCGAACCAATTTAATCCTGAATACAGAATTCCAAACCTATCTAATCCTGAATACACAATCCTGAACCAATCAAATCCCGAATACACAATCCCGAAACAATCTAATCCTGAATACACAATTTCAAACCTTTCTAATCCCGAATACACAATCCTGAATCAATCTACTCCCGAATACACAACCCTGAACCAATCTAATCCTGAATACACAATTTCGAACAAATCTAATCCTGAATACAAAAGCTCAAAGCCATTTAATCCTGAATACATATCCCTGAACCAATCAAATCCCAACCACACAATCCTAAATGAAAATACTCATGAATACTCAATCCCAAATACATCCCAAATGTGCAATCCCAAACCAATCTAATCCTGAATACACAAACCTGAACCTATAAAATCCTGAATTCGTAAAACCAAACCAATCTAATCCCGAATATACAACCCTGAACCAATCTAATACTTAATAAACAATCCCAAAACAATCTACTCCTGAATACACAATCCTGAACCAATATATTCCTGAATACACAATTACGAACCAATCTAATCCTGAATACACAATTCCGAACCAATTTAATACTGAATACAGAATTCCAAACCTATCTAATCCTGAATACACAATCCTGAACCAATCTAATCCCGAATTCTCAATCCCGAACCAATCTAATCCTGGATACACAATCCCGAACCAATCTATTCCTGAATACACAATTCCGAACTAATCTAATCCTGAATACACAATTCCAAATTTATCCAATCCCGAATACACAATCCTGAATACATAATCCTGAACCAATCAAACCCCAGCCATACAATCCTAAATGAATATACTTCTGAATACACAATCCCAAACAACTTTAATCCTGAATACACAATCCCGAACAAATCTAATCCTGAATACACAAGCTCAAACCAATCAAATCCTGAATACACAATCCCGAACCAATCAAATCCTGAATTCACAATCCCAAACAAATCTAATCCCAAATGTACAAATCTGAACCAATCTTTTCCTGAATACAAAATCCCAATCCAATCAAATCCTGAAAACACAATCCTGAACCAATCTAATCACGAATACACAATCCTGAACCAATCTAATCCTGAATACACAATTATGAACCAAAGTAATCCTGAATACACAATTCCGAACCAATTTAATCCTAAATACAGAATTCCAAACCCGCCTAATCCCGAATGCACAATCCTGAACCAATCACATCCCGAATAGACAATCCCGAAACAATCTTATCCTGAATACACAATTCCAAACCTTTCTAATCAAATCCTGAAAACACAATCCTGAATCAATCTAATCCCGAATACACAATCCTGAACCAATCTAATCCTCAATAAACAGTCCTAAACCAATCTAAGCACGAATACACAATCCTGAATCAATCTAATCCCGAATACCCAAACCTGAACCAATCTAATCCTGAATACACAATTTCGAACCAATCTAATCCTGAATACAAAAGCTCAAATCCATTTAATCCTGAATACATAAACCTGAACCAATCAAATCCCAACCACGCAATCCTAAATGAAAATAATCATGAATACTCAATCCCAAATAAATCCCAAATGTGCAATCCCAAACCAATCTAATCTTGAATACACATTCCCGAACCAATCAAATCCTGAATTCATAAAAAAAACCAATCTAATCCCGAATATACAACCTTGAACCAATCTAATCCCAAATACACAATCCCAAACCAATCAACTCCTGAATACACAATCCTGAACCAATCTAATCCCAAATACACAATCCCAAACCAATCTAATCCTGAACCCACAGTCCCGAACCAATCTAATCCAGTATAACCAATTCCGAACCAATCTGATCCTGAATACACAATCCTGAACCAATCTAATAATGATTACACAATCCTGAATCAATGAAATCCTGAGTACACATTCCCGAACCAATCTAATGCTGAATATGCAATTCCTAACCAATCAAATCCTGAATACACAAACCCAATCCAATCAAATCCTGAATACACAAACCTAAACCAATCTAATACCGAATACACAATCCCAAACAGATCTAATCCTGAAAATACAATCCTGAAACAATCTAATCCGAATACACAATCCTGAAACAATCTAATCCTGAATAGACAATCCTGAAACAATCTAATCCTGAATACACAATTACGAATCAATCTAATCCTGAATACATAATTCCGAACCAATATAATCCTGAATACAGGATTCCAAACACTTCTAATCCCGAATACACAATCCTGAATCAATGTAATTCCGAATACAAAACCCTGATCCAATCTAATCCTGAATACACAATTTTGAAACAATCTAATCCTGAATACAAAAGCTCAAAGCGATTTAATCCTGAATACATAACACTGAACCAATCAAATCCCACCAAACAATCCTAAATGAAAATACTCATGAATACTCAATCCCAAATAAATCCCAAATGTGCAATCCCAAACCAATCTAATCCTGAATACACAATCCCGAACCAATCAAATCTTGAATTCATAAAACCAAACCAATCTAATCCCGAATATACAATCCTGAACCAATCTAATCCCGAATACACAATCCCAAACCAATCTAATCCTGAACCCACAATCCTGAAACAATCTAATCCTGAATACACAATCCCGAACAAATCTAATCCTGAATACCCAAACTCAAACCAATCAAATCCTGAATACACAATCCCGAACCAATCAAATCCTGAATTCACAAACCCAAACAAATCTAATCCCGAATGCACAAATTTGAACCAATCTAATCCTGAATTCACAATCCCAATCCAATCAAATCCTGAATACACAAACCTACACCAATCTAATCCCGAATACACAATCCCAAACAAATCTAATCCTGAATACACAATTCCAAACCTATCTAATCCCGAATACAAAATCCTGAACCAATCTAATCCTGAATACACAATTTCAAAACAATCTCATCCTGAATACAAATGCTCAAAACCATTTAATCCTGAATACATATCCCTGATCCAATCAAATCCCAACCACACAATCCAAAATGAATATACTCATGAATACTCAATACCAAATAAATCCCAAATGTGCAATCCCAAACCAATTTAATCCTGAATACACAATCCTGAACCAATCTATTCCTGAATACACAATCCTGAAACAATCTATTCCTGAATACACAATTCCAAACTAATCTAATCCTGTATACACAATTCCAAATTTATCCAATCCCGAATACACAATCATGAACCAATCGAATCCTGAATACAAAACCTCAAAGCCATGGAATCCTGAATACATAATCCTGAACCCATCAAATTCCAACCACACAGTCCTAAATGAATATACTCACGGATACACAATTCCAAACAAATCCCAAATGCACAATCCCAAACAAATCTAATCCTGAATACACAAGCTCAAAACAATCAAATCCTGAATACACAATCCCGAACCAAACAAATCCTGAATTCACAATCCCAAACAAATCTAATCCCAAATGTATCAATCTGAACCAATCTAATCCTGAATACACAATCCCAATCCAATCACATCCTGAAAACACAATCCTGAACCAATCAAATCCCGAATACACAATCCTGAAACAATCTCATCCTCAATGCAGAATCCTGAACCAATCTAATCACGAATACACACTCCTGAACCAATCTAATCCTGAATACACAATTACGAACCAATCTAATCCTGAATACACAATTCCGAACCAATTTAATCCTGAATACAGAATTCCAAACCTATCTAATCCCAAATACACAATCCTGAACCAATAAAATCCCGAATACACAATCCCAAAACAATCTAATCCTGAATACACAATTTCAAACCTTTCTAATCCCGAATACACAATCCTGAATCAATCTACTCCCGAATACACAACCCTGAACCAATCTAATCCTGAATACACAATTTCGAACAAATCTAATCCTGAATACAAAAGCTCAAAGCCATTTAATCCTGAATACATATCCCTGATCCAATCAAATCCCAACCACACAATCCTAAATGAAAATACTCATGAATACTCAATCCCAAATAAATCCCAAATGTGCAATCCCAAAACAATCTAATCCTGAATAAACAAAACCGAACCTATCAAATCCTGAATTCGTAAAACCAAACCAATCTAATCCCGAATATACAACCCTGAAACAATCGAATCCCAAATACACAATCCCAAACCAATCAACTCCTGAATACACAATCCTGAACCAATCTATTCCTGAATACACAATTATGAACCAATCTAATCCTGAATACACAATTCCGAACCAATTTAATACTGAATACAGAATTCCAAACCTATCTAATCCTGAATACACAATCCTGAACCAATCTAATCCCGAATTCTCAATCCCGAACCAATCTAATCCTGGATATACAATCCCGAACCAATCTATTCCTGAATACACAATTCCGAACTAATCTAATCCTGAATACACAATTCCAAACTTATCCAATCCCGAATACACAATCCGGAATACATAATCCTGAACCAATCAAATCCCAGCCATACAATCCTAAATGAATATACTCGCGAATACACAATCCCAAACAAATGTAATCCTGAATACACAATCCCGAACAAATCTAATCCTGAATACACAAGCTCAAACCAAGCAAATCCTGAATACACAATCCTGAACCAATCAAATCCTGAATTCACAATCCCAAACAAATCTAATCCCAAATGTACAAATCTGAACCAATCTAATCCTGAATACAAAATCCCAATCCAATCAAATCCTGAAAACACAATCCTGATCCAATCTAATCACGAATACACAATCCTGAACCAATCTAATCTTGAATACACAATTATGAACCAATGTAATCCTGAATACACAATTCCAAACCAATTTAATCCTAAATACAGAATTCCAAACCTGTCTAATCCCGAATGCACAATCCTGAACCAGTCAATTCCCGAATATACAATCCCAAACAAATCTAATCCTGAATACACAATTCCAAACCTATCTAATCCCGAATACAAAATCCTGAACCAATCTAATCCTGAATACACAATTTCAAAACAATCTCATCCTGAATACAAATCCTCAAAACCATTTAATCCTGAATACATATCCCTGATCCAATCAAATCCCAACCACACAATCCAAAATGAATATACTCATGAATACTCAATCCCAAATAAATCCCAAATGTGCAATCCCAAACCAATTTAATCCTGAATACACAATCCCGAAACAATCAAATCCTGAATTCATAAACCCAAGTCAATCTAACCGCGAATATACAATCCTGAACCAATCTAATCCCAAATACACAATCCCAAACCAATCAAATCCTGAATAGACAAACCCGAACCTAGCATATCCTGAATTCATAAAACCAAACCAATCTAATCCCGAATATACAACCCTGAACCAATCTTATCCCAAATACACAATCCCAAAACAATCAACTCCTGAATACACAATCCTGAACCAATCTATTCCTGAATACACAATTCCAAACTAATCTAATCCTGAATACACAATTCCAAATTTATCCAATCCTGAATACACAATCATGAACCAATCGAATCCTGAATACAAAACCTCAAAGCCATGTAATCCTGAGTACATAATCCTGAACCCATCAAATTCCAACCACACAGTCCTAAATGAATATACTCACGAATACACAATTCCAAACTAATCCCAAATGCACAATCCCAAACAAATCTAATCCTGAATACACAAGCTCAAACCAATCAAATCCTGAATACACAATCCCGAACCAAACAAATCCTGAATTCACAATCCCAAACAAATCTAATCGCAAATGTACCAATCTGAACCAATCTAATCCTGAATACACAATCCCAATCCAATCACATCCTGAAAACACAATCCTGAACCAATCAAATCCCGAATACACAATCCTGAAACAATCTCATCCTCAATGCAGAATCCTGAACCAATCTAATCACGAGTACACAATCCTGAACCAATCTAATCCTGAATACACAATTACGAACCAATCTAATCCTGAATACACAATTCCGAACCAAGTTAATCCTGAATACAGAATTCCAAACCTATCTAATCCCGAATACACAATCCTGAACCAATCAAATCCCGAATACACAATCCCGAAACAATCTAATCCTGAATACACAATTTCAAACCTTTCTAATCCCGAATACACAATCCTGAATCAATCTACTCCCGAATACACAACCCTGAACCAATCTAATCCTGAATACACAATTTCGAACAAATCTAATCCTGAATACAAAAGCTCAAAGCCATTTAATCCTGAATACATATCCCTGAACCAATCAAATCCCAACCACACAATCCTAAATGAAAATACTCATGAATACTCAATCCCAAATAAATCCCAAATGTGCAATCCCAAACCAATCTAATCCTGAATACACAAACCTGAACCTATCAAATACTGAATTCGTAAAACCAAACCAATCTAATCCCGAATATACAACCCTGAACCAATCTAATCCCAAATACACAATCCCAAACCAATCAACTCCTGAATACACAATCCTGAACCAATCTAATCCCAAATACACAATCCCAAACCAATCTAATCCTGAACCCACAGTCCCGAACCAATCTAATCCAGTATAAACAATTCCGAACCAATCTGATCCTGAATACACAATCCTGAACCA
The DNA here is from genome assembly GCF_017639515.1 of Carcharodon carcharias. NCBI lineage: Eukaryota > Metazoa > Chordata > Chondrichthyes > Lamniformes > Lamnidae > Carcharodon > Carcharodon carcharias. Next base: position 87,746,457 of record NC_054484.1, read on the forward strand.
ATCTAATAATGATTACACAATCCTGAATCAATCTAATCCTGAAAACACAATCCTGAACCAATCTAATCCCAAATACACAATCCCAAACCAATCAACTCCTGAATACACAATCCTGAACCAATATATTACTGAATACACAATTACGAACCAATCTAATCCTGAATACACAACTCCGAACCAATTTAATACTTAATACAGAATTCCAAACCTATCTAATCCTGAAAACACAATCCTGAACAAATCTAATCCTGAATACTCAATCCCGAAACAATCTAATCCTGGATACACAATCCCGAACCAATCTATTCCTGAATACACAATTCCGAACTAATCTAATCCTGAATACAAAATTCCAAACTTATCCAATCCCGAATACACAATCCAGAATACATAATCCTGAACCAATCAAATCCCAGCCACACAATCCTAAATTAATATACTCGCGAATACACAATCCCAAACAAATTTAATCCTGAATACACAATCCCAAACAAATCTAATCCTGAATACACAAGCTCAAACCAATCAAATCATGAATACACAATCCCAAACAAATCTAATCCCAAATGTACCAATCTGAACCAATCTAATCCTGAATACACAATCCCAATCCAATCACATCCTGAAAACGCAATCCTGAACCAATCAAATCCCGAATACACAATCCTGAAACAATCTCATCCTCAATACAGAATCCTGAACCAATCTAATCTTGAATACACAATCATGAACCAATCTAATCCTGAATACACAATTACGAACAAATCTAATCCTGAATACACAATTCCGAACCAATTTAATCCTGAATACAGAATTCCAAACCTATCTAATCCCGAATACACAATCCCGAAACAATCTAATCCTGAATACACAATTTCAAAACTTTCTAATCCTGAATACCAATGCTCAAAGCCATTTAATCCTGAATACATAACCCTGAACCAATCAAATCCCAACCACACAATCCTAAATGAAAATACTCATGAATACTCAATCCCAAATAAATCCCAAATGTGCAATCCCAAACTAATCTAATCCTGAATAAACAAAACCGAACCTATCAAATCCTGAATTCGTAAAACCAAACCAATCTAATCCCGAATATACAACCCTGAAACAATCGAATCCCAAATACACAATCCCAAACCAATCAACTCCTGAATACACAATCCTGAACCAATCTATTCCTGAATACACAATTATGAACCAATCTAATCCTGAATACACAATTCCGAACCAATTTAATACTGAATACAGAATTCCAAACCTATCTAATCCTGAATACACAATCCTGAACCAATCTAATCCCGAATTCTCAATCCCGAACCAATCTAATCCTGGATATACAATCCCGAACCAATCTATTCCTGAATACACAATTCCGAACTAATCTAATCCTGAATACACAATTCCAAACTTATCCAATCCCGAATACACAATCCGGAATACATAATCCTGAACCAATCAAATCCCAGCCATACAATCCTAAATGAATATACTCGCGAATACACAATCCCAAACAAATGTAATCCTGAATACACAATCCCGAACAAATCTAATCCTGAATACACAAGCTCAAACCAAGCAAATCCTGAATACACAATCCTGAACCAATCAAATCCTGAATTCACAATCCCAAACAAATCTAATCCCAAATGTACAAATCTGAACCAATCTAATCCTGAATACAAAATCCCAATCCAATCAAATCCTGAAAACACAATCCTGATCCAATCTAATCACGAATACACAATCCTGAACCAATCTAATCTTGAATACACAATTATGAACCAATGTAATCCTGAATACACAATTCCAAACCAATTTAATCCTAAATACAGAATTCCAAACCTGTCTAATCCCGAATGCACAATCCTGAACCAGTCAATTCCCGAATATACAATCCCAAACAAATCTAATCCTGAATACACAATTCCAAACCTATCTAATCCCGAATACAAAATCCTGAACCAATCTAATCCTGAATACACAATTTCAAAACAATCTCATCCTGAATACAAATCCTCAAAACCATTTAATCCTGAATACATATCCCTGATCCAATCAAATCCCAACCACACAATCCAAAATGAATATACTCATGAATACTCAATCCCAAATAAATCCCAAATGTGCAATCCCAAACCAATTTAATCCTGAATACACAATCCCGAAACAATCAAATCCTGAATTCATAAACCCAAGTCAATCTAACCGCGAATATACAATCCTGAACCAATCTAATCCCAAATACACAATCCCAAACCAATCAAATCCTGAATAGACAAACCCGAACCTAGCATATCCTGAATTCATAAAACCAAACCAATCTAATCCCGAATATACAACCCTGAACCAATCTTATCCCAAATACACAATCCCAAAACAATCAACTCCTGAATACACAATCCTGAACCAATCTATTCCTGAATACACAATTCCAAACTAATCTAATCCTGAATACACAATTCCAAATTTATCCAATCCTGAATACACAATCATGAACCAATCGAATCCTGAATACAAAACCTCAAAGCCATGTAATCCTGAGTACATAATCCTGAACCCATCAAATTCCAACCACACAGTCCTAAATGAATATACTCACGAATACACAATTCCAAACTAATCCCAAATGCACAATCCCAAACAAATCTAATCCTGAATACACAAGCTCAAACCAATCAAATCCTGAATACACAATCCCGAACCAAACAAATCCTGAATTCACAATCCCAAACAAATCTAATCGCAAATGTACCAATCTGAACCAATCTAATCCTGAATACACAATCCCAATCCAATCACATCCTGAAAACACAATCCTGAACCAATCAAATCCCGAATACACAATCCTGAAACAATCTCATCCTCAATGCAGAATCCTGAACCAATCTAATCACGAGTACACAATCCTGAACCAATCTAATCCTGAATACACAATTACGAACCAATCTAATCCTGAATACACAATTCCGAACCAAGTTAATCCTGAATACAGAATTCCAAACCTATCTAATCCCGAATACACAATCCTGAACCAATCAAATCCCGAATACACAATCCCGAAACAATCTAATCCTGAATACACAATTTCAAACCTTTCTAATCCCGAATACACAATCCTGAATCAATCTACTCCCGAATACACAACCCTGAACCAATCTAATCCTGAATACACAATTTCGAACAAATCTAATCCTGAATACAAAAGCTCAAAGCCATTTAATCCTGAATACATATCCCTGAACCAATCAAATCCCAACCACACAATCCTAAATGAAAATACTCATGAATACTCAATCCCAAATAAATCCCAAATGTGCAATCCCAAACCAATCTAATCCTGAATACACAAACCTGAACCTATCAAATACTGAATTCGTAAAACCAAACCAATCTAATCCCGAATATACAACCCTGAACCAATCTAATCCCAAATACACAATCCCAAACCAATCAACTCCTGAATACACAATCCTGAACCAATCTAATCCCAAATACACAATCCCAAACCAATCTAATCCTGAACCCACAGTCCCGAACCAATCTAATCCAGTATAAACAATTCCGAACCAATCTGATCCTGAATACACAATCCTGAACCAATCTAATAATGATTACACAATCCTGAATCAATCTAATCCTGAAAACACAATCCTGAACCAATCTAATCCCAAATACACAATCCCAAACCAATCAACTCCTGAATACACAATCCTGAACCAATATATTACTGAATACACAATTACGAACCAATCTAATCCTGAATACACAACTCCGAACCAATTTAATACTTAATACAGAATTCCAAACCTATCTAATCCTGAAAACACAATCCTGAACAAATCTAATCCTGAATACTCAATCCCGAAACAATCTAATCCTGGATACACAATCCCGAACCAATCTATTCCTGAATACACAATTCCGAACTAATCTAATCCTGAATACAAAATTCCAAACTTATCCAATCCCGAATACACAATCCAGAATACATAATCCTGAACCAATCAAATCCCAGCCACACAATCCTAAATTAATATACTCGCGAATACACAATCCCAAACAAATTTAATCCTGAATACACAATCCCGAACAAATCTAATCCTGAATACACAAGCTCAAACCAATCAAATCATGAATACACAATCCCAAACAAATCTAATCCCAAATGTACCAATCTGAACCAATCTAATCCTGAATACACAATCCCAATCCAATCACATCCTGAAAACGCAATCCTGAACCAATCAAATCCCGAATACACAATCCTGAAACAATCTCATCCTCAATACAGAATCCTGAACCAATCTAATCTTGAATACACAATCATGAACCAATCTAATCCTGAATACACAATTACGAACAAATCTAATCCTGAATACACAATTCCGAACCAATTTAATCCTGAATACAGAATTCCAAACCTATCTAATCCCGAATACACAATCCCGAAACAATCTAATCCTGAATACACAATTTCAAAACTTTCTAATCCTGAATACCAATGCTCAAAGCCATTTAATCCTGAATACATAACCCTGAACCAATCAAATCCCAACCACACAATCCTAAATGAAAATACTCATGAATACTCAATCCCAAATAAATCCCAAATGTGCAATCCCAAACTAATCTAATCCTGAATAAACAAAACCGAACCTATCAAATCCTGAATTCGTAAAACCAAACCAATCTAATCCCGAATATACAACCCTGAAACAATCGATTCCCAAATACACAATCCCAAACCAATCAACTCCTGAATACACAATCCTGAACCAATCTATTCCTGAATACACAATTATGAACCAATCTAATCCTGAATACACAATTCCGAACCAATTTAATACTGAATACAGAATTCCAAACCTATCTAATCCTGAATACACAATCCTGAACCAATCTAATCCCGAATTCTCAATCCCGAACCAATCTAATCCTGGATATACAATCCCGAACCAATCTATTCCTGAATACACAATTCCGAACTAATCTAATCCTGAATACACAATTCCAAACTTATCCAATCCCGAATACACAATCCGGAATACATAATCCTGAACCAATCAAATCCCAGCCATACAATCCTAAATGAATATACTCGCGAATACACAATCCCAAACAAATGTAATCCTGAATACACAATCCCGAACAAATCTAATCCTGAATACACAAGCTCAAACCAAGCAAATCCTGAATACACAATCCTGAACCAATCAAATCCTGAATTCACAATCCCAAACAAATCTAATCCCAAATGTACAAATCTGAACCAATCTAATCCTGAATACAAAATCCCAATCCAATCAAATCCTGAAAACACAATCCTGATCCAATCTAATCACGAATACACAATCCTGAACCAATCTAATCTTGAATACACAATTATGAACCAATGTAATCCTGAATACACAATTCCAAACCAATTTAATCCTAAATACAGAATTCCAAACCTGTCTAATCCCGAATGCACAATCCTGAACCAGTCAATTCCCGAATATACAATCCCAAACAAATCTAATCCTGAATACACAATAACAAAGCTATCTAATCCCGAATACAAAATCCTGAACCAATCTAATCCTGAATACACAATTTCAAAACAATCTCATCCTGAATACAAATCCTCAAAACCATTTAATCCTGAATACATATCCCTGATCCAATCAAATCCCAACCACACAATCCAAAATGAATATACTCATGAATACTCAATCCCAAATAAATCCCAAATGTGCAATCCCAAACCAATTTAATCCTGAATACACAATCCCGAAACAATCAAATCCTGAATTCATAAACCCAAGTCAATCTAACCGCGAATATACAATCCTGAACCAATCTAATCCCAAATACACAATCCCAAACCAATCAAATCCTGAATAGACAAACCCAAACCTAGCATATCCTGAATTCATAAAACCAAACCAATCTAATCCCGAATATACAACCCTGAACCAATCTTATCCCAAATACACAATCCCAAAACAATCAACTCCTGAATACACAATCCTGAACCAATCTATTCCTGAATACACAATTCCAAACTAATCTAATCCTGAATACACAATTCCAAATTTATCCAATCCTGAATACACAATCATGAACCAATCGAATCCTGAATACAAAACCTCAAAGCCATGTAATCCTGAGTACATAATCCTGAACCCATCAAATTCCAACCACACAGTCCTAAATGAATATACTCACGAATACACAATTCCAAACTAATCCCAAATGCACAATCCCAAACAAATCTAATCCTGAATACACAAGCTCAAACCAATCAAATCCTGAATACACAATCCCGAACCAAACAAATCCTGAATTCACAATCCCAAACAAATCTAATCGCAAATGTACCAATCTGAACCAATCTAATCCTGAATACACAATCCCAATCCAATCACATCCTGAAAACACAATCCTGAACCAATCAAATCCCGAATACACAATCCTGAAACAATCTCATCCTCAATGCAGAATCCTGAACCAATCTAATCACGAGTACACAATCCTGAACCAATCTAATCCTGAATACACAATTACGAACCAATCTAATCCTGAATACACAATTCCGAACCAAGTTAATCCTGAATACAGAATTCCAAACCTATCTAATCCCGAATACACAATCCTAAACCAATCAAATCCCGAATACACAATCCCGAAACAATCTAATCCTGAATACACAATTTCAAACCTTTCTAATCCCGAATACACAATCCTGAATCAATCTACTCCCGAATACACAACCCTGAACCAATCTAATCCTGAATACACAATTTCGAACAAATCTAATCCTGAATACAAAAGCTCAAAGCCATTTAATCCTGAATACATATCCCTGAACCAATCAAATCCCAACCACACAATCCTAAATGAAAATACTCATGAATACTCAATCCCAAATAAATCCCAAATGTGCAATCCCAAACCAATCTAATCCTGAATACACAAACCTGAACCTATCAAATACTGAATTCGTAAAACCAAACCAATCTAATCCCGAATATACAACCCTGAACCAATCTAATCCCAAATACACAATCCCAAACCAATCAACTCCTGAATACACAATCCTGAACCAATCTAATCCCAAATACACAATCCCAAACCAATCTAATCCTGAACCCACAGTCCCGAACCAATCTAATCCAGTATAAACAATTCCGAACCAATCTGATCCTGAATACACAATCCTGAACCAATCTAATAATGATTACACAATCCTGAATCAATCTAATCCTGAAAACACAATCCTGAACCAATCTAATCCCAAATACACAATCCCAAACCAATCAACTCCTGAATACACAATCCTGAACCAATATATTACTGAATACACAATTACGAACCAATCTAATCCTGAATACACAACTCCGAACCAATTTAATACTTAATACAGAATTCCAAACCTATCTAATCCTGAAAACACAATCCTGAACAAATCTAATCCTGAATACTCAATCCCGAAACAATCTAATCCTGGATACACAATCCCGAACCAATCTATTCCTGAATACACAATTCCGAACTAATCTAATCCTGAATACAAAATTCCAAACTTATCCAATCCCGAATACACAATCCAGAATACATAATCCTGAACCAATCAAATCCCAGCCACACAATCCTAAATTAATATACTCGCGAATACACAATCCCAAACAAATTTAATCCTGAATACACAATCCCGAACAAATCTAATCCTGAATACACAAGCTCAAACCAATCAAATCATGAATACACAATCCCAAACAAATCTAATCCCAAATGTACCAATCTGAACCAATCTAATCCTGAATACACAATCCCAATCCAATCACATCCTGAAAACGCAATCCTGAACCAATCAAATCCCGAATACACAATCCTGAAACAATCTCATCCTCAATACAGAATCCTGAACCAATCTAATCTTGAATACACAATCATGAACCAATCTAATCCTGAATACACAATTACGAATAAATCTAATCCTGAATACACAATTCCGAACCAATTTAATCCTGAAAACAGAATTCCAAACCTATCTAATCCCGAATACACAATCCCGAAACAATCTAATCCTGAATACACAATTTCAAAACTTTCTAATCCTGAATACCAATGCTCAAAGCCATTTAATCCTGAATACATAACCCTGAACCAATCAAATCCCAACCACACAATCCTAAATGAAAATACTCATGAATACTCAATCCCAAATAAATCCCAAATGTGCAATCCCAAACTAATCTAATCCTGAATAAACAAACCCGAACCTATCAAATCCTGAATTCGTAAAACCAAACCAATCTAATCCCGAATATACAACCCTGAAACAATCGAATCCCAAATACACAATCCCAAACCAATCAACTCCTGAATACACAATCCTGAACCAATCTATTCTGGAATACACAATTGCGAACCAATCTAATCCTGAATACACAATTCCAAACCAATTTAATACTGAATACAGAATTCCAAACCTATCTAATCCTGAATACACAATCCTGAACCAATCTAATCCCGAATACTCAATCCCGAAACAATCTAATCCTGGATACACAATCCCGAACCAATCTATTCCTGAATACACAATTCTGAACTAATCTAATCCTGAATACACTATCCCAAACCAATCTAATCCAGAATACACAATCCTGAGCCAGTCTAATCCTGAATACATAATTCCATAACAAACTAATCCTGAATACATAATTCCAAACCTATCTAATCCCTGATACACAATCCTGAATCAATCTAATCCCGAATACACAATCCCGAACCAATCCTATCCTGAATACATAATTCCGAACCAATCTAATCCTGAATACATAATTCCAAACCTATCTAACCCCGAATATACAATCCTGAATCAATCTAATCCCGAATACACAATCCCGAACCAATCTAATCCTGAATACAAAACCTCAAAGCCATTTAATCCTGAATACATAATCCTGAACCAATCAAATCCCAACCACACAATCCTACATTAATATACTCATGAATACCCAATTCCAAACAAATCCCAAATGCACAATCCCAAACAAATTTAATCCTGAATACACAATCCCGAACAAATCTAATCCTGAATACACAAGCTCAAACCAATCAAATCCTGAATACACAAACCTATACCAATCAAATCCTGAATTAACAAACCCAAGCAAATCTAATCCCGAATGCACAAATTTGAAAAAATCTAATCGTTAATACACAATCCCAATCCAATCGAATTTTGAATACACAAACCTAAAACAATCTAATAGCGAATACACAATCCCAAACCAATCAACTCCTGAATACACAATCCTGAACCAATCTATTCCTGAATACACAATTACGAACCAATCTAATCCTGAATACACAATTCTGAAACAATTTAATACTGAATACAGACGTCCAAACCTATCTAATCCTGAATACACAATCCTGAACCAATCTAATCCTGAAAACTCAATCCCGAACCAATCTAATCCTGGATAGACAATCCCGAACCAATCTATACCTGAATACACAATTCCAAACTAATCTAATCCTGAATACACAATTCCAAACTTATCCAATCCCGAATACACAATGCTGAATACATAATCCTGAACCAATCAAATCCCAGCCATACAATCCTAAATGAATATACTCGCGAATACACAATCCCAAACAAATCTAATCCTGAATACACAAGCCCAAACCAAACAAATCCTGAATACACAATCCCAAACAAATATAATCCCAAATGTACCAATCCGAACCTATGTATTCCTGAATACACAATCCCAATCCAATCACATCCTGAAAACACAATCCTGAACCAATCAAATCCCGAATACACAATCCTGAAACAATGTCATCCTCAATACAGAATCCTGAACCAATCTAATCACGAATACACAATCCTGAACCAATCTAATCCTGAATACACAATTACGAACCAATCTAATCCTGAATACACAGTTCCGAACCAATTTAATCCTGAATACAGAATTCCAAATCTATCTAATCCCGAATACTCAATCCTGAACCAATCAAATCCCGAATACACAATCCCAAAACAATCTAATCCTGAATACACAATTTCAAACCTTTCTAATCCTGAATACACAATCCTGAAACAATCTACTCCCGAATACACAACCCTGAACCAATCTAATCCTGAATACACAATTTCAAACCAATCTAATCCTGAATACAAAAGCTCAAAGCCATTTAATACAGAATACATATCCCTGAACCAATCAAATCCCAAACACACAATCCTAAATGAAAATACTCATGAATACTCAATCCCAAATAAATCCCAAATGTGCAATACCAAACCAATCTAATCCTGAATACACAAACCCGAACCTATCAAATCCTGAATTCGTAAAACCAAACCAATCTAATCCCGAATATACAAACCTGAACCAATCTAATCCCAAATGCACAATCCCAAACCAATCAACTCCTGAATACACAATACTGAACCAATCTATTCTTGAATACACAATTACGAACCGATCTAAGCCTGAATACACAATTCCGAACCAATTTAATACTGAATACAGAATTCCAAACCTACCTAATCCTGAATGCACAATCCTGAACAAATCTAATCCCGAATACTCAATCCCGAACCAATCTAATCCTGGATACACAATCCCGAACCAATCTATTCCTGAATACACAATTCTGAACTAATCTAATCCTGAATACACAATTCCAAATTTATCCAATCCCGAATAGACAATCCTGAATACATAATCCTGAACCAATCAAATCCCAGCCACACAATCCTAAATGAATGTACTCACGAATACACAATCCCAAACAAATTTAATCCTGAATACACAATCCCGAACAAATCTAAACCTGAATACACAAGCTCAAACCAATCAAATCCTGAATACACAATCCCAAACCAATCAAATCCTGAATTCACAATCTCAAACAAATCTAATCCCAAATGTACAAATCTGAACCCATCTAATCCTGAATACAAAATCCCAATCCAATCATATCATGAAAACGCAAACCTGAACCAATCTAATCACGAATACACAATCCTGAACCAATCTAATCTTGAATACACAATTATGAACCAATGTAATCCTGAATACACAATTCCGAACCAATTTAATCCTAAATACAGAATTCCAAACCTGTCTAATTCCGAATACACAATCCTGAACCAATCAAATCCCGAATACACAATCCCAAAACAATCTTATCCTGAATACACAATTCCAAACCTTACTAATCAAATCCTGAAAACACAATCCTGAATCAATCTAATCCCGAATACACAATCGTGAACCAATCTAATCCTCAATAAACAGTCCTAAACCAATCTAAGCACGAATACACAATCCTGAATCAATCTAATCCCGAATACCCATCCCTGAACCAATCTAATGCTGAATACACAATTTCAAACCAATCTAATCCTGAATACAAAAGCTCAAAGCCATTTAATCCTGAATACATAAACCTGAACCAATCAAATCCCAACCACGCAATCCTAAATGAAAATACTCATGAATACTCAATCCCAAATAAATCCCAAATGTGCAATCCCAAACCAATCTAATCCTGAATACCCAATCCCACACCAATCAAATCCTGAATTCATAAAACCAAACCGATCTAATCCCGAATATACAACCTTGAACCAATCTAATCCCAAATACACAATCCCAAACCAATCAACTCCTGAAGACACAATCCTGAACCAATCTAATCCCAAATACACAATCCCAAACCAATCTAATCCTGAACCCACAGTCCCGAACCAATCTAATCCAGTATACACAATTCCGAACCAATCTGATCCTGAATACACAATCCTGAACCCATCTAATCATGATTACACAATCCTGAATCAATCAATTCCTGAGTACAAAGTCCCAAACCAATCTAATGCTGAATATGCAATTCCTAACCAATCAAATCCTGAATACACAAACCCAATCCAATCAAATCCTGAATACACAAACCTAAACCAATCTAATACCGAATACACAATCCCAAACAGACCTAATCCTGAAAACACAATCCAGAAACAATCTAATCCTGAATATACAGTCCTGAAACAATCTAGTCCTGAATACACAATTAGGAACCAATCTAATCCTGAATACATAATTCTGAACAAATATAATCCTGAATACCGGATTCCAAACATTTCTAATCCCGAATACACAATCCAGAATCAATGTAATCCCGAATACACAACCCTGATCCAATCTAATCCTGAATACACAATTTCGAAACAATCTAATCCTGAATACAAAAGCTCAAATCCATTTAATCCTGAATACATAACCCTGAACCAATCAAATCCCACCACACAATCCTAAATGAAAATACTCATGAATACTCAATCCCAAATAAATACCAAATGTGCAATCCCAAACCAATCTAATCCTGAATACACAATCCCGAACCAATCAAATCCTGAATTCATAAAACCAAACCAATCTAATCCCGAATATACAATCCTGAACCAATCTAATCCCGAATACACAATCCCAAACCAATCTAATCCTGAACCCACAATCCTGAACCAATCTAATCCTGAATACACAATCCAAAACCAATCTAATCCTGAATACACAATCCCGAACCAATCTAATCCTGAATATACAAACCCAAGCCAATAAGAAACTGAATTCACAATCCTGAACCAATCTAATCCTGAATAAACAATGCCAATCCAATCAAATCCTGAATACACAAACCTAAACCAATCTAATCCCGAACACAGAATCCCAAACCAATCTAAACCTGAAAACACAAACCTGAACCAATCTAATCCCGAAAACACAATCCTGAAACAATCTAATCCTGAATAGACAATACTGAACCAATCTAATCCTGAATACACAATACCGAACCAATCTAATCCTGAATACATAATTCTGAACCAATCTAATTCTGAGTAAATAATTCCAAACCCATCTAATCCTGAATACACATTCCTGAACCAATCTATCCTGAATACACAGTTACAAACCAATCTAAACCTGAATACATAATTCCAAACCAATATAATCCTGAATACAGAATTCCAAACCTTTCTAAACCTGGATACACAATCCTGAACCAATCTAATCCCGAATACACAATCCCGAACCAATCTAATCCTGAATACACAATTCCGAACAAATCTAATCCTGAATACACAATTCCAAACCTATTTAATCCCGAATACACAATCCTGAATCAATCTAATCCCGAATACAAAATCCTGAACCAATCTAATCCTGAATACACAATTTTGAACCAATCTCATCCTGAATACAAAAGCTCAAAGCCATTTAATCCTGAATGCATAACCCTGACCCAATCAAATCCCAACCACACCATCCTAAATGAATATACGCATGAATACTGAAACCCAAATAAATCCCAAAATTGCAATCCCAAACCAATCTAATCCAGAATACACAATCCCGAACCAATCAAATCCTGAATTCATAAAACCAAACCAATCTAATCGTGAATATACAATCCTGAACCAATCTAATCTCAAATACACCAACCCAAACCAATCAAATCCTGAATACGCTATCCCGAACCAATCTTATCCCGTATACACAATCGAAAAACAATCTAATCCTGAACCGACAATCCCCACCCAATCTAATCCAGAATACACAATTCCAACCCTATCTAATCCCGAATACACAATCTTGAACCAATCTATTCCTGAATACACAATCCCAAACAAATCTAATCCCGAATACACAATCCCGAACCAATCTATTCCAGAATACACAATTCCGAACTAATCTAATCCCGAATACAAAACCTCAAAGTAATTTAATCCTGAATATGTAACCCTGAACCAATCGAATCCCAAAAACACAATCCTAAATGAATATACGCATGAATACTCAATCCAAAATAAATCCCAAATGTGCAATCCCAAACCAATCTAATCCCGAATACAAAACCGAACCAATCTAATCCTTAATACACAATTCTGAACCAATCTAATCCTGAATACACAATTCCAAACCTATCTGATCCTCAATCCACATACCTGAACCAATCTAATCCTGAATACACTATTTCGAACCAATCTAATCCTGAATACAAATGCTCAAAGCCATTTAATCCTGAATACATAAACCTGAACCAATCAAATCCCAACCACGCAATTCTAAATGAAAATAGTCATGAATACTCAATCCCAAATAAATCCCAAATGTGCAATCCCAAACCAATCTAATCCTGAATACTAATCCCGAACCAATCAAATCCTGAATCCATAAAACCAAACCAATCTAATGCCGAATATACAACCCTGAACCAATCTAATCCCAAATACACAATCCCAAACCAATCATCTCGTGAATACACAATCCTGAACCAATCTAATTCCAAATACACAATCCCAAATCAAACTAATCCTGAACCCACAGTCCCGAACCAATCTAATCCAGTATACACAATTCCGATCCAATCTGATCCTGAATACACAATCCTGAACCAATCTAATCATGATTACACAATCCTGAACCAATCAAATCCTGAATACATAATTCCGAACCAAACGAATCCTGAATACATAATTCCAAACCTTTCTAATCCCGAATACAAAATCCTGAATCAATCTAATCCCGAATACACAATCCTGAACCAATCTAATCCCGAATACATAATTCCGAACCAATCTAATCCTGAATACATCATTCCAAACCTATCTAATCCCGAATACACAATCCTGAATCAATCTAATCCCGAATACACAATCCCGAACCAATCTAATCCTGAATACAAAACCTCAAAGGCATTTAATCCTGAATACATAATCCTGAACCAATCAAATCCCAACCACACAATCCTAAATTAATATACTCACGAATACACAATTCCAAACAAATCCCAAATGCACAATCCCAAACAAATTTAATCCTGAATACACAATCCCAAACAAATTTAATCCTGAATACACAATCCCGAACAATTCTAATCCTGAATACACAAGCTCAAACCAATCAAATCCTGAATACACAAACCTAAACCAATCAAATCCTGAATTCACAAACCCAAGCAAATCTAATCCCGAATGTACAAATTTGAACCAATCTAATCCTGAATACATAATTCCGAACCAATCTAATCCTGGATACATAATTCCAAACCAATCTAATCCCGAATACACAATGCTGAACCAATCTAATCCCGAATACACAATCCTGGAACAATCTAATCCTGAATACAAAACCTCAAAGCCATTTAATCCTGAATACATTATCCTGAACCAATCAAATCCCAACCACACAATCCTAAATTAATATACTCACGAATACACAATTCCAAACTAATCCCAAATGCACAATCCCAAACAAATTTAATCCTGAATACACAATCCCGAACAAATCTAATCCTGAATACACAAGCTCAAACCAATCAAATCCTGAATACACAAACCTAAACCAATCAAATCCTGAATTCACAAACCCAAGCAAATCTAATCCCGAATGTACAAATTTGAACCAATCTAATCCTGAATACACAATCCCAATCCAATCAAATTTTGAATACACAAACCTAAACCGATCTAATACCGAATACACAATCCCAAACCAATATAATCCTGAAAACGCAATCCTGAACCAATGCAATCCCGTATACACAATCCTGAAACAATCTAATCCGAATACACAATCCTGACACAATCTAATCCTGAATATACAATCCTGAAACAATCTAATCCTGAATACACAATTACGAACCAATCTAATCCTGAATACATAATTCCGAACCAATATAATACTGAATACAGGATTCCAAACATTTCTAAACCCGAATACACAATCCTGAATCAATGTAATCCCGAATACACAACCCTGATCCAATCTAATCCTGAATACACAATTTCGAACCAATCTAATCCTGAATACAAAAGCTCAAAGCCATTTCATCCTGAATACATAACCCTGAACCAATCAAATCCCACCACACAATCCTAAATGAAAATACTCATGAATACTCAATCCCAAATAAATACCAAATGTGCAATCCCAAACCAATCTAATCCTGAATGCACAATCCCGAACCAATCAAATCCTGAATTCATAAAACCAAATCAATCTAATCCCGAATATACAATCCTGAACCAATCTAATCCCGAATACACAATCCCAAACCAATCTAATCCTGAACCCACAATCCTGAAACTATCTAATCCTGAATACACAATTCCGAACCAATCTAATCCTGAAAACACAATCCTGAACCAATCTAATCGTGAATACACAATCCTGAGCCAATCAAATCCTGAGTACACAATCCCGAACCAATCTAATCCTGAATATGCAATTCCTAACCAATCAAATCCTGAATGCACAAACCCAAACCAATATAATCCTGAATATATACTCCTGAACCAATATATTCCTGAATACACAATCCAAAACCAATCTAATCCTGAATACACAATCCCGAAACAATCAAATCCTGAATATACAATCCCAAACCAATCTAATCCTGAATACACAAACCCAAACCAATAAGAAACTGAATTCACAATCCTGAACCAATCAAATCCTGAATAAACAATGCCAATCCAATCAAATCCTGAATACACAAACCTAAACCAATCTAATCCCGAACACACAATCCCAACCAATCCAAACCTGAGAACACAATCCTGAACCAATCTAATCCCGCATACACAATCCTGAACCGATCTAATTCCGAATATACAATCCTGAACCAATCTAATCCCGAATATACTATCCCAAACTAAGCTAATCCTGAGTACACAATACCAAACCAATCTAATCCTGAATATACAATCCCAAACCAATCAAATCCTGAATACCCAATTCGAAACCAATCTAATCCTGAATACACAATCCCAAACCAAACTAATCCAGAATACACAATCCCGAAACAATCTAATCCTGAATACATAATTCCGAACCAAACTAATCCTGAATACATAATTCCAAACCTTTCTAATCCCGAATACAAAATCCTGAATCAATCTAATCCCGAATACACAATCCCGAACCAATCTAATCCTGAATATGCAATTCCTAACCAATCAAATCCTGAATGCACAAACCCAAACCAATATAATTCTGAATATATAATCCTGAACCAATATATTCCTGAATACACAATCCAAAACCAATCTAATCCTGAATACACAATCCCGAACTAATCAAATCCTGAATATACAATCCCGAACCAATCTAATCCTGAATACACAAACCCAAACCAATGAGAAACTGAATTCACAATCCTGAACCAATCAAATCCTGAATAAACAATGCCAATCCAATCAAATCCTGAATACACAAACCTAAACCAATCTAATCCCGAACACACAATCCCAACCAATCCAAACCTGAGAACACAATCCTGAACCAATCTAATCCCGCATACACAATCCTGAAACAATCTAATCCTGAATACACAAACCTGAACCAATCTAATTCCGAATATACAATCCTGAACCAATCTAATCCCGAATATACTATCCCAAACTAAGCTAATCCTGAGTACACAATACCAAACCAATCTAATCCTGAAAACACAATCCTGAGCCAATCTAATCCTGAATATACAATCCCAAACCAATCAAATCCTGAGTACACAATTCGAAACCAATCTAATCCTGAATACACAATCCCAAACCAATCTAATCCAGAATACACAATCCCGAACCAATCTAATCCTGAATACATAATTCCGCACCTAACTAATCCTGAATACATAATTCCAAACCTTTCTAATCCCGAATACAAAATCCTGAATCAATCTAACCCTGAATACACAATCCCGAACCAATCTAATCCTGAATATGCAATTCCTAACCAATCAAATCCTGAATGCACAAACCCAAACCAATATAATCCTGAATATATAATCCTGAACCAATATATTCCTGAATACACAATCCAAAACCAATCTAATCCTGAATACACAATCCCGAACTAATCAAATCCTGAATATACAATCCCGAACCAATCTAATCCTGAATACACAAACCCAAACCAATAAGAAACTGAATTCACAATCCTGAACCAATCAAATCCTGAATAAACAATGCCAATCCAATCAAATCCTGAATACACAAACCTAAACCAATCTAATCCTGAACACACAATCCCAACCAATCCAAACCTGAGAACACAATCCTGAACCAATCTAATCCCGCATACACAATCCTGAAACAATCTAATCCTGAATACACAAACCTGAACCAATCTAATTCCGAATATACAATCCTGAACCAATCTAATCCCGAATATACTATCCCAAACTAAGCTAATCCTGAGTACACAATACCAAACCAATCTAATCCTGAAAACACAATCCTGAACCAATCTAATCCTGAATATACAATCCCAAACCAATCAAATCCTGAGTACACAATTCGAAACCAATCTAATCCTGAATACACAATCCCAAACCAATCTAATCCAGAATACACAATCCCGAACCAATCTAATCCTGAATACATAATTCCGCACCAAACTAATCCTGAATACATAATTCCAAACCTTTCTAATCCCGAATACAAAATCCTGAATCAATCTAACCCTGAATACACAATCCCGAACCAATCTAATCCTGAATATGCAATTCCTAACCAATCAAATCCTGAATGCACAAACCCAAACCAATATAATCCTGAATATATAATCCTGAACCAATATATTCCTGAATACACAATCCAAAACCAATCTAATCCTGAATACACAATCCCGAACTAATCAAATCCTGAATATACAATCCCGAACCAATCTAATCCTGAATACACAAACCCAAACCAATAAGAAACTGAATTCACAATCCTGAACCAATCAAATCCTGAATAAACAATGCCAATCCAATCAAATCCTGAATACACAAACCTAAACCAATCTAATCCTGAACACACAATCCCAACCAATCCAAACCTGAGAACACAATCCTGAACCAATCTAATCCCGCATACACAATCCTGAAACAATCTAATCCTGAATACACAAACCCAAACCAATAGGAAACTGAATTCACAATCCTGAACCAATCAAATCCTGAATAAACAATGCCAATCCAATCAAATCCTGAATACACAAACCTAAACCAATCTAATCCCGAACACACAATCCCAACCAATCCAAACCTGAGAACACAATCCTGAACCAATCTAATCCCGCATACACAATCCTGAAACAATCTAATCCTGAATACACAAACCTGAACCAATCTAATTCCGAATATACAATCCTGAACCAATCTAATCCCGAATATACTATCCCAAACTAAGCCAATCCTGAGTACACAATACCAAACCAATCTAATCCTGAAAACACAATCCTGAACCAATCTAATCCTGAATACACAATCCCAAACCAATCAAATCCTGAGTACACAATTCGAAACCAATCTAATCCTGAATACACAATCCCAAACCAATCTAATCCAGAATACACAATCCCGAACCAATCTAATCCTGAATACATAATTCCGAACCAAACGAATCCTGAATACATAATTCCAAACCTTTCTAATCCCGAATACAAAATCCTGAATCAATCTAATCCCGAATACACAATCCTGAACCAATCTAATCCTGAATACATAATTCCGAACCAATCTAATCCTGAATACATAATTCCAAACCTATCTAATCCCGAATACACAATCCTGAATCAATCTAATCCCGAATACACAATCCCGAACCAATCTAATCCTGAATACAAAACCTCAAAGCCTTTTAATCCTGAATACATAATCCTGAACCAATCAAATCCCAACCACACAATCCTAAATTAATATACTCACGAATACACAATTCCAAACAAATCCCAAATGCACAATCCCAAACAAATGTAATCCTGAATACACAATCCCGAACAATTCTAATCCTGAATACACAAGCTCAAACCAATCAAATCCTGAATACACAAACCTAAACCAATCAAATCCTGAATTCACAAACCCAAGCAAATCTAATCCCGAATGTACAAATTTGAACCAATCTAATCCTGAATACACAATCCCAATCCAATCAAATTTTGAATACACAAACCTAAACCGATCTAATACCGAATACACAATCACAAACCAATCTAATCCTGAAAACACAATCCTGAACCAATGTAATCCCGAATACACAATCCTGAAACAATCTAATCATCAATAAACAATCCTGAAACAATCTAATCCTGAATACACAATCCTGAACCAATCTAATCCTGAATACATAATTCCGAACCAATCTAATCCTGGATACATAATTCCAAAACAATCTAATCCTGAATACACAATGCTGAACCAATCTAATCCCGAATACACAATCCTGGAACAATCTAATCCTAAATACACAAGCCCGAACAAATCTCATCCTGAATACATAATTCCGAACCAAACGAATCCTGAATACATAATTCCAAACCTTTCTAATCCCGAATACAAAATCCTGAATCAATCTAATCCCGAATACACAATCCTGAACCAATCTAATCCTGAATACATAATTCCGAACCAATCTAATCCTGAATACATAATTCCAAACCTATCTAATCCCGAATACACAATCCTGAATCAATCTAATCCCGAATACACAATCCCGAACCAATCTAATCCTGAATACAAAACCTCAAAGCCTTTTAATCCTGAATACATAATCCTGAACCAATCAAATCCCAACCACACAATCCTAAATTAATATACTCACGAATACACAATTCCAAACAAATCCCAAATGCACAATCCCAAACAAATTTAATCCTGAATACACAATCCCGAACAATTCTAATCCTGAATACACAAGCTCAAACCAATCAAATCCTGAATACACAAACCTAAACCAATCAAATCCTGAATTCACAAACCCAAGCAAATCTAATCCCGAATGTACAAATTTGAACCAATCTAATCCTGAATACACAATCCCAATCCAATCAAATTTTGAATACACAAACCTAAACCGATCTAATACCGAATACACAATCACAAACCAATCTAATCCTGAAAACACAATCCTGAACCAATGTAATCCCGAATACACAATCCTGAAACAATCTAATCATCAATAAACAATCCTGAAACAATCTAATCCTGAATACACAATCCTGAACCAATCTAATCCTGAATACATAATTCCGAACCAATCTAATCCTGGATACATAATTCCAAAACAATCTAATCCTGAATACACAATGCTGAACCAATCTAATCCCGAATACACAATCCTGGAACAATCTAATCCTAAATACACAAGCCCGAACAAATCTCATCCTGAATACATAATTCCAAACCAATCTAATCCCGCATACACAATCCCGAACCAATCTAATCCTGAATACAAAACCTCAAAGCCACTTAATCCTGAATACATAATCCTGAACCAATCAAATCCCAACCACACAATCCTAAATTAATATACTCACGAATACACAATTCCAAACAAATCCCAAATGCACAATCCCAAACAAATTTAATCCTGAATACACAATCCCGAACAAATCTAATCCTGAATACACAAGCTCAAACCAATCAAATCCTGAATACACAAACCTAAACCAATCAAATCCTGAATTCACAAACCCAAGCAAATCTAATCCCGAATGTACAAATTTGAACCAATCTAATCCTGAATACACAATCCCAATCCAATCAAATTTTGAATACACAAACCTAAACCGATCTAATACCGAATACACAATCCCAAACCAATCTAATCCTGAAAACACAATCCTGAACCAATGTAATCCCGAATACACAATCCTGAAACAATCTAATCCTCAATACACAATCCTGAAACAATCTAATCCTGAATACACAATCCTGACCCAATCTAATCCTGAATAGATAATTCCAAACCAATATAATCCTGGATACATTATTCCAAACCAATCTAATCCCGAATACACAATCCCGAACCAATCTAATCCTGAATACAAAACCTCAAAGCCATTTAATCCTGAATACATAATCCTGAACCAATCAAATCCCAACCACACAATCCTAAATGAATATACTCACGAATACACAATTCCAAACAAATCCCAAATGCACAATCCCAAACAAATTTAATCCTGAATACACAATCCCGAACAAATCTAATCCTGAATACACAAGCTCAAACCAATCAAATCCTGAATACACAAACCTAAACCAATCAAATCCTGAATTCACAAACCCAAGCAAATCTAATCCCGAATGTACAAATTTGAACCAATCTAATCCTGAATACACAATCCCAATCCAATCAAATTTTGAATACACAAACCTAAACCGATCTAATACCGAATACACAATCCCAAACCAATCTAATCCTGAAAACACAATCCTGAACCAATGTAATCCCGAATACACAATCCTGAAACAATCTAATCATCAACACACAATCCTGAAACAATCGAATCCTGAATACACAATGCTGAACAAATCTATTCCTGAATACATAATTCTGAACCAATCTAATCCTGGATACATAATTCCAAACCAATATAATCCCGAATACACAATGCTGAACCAATCTAATCCCGAATACACAATCCTGGAACAATCTAATCCTGAATACAAAACCTCAAAGCCATTTAATCCTGAATACATAATCCTGAACCAATCAAATCCCAACCACACAATCCTAAATGAATATACTCACGAATACACAATTCCAAACAAATCCCAAATGCACAATCCCAAACAAATTTAATCCTGAATACACAATCCCGAACAAATCTAATCCTGAATACACAAGCTCAAACCAATCAAATCCTGAATACACAAACCTAAACCAATCAAATCCTGAATTCACAAACCCAAGCAAATCTAATCCCGAATGTACAAATTTGAACCAATCTAATCCTGAATACACAATCCCAATCCAATCAAATTTTGAATACACAAACCTAAACCGATCTAATACCGAATACACAATTCCAAACCAATCTAATCCTGAAAACACAATCCTGAACCAATGTAATCCCGAATACACAATCCTGAAACAATCTAATCCTCAATACACAATCCTGAAACAATCTAATCCTGAATACACAATCCTGACCCAATCTAATCCTGAATAGATAATTCCAAACCAATATAATCCTGGATACATTATTCCAAACCAATCTAATCCCGAATACACAATCCCGAACCAATCTAATCCTGAATACAAAACCTCAAAGCCATTTAATCCTGAATACATAATCCTGAACCAATCAAATCCCAACCACACAATCCTAAATGAATATACTCACGAATACACAATTCCAAACAAATCCCAAATGCACAATCCCAAACAAATTTAATCCTGAATACACAATCCCGAACAAATCTAATCCTGAATACACAAGCTCAAACCAATCAAATCCTGAATACACAAACCTAAACCAATCAAATCCTGAATTCACAAACCCAAGCAAATCTAATCCCGAATGTACAAATTTGAACCAATCTAATCCTGAATACACAATCCCAATCCAATCAAATTTTGAATACACAAACCTAAACCGATCTAATACCGAATACACAATCCCAAACCAATCTAATCCTGAAAACACAATCCTGAACCAATGTAATCCCGAATACACAATCCTGAAACAATCTAATCATCAACACACAATCCTGAAACAATCGAATCCTGAATACACAATGCTGAACAAATCTATTCCTGAATACATAATTCTGAACCAATCTAATCCTGGATACATAATTCCAAACCAATATAATCCCGAATACACAATGCTGAACCAATCTAATCCCGAATACACAATCCTGGAACAATCTAATCCTGAATACAAAACCTCAAAGCCATTTAATCCTGAATACATAATCCTGAACCAATCAAATCCCAACCACACAATCCTAAATGAATATACTCACGAATACACAATTCCAAACAAATCCCAAATGCACAATCCCAAACAAATTTAATCCTGAATACACAATCCCGAACAAATCTAATCCTGAATACACAAGCTCAAACCAATCAAATCCTGAATACACAAACCTAAACCAATCAAATCCTGAATTCACAAACCCAAGCAAATCTAATCCCGAATGTACAAATTTGAACCAATCTAATCCTGAATACACAAACCCAATCCAATCAAATTTTGAATACACAAACCTAAACCGATCTAATACCGAATACACAATCCCAAACCAATCTAATCCTGAAAACACAATCCTGAACCAATGTAATCCCGAATACACAATCCTGAAACAATCTAATCCTCAATACACAATCCTGAAACAATCTAATCCTGAATACACAATCCTGACCCAATCTAATCCTGAATAGATAATTCCAAACCAATATAATCCTGGATACATTATTCCAAACCAATCTAATCCCGAATACACAATCCCGAACCAATCTAATCCTGAATACAAAACCTCAAAGCCATTTAATCCTGAATACATAATCCTGAACCAATCAAATCCCAACCACACAATCCTAAATGAATATACTCACGAATACACAATTCCAAACAAATCCCAAATGCACAATCCCAAACAAATTTAATCCTGAATACACAATCCCGAACAAATCTAATCCTGAATACACAAGCTCAAACCAATCAAATCCTGAATACACAAACCTAAACCAATCAAATCCTGAATTCACAAACCCAAGCAAATCTAATCCCGAATGTACAAATTTGAACCAATCTAATCCTGAATACACAATCCCAATCCAATCAAATTTTGAATACACAAACCTAAACCGATCTAATACCGAATACACAATCCCAAACCAATCTAATCCTGAAAACACAATCCTGAACCAATGTAATCCCGAATACACAATCCTGAAACAATCTAATCATCAACACACAATCCTGAAACAATCGAATCCTGAATACACAATGCTGAACAAATCTATTCCTGAATAAATAATTCTGAACCAATCTAATCCTGGATACATAATTCCAAACCAATATAATCCCGAATACACAATGCTGAACCAATCTAATCCCGAATACACAATCCTGGAACAATCTAATCCTGAATACAAAACCTCAAAGCCATTTAATCCTGAATACATAATCCTGAACCAATCAAATCCCAACCACACAATCCTAAATGAATATACTCACGAATACACAATTCCAAACAAATCCCAAATGCACAATCCCAAACAAATTTAATCCTGAATACACAATCCCGAACAAATCTAATCCTGAATACACAAGCTCAAACCAATCAAATCCTGAATACACAAACCTAAACCAATCAAATCCTGAATTCACAAACCCAAGCAAATCTAATCCCGAATGTACAAATTTGAACCAATCTAATCCTGAATACACAAACCCAATCCAATCAAATTTTGAATACACAAACCTAAACCGATCTAATACCGAATACACAATCCCAAACCAATCTAATCCTGAAAACACAATCCTGAACCAATGTAATCCCGAATACACAATCCTGAAACAATCTAATCCTCAATACACAATCCTGAAACAATCTAATCCTGAATACACAATCCTGACCCAATCTAATCCTGAATAGATAATTCCAAACCAATATAATCCTGGATACATTATTCCAAACCAATCTAATCCCGAATACACAATCCCGAACCAATCTAATCCTGAATACAAAACCTCAAAGCCATTTAATCCTGAATACATAATCCTGAACCAATCAAATCCCAACCACACAATCCTAAATGAATATACTCACGAATACACAATTCCAAACAAATCCCAAATGCACAATCCCAAACAAATTTAATCCTGAATACACAATCCCGAACAAATCTAATCCTGAATACACAAGCTCAAACCAATCAAATCCTGAATACACAAACCTAAACCAATCAAATCCTGAATTCACAAACCCAAGCAAATCTAATCCCGAATGTACAAATTTGAACCAATCTAATCCTGAATACACAAACCCAATCCAATCAAATTTTGAATACACAAACCTAAACCGATCTAATACCGAATACACAATCCCAAACCAATCTAATCCTGAAAACACAATCCTGAACCAATGTAATCCCGAATACACAATCCTGAAACAATCTAATCCTCAATACACAATCCTGAAACAATCTAATCCTGAATACACAATCCTGACCCAATCTAATCCTGAATAGATAATTCCAAACCAATATAATCCTGGATACATTATTCCAAACCAATCTAATCCCGAATACACAATCCCGAACCAATCTAATCCTGAATACAAAACCTCAAAGCCATTTAATCCTGAATACACAATCCCGAACAAATCTAATCCTGAATACACAAGCTCAAACCAATCAAATCCTGAATACACAAACCTAAACCAATCAAATCCTGAATTCACAAACCCAAGCAAATCTAATCCCGAATGTACAAATTTGAACCAATCTAATCCTGAATACACAATCCCAATCCAATCAAATTTTGAATACACAAACCTAAACCGATCTAATACCGAATACACAATCCCAAACCAATCTAATCCTGAAAACACAATCCTGAACCAATGTAATCCCGAATACACAATCCTGAAACAATCTAATCATCAACACACAATCCTGAAACAATCGAATCCTGAATACACAATCCTGAAACAATCTAATCCTGAATACATAATTCCGAACCAATCTAATCCTGGATACATAATTCCAAACCAATCTAATCCCGAATACACAATGCTGAACCAATCTAATCCCGAATACACAATCCTGGAACAATCTAATCCTGAATACAAAACCTCAAAGCCATTTAATCCTGAATACATTATCCTGAACCAATCAAATCCCAACCACACAATCCTAAATTAATATACTCACGAATACACAATTCCAAACTAATCCCAAATGCACAATCCCAAACAAATTTAATCCTGAATACACAATCCCGAACAAATCTAATCCTGAATACACAAGCTCAAACCAATCAAATCCTGAATACACAAACCTAAACCAATCAAATCCTGAATTCACAAACCCAAGCAAATCTAATCCCGAATGTACAAATTTGAACCAATCTAATCCTGAATACACAATCCCAATCCAATCAAATTTTGAATACACAAACCTAAACCGATCTAATACCGAATACACAATCCCAAACCAATATAATCCTGAAAACGCAATCCTGAACCAATGCAATCCCGTATACACAATCCTGAAACAATCTAATCCGAATACACAATCCTGACACAATCTAATCCTGAATATACAATCCTGAAACAATCTAATCCTGAATACACAATTACGAACCAATCTAATCCTGAATACATAATTCCGAACCAATATAATACTGAATACAGGATTCCAAACATTTCTAAACCCGAATACACAATCCTGAATCAATGTAATCCCGAATACACAACCCTGATCCAATCTAATCCTGAATACACAATTTCGAACCAATCTAATCCTGAATACAAAAGCTCAAAGCCATTTCATCCTGAATACATAACCCTGAACCAATCAAATCCCACCACACAATCCTAAATGAAAATACTCATGAATACTCAATCCCAAATAAATACCAAATGTGCAATCCCAAACCAATCTAATCCTGAATGCACAATCCCGAACCAATCAAATCCTGAATTCATAAAACCAAATCAATCTAATCCCGAATATACAATCCTGAACCAATCTAATCCCGAATACACAATCCCAAACCAATCTAATCCTGAACCCACAATCCTGAAACTATCTAATCCTGAATACACAATTCCGAACCAATCTAATCCTGAAAACACAATCCTGAACCAATCTAATCGTGAATACACAATCCTGAGCCAATCAAATCCTGAGTACACAATCCCGAACCAATCTAATCCTGAATATGCAATTCCTAACCAATCAAATCCTGAATGCACAAACCCAAACCAATATAATCCTGAATATATACTCCTGAACCAATATATTCCTGAATACACAATCCCAAACCAATCTAATCCTGAATACACAAACCCAAACCAATAAGAAACTGAATTCACAATCCTGAACCAATCAAATCCTGAATAAACAATGCCAATCCAATCAAATCCTGAATACACAAACCTAAACCAATCTAATCCCGAACACACAATCCCAACCAATCCAAACCTGAGAACACAATCCTGAACCAATCTAATCCCGCATACACAATCCTGAAACAATCTAATCCTGAATACACAAACCTGAACCAATCTAATTCCGAATATACAATCCTGAACCAATCTAATCCCGAATATACTATCCCAAACTAAGCTAATCCTGAGTACACAATACCAAACCAATCTAATCCTGAAAACACAATCCTGAACCAATCTAATCCTGAATATACAATCCCAAACCAATCAAATCCTGAGTACACAATTCGAAACCAAACTAATCCTGAATACACAATCCCAAACCAATCTAATCCAGAATACACAATCCCGAAACAATCTAATCCTGAATACATAATTCCGAACCAAACTAATCCTGAATACATAATTCCAAACCTTTCTAATCCCGAATACAAAATCCTGAATCAATCTAATTCCGAATACACAATCCCGAACCAATCTAATCCTGAATATGCAATTCCTAACCAATCAAATCCTGAATGCACAAACCCAAACCAATATAATCCTGAATATATAATCCTGAACCAATATATTCCTGAATACACAATCCAAAACCAATCTAATCCTGAATACACAATCCCGAACTAATCAAATCCTGAATAAACAATTCCAATCCAATCAAATCCTGAATACACAAACCTAAACCAATCTAATCCCGAACACACAATCCCAACCAATCCAAACCTGAGAACACAATCCTGAACCAATCTAATCCCGCATACACAATCCTGAAACAATCTAATCCTGAATACACAAACCCAAACCAATAAGAAACTGAATTCACAATCCTGAACCAATCAAATCCTGAATAAACAATGCCAATCCAATCAAATCCTGAATACACAAACCTAAACCAATCTAATCCCGAACACACAATCCCAACCAATCCAAACCTGAGAACACAATCCTGAACCAATCTAATCCCGCATACACAATCCTGAAACAATCTAATCCTGAATACACAAACCTGAACCAATCTAATTCCGAATATACAATCCTGAACCAATCTAATCCCGAATATACTATCCCAAACTAAGCTAATCCTGAGTACACAATACCAAACCAATCTAATCCTGAAAACACAATCCTGAACCAATCTAATCCTGAATACACAATCCCAAACCAATCAAATCCTGAGTACACAATTCGAAACCAATCTAATCCTGAATACACAATCCCAAACCAATCTAATCCAGAATACACAATCCCGAACCAATCTAATCCTGAATACATAATTCCGAACCAAACGAATCCTGAATACATAATTCCAAACCTTTCTAATCCCGAATACAAAATCCTGAATCAATCTAATCCCGAATACACAATCCTGAACCAATCTAATCCCGAATACATAATTCCGAACCAATCTAATCCTGAATACATCATTCCAAACCTATCTAATCCCGAATACACAATCCTGAATCAATCTAATCCCGAATACACAATCCCGAACCAATCTAATCCTGAATACAAAACCTCAAAGCCATTTAATCCTGAATACATAATCCTGAACCAATCAAATCCCAACCACACAATCCTAAATTAATATACTCACGAATACACAATTCCAAACAAATCCCAAATGCACAATCCCAAACAAATTTAATCCTGAATACACAATCCCGAACAATTCTAATCCTGAATACACAAGCTCAAACCAATCAAATCCTGAATACACAAACCTAAACCAATCAAATCCTGAATTCACAAACCCAAGCAAATCTAATCCCGAATGTACAAATTTGAACCAATCTAATCCTGAATACACAATCCCAATCCAATCAAATTTTGAATACACAAACCTAAACCGATCTAATACCGAATACACAATCACAAACCAATCTAATCCTGAAAACACAATCCTGAACCAATGTAATCCCGAATACACAATCCTGAAACAATCTAATCATCAATAAACAATCCTAAAGCAATCTAATCCTGAATACACAATCCTGAACCAATCTAATCCTGAATACATAATTCCGAACCAATCTAATCCTGGATACATAATTCCAAAACAATCTAATCCTGAATACACAATGCTGAACCAATCTAATCCCGAATACACAATCCTGGAACAATCTAATCCTAAATACACAAGCCCGAACAAATCTCATCCTGAATACATAATTCCAAACCAATCTAATCCCGCATACACAATCCCGAACCAATCTAATCCTGAATACAAAACCTCAAAGCCATTTAATCCTGAATACATAATCCTGAACCAATCAAATCCCAACCACACAATCCTAAATTAATATACTCACGAATACACAATTCCAAACAAATCCCAAATGCACAATCCCAAACAAATTTAATCCTGAATACACAATCCCGAACAAATCTAATCCTGAATACACAAGCTCAAACCAATCAAATCCTGAATACACAAACCTAAACCAATCAAATCCTGAATTCACAAACCCAAGCAAATCTAATCCCGAATGTCCAATTTGAACCAATCTAATCCTGAATACACAATCCCAATCCAATCAAATTTTGAATACACAAACCTAAACCGATCTAATACCGAATACACAATCCCAAACCAATCTAATCCTGAAAACACAATCCTGAACCAATGTAATCCCGAATACACAATCCTGAAACAATCTAATCCTCAATACACAATCCTGAAACAATCTAATCCTCAATACAAAATCCTGAAACAATCTAATCCTGAATACACAATCCTGACCCAATCTAATCCTGGATACATAATTCCAAACCAATCTAATCCCGAATACACAATGCTGAACCAATCTAATCCCGAATACACAATCCTGGAACAATCTAATCCTGAATACAAAACCTCAAAGCCATTTAATCCTGAATACATTATCCTGAACCAATCAAATCCCAACCACACAATCCTAAATTAATATACTCACGAATACACAATTCCAAACTAATCCCAAATGCACAATCCCAAACAAATTTAATCCTGAATACACAATCCCGAACAAATCTAATCCTGAATACACAAGCTCAAACCAATCAAATCCTGAATACACAAACCTAAACCAATCAAATCCTGAATTCACAAACCCAAGCAAATCTAATCCCGAATGTACAAATTTGAACCAATCTAATCCTGAATACACAATCCCAATCCAATCAAATTTTGAATACACAAACCTAAACCGATCTAATACCGAATACACAATCCCAAACCAATATAATCCTGAAAACGCAATCCTGAACCAATGCAATCCCGTATACACAATCCTGAAACAATCTAATCCGAATACACAATCCTGACACAATCTAATCCTGAATATACAATCCTGAAACAATCTAATCCTGAATACACAATTACGAACCAATCTAATCCTGAATACATAATTCCGAACCAATATAATACTGAATACAGGATTCCAAACATTTCTAAACCCGAATACACAATCCTGAATCAATGTAATCCCGAATACACAACCCTGATCCAATCTAATCCTGAATACACAATTTCGAACCAATCTAATCCTGAATACAAAAGCTCAAAGCCATTTCATCCTGAATACATAACCCTGAACCAATCAAATCCCACCACACAATCCTAAATGAAAATACTCATGAATACTCAATCCCAAATAAATACCAAATGTGCAATCCCAAACCAATCTAATCCTGAATGCACAATCCCGAACCAATCAAATCCTGAATTCATAAAACCAAATCAATCTAATCCCGAATATACAATCCTGAACCAATCTAATCCCGAATACACAATCCCAAACCAATCTAATCCTGAAACCACAATCCTGAAACTATCTAATCCTGAATACACAATTCCGAACCAATCTAATCCTGAAAACACAATCCTGAACCAATCTAATCGTGAATACACAATCCTGAACCAATCAAATCCTGAGTACACAATCCCGAACCAATCTAATCCTGAATATGCAATTCCTAACCAATCAAATCCTGAATGCACAAACCCAAACCAATATAATCCTGAATATATACTCCTGAACCAATATATTCCTGAATATACAATCCAAAACCAATCTAATCCTGAATACACAATCCCGAACCAATCAAATCCTGAATATACAATCCCAAACCAATCTAATCCTGAATACACAAACCCAAACCAATAAGAAACTGAATTCACAATCCTGAACCAATGAAATCCTGAATAAACAATGCCAATCCAATCAAATCCTGAATACACAAACCTAAACCAATCTAATCCCGAACACACAATCCCAACCAATCCAAACCTGAGAACACAATCCTGAACCAATCTAATCCCGCATACACAATCCTGAAACAATCTAATCCTGAATACACAAACCTGAACCAATCTAATTCCGAATATACAATCCTGAACCAATCTAATCCCGAATATACTATCCCAAACTAAGCTAATCCTGAGTACACAATACCAAACCAATCTAATCCTGAATATACAATCCCAAACCAATCAAATCCTGAATACACAATTCGAAACCAATCTAATCCTGAATACACAATCCCAAAACAAACTAATCCAGAATACACAATCCCGAAACAATCTAATCCTGAATACATAATTCCGAACCAAACTAATCCTGAATACATAATTCCAAACCTTTCTAATCCCGAATACAAAATCCTGAATCAATCTAATCCCGAATACACAATCCCGAACCAATCTAATCCTGAATATGCAATTCCTAACCAATCAAATCCTGAATGCACAAACCCAAACCAATATAATTCTGAATATATAATCCTGAACCAATATATTGCTGAATACACAATCCAAAACCAATCTAATCCTGAATACACAATCCCGAACTAATCAAATCCTGAATATACAATCCCGAACCAATCTAATCCTGAATACACAAACCCAAACCAATGAGAAACTGAATTCACAATCCTGAACCAATCAAATCCTGAATAAACAATGCCAATCCAATCAAATCCTGAATACACAAACCTAAACCAATCTAATCCCGAACACACAATCCCAACCAATCCAAACCTGAGAACACAATCCTGAACCAATCTAATCCCGCATACACAATCCTGAAACAATCTAATCCTGAATACACAAACCTGAACCAATCTAATTCCGAATATACAATCCTGAACCAATCTAATCCCGAATATACTATCCCAAACTAAGCTAATCCTGAGTACACAATACCAAACCAATCTAATCCTGAAAACACAATCCTGAACCAATCTAATCCTGAATATACAATCCCAAACCAATCAAATCCTGAGTACACAATTCGAAACCAATCTAATCCTGAATACACAATCCCAAACCAATCTAATCCAGAATACACAATCCCGAACCAATCTAATCCTGAATACATAATTCCGCACCAAACTAATCCTGAATACATAATTCCAAACCTTTCTAATCCCGAATACAAAATCCTGAATCAATCTAACCCTGAATACACAATCCCGAACCAATCTAATCCTGAATATGCAATTCCTAACCAATCAAATCCTGAATGCACAAACCCAAACCAATATAATCCTGAATATATAATCCTGAACCAATATATTCCTGAATACACAATCCAAAACCAATCTAATCCTGAATACACAATCCCGAACTAATCAAATCCTGAATATACAATCCCGAACCAATCTAATCCTGAATACACAAACCCAAACCAATAAGAAACTGAATTCACAATCCTGAACCAATCAAATCCTGAATAAACAATGCCAATCCAATCAAATCCTGAATACACAAAACTAAACCAATCTAATCCTGAACACACAATCCCAACCAATCCAAACCTGAGAACACAATCCTGAACCAATCTAATCCCGCATACACAATCCTGAAACAATCTAATCCTGAATACACAAACCTGAACCAATCTAATTCCGAATATACAATCCTGAACCAATCTAATCCCGAATATACTATCCCAAACTAAGCTAATCCTGAGTACACAATACCAAACCAATCTAATCCTGAAAACACAATCCTGAACCAATCTAATCCTGAATACACAATCCCAAACCAATCAAATCCTGAGTACACAATTCGAAACCAATCTAATCCTGAATACACAATCCCAAACCAATCTAATCCAGAATACACAATCCCGAACCAATCTAATCCTGAATACATAATTCCGCACCAAACTAATCCTGAATACATAATTCCAAACCTTTCTAATCCCGAATACAAAATCCTGAATCAATCTAACCCTGAATACACAATCCCGAACCAATCTAATCCTGAATATGCAATTCCTAACCAATCAAATCCTGAATGCACAAACCCAAACCAATATAATCCTGAATATATAATCCTGAACCAATATATTCCTGAATACACAATCCAAAACCAATCTAATCCTGAATACACAATCCCGAACTAATCAAATCCTGAATATACAATCCCGAACCAATCTAATCCTGAATACACAAACCCAAACCAATAAGAAACTGAATTCACAATCCTGAACCAATCAAATCCTGAATAAACAATTCCAATCCAATCAAATCCTGAATACACAAACCTAAACCAATCTAATCCCGAACACACAATCCCAACCAATCCAAACCTGAGAACACAATCCTGAACCAATCTAATCCCGCATACACAATCCTGAAACAATCTAATCCTGAATACACAAACCCAAACCAATAAGAAACTGAATTCACAATCCTGAACCAATCAAATCCTGAATAAACAATGCCAATCCAATCAAATCCTGAATACACAAACCTAAACCAATCTAATCCCGAACACACAATCCCAACCAATCCAAACCTGAGAACACAATCCTGAACCAATCTAATCCCGCATACACAATCCTGAAACAATCTAATCCTGAATACACAAACCTGAACCAATCTAATTCCGAATATACAATCCTGAACCAATCTAATCCCGAATATACTATCCCAAACTAAGCTAATCCTGAGTACACAATACCAAACCAATCTAATCCTGAAAACACAATCCTGAACCAATCTAATCCTGAATACACAATCCCAAACCAATCAAATCCTGAGTACACAATTCGAAACCAATCTAATCCTGAATACACAATCCCAAACCAATCTAATCCAGAATACACAATCCCGAACCAATCTAATCCTGAATACATAATTCCGAACCAAACGAATCCTGAATACATAATTCCAAACCTTTCTAATCCCGAATACAAAATCCTGAATCAATCTAATCCCGAATACACAATCCTGAACCAATCTAATCCCGAATACATAATTCCGAACCAATCTAATCCTGAATACATCATTCGAAACCTATCTAATCCCGAATACACAATCCTGAATCAATCTAATCCCGAATACACAATCCCGAACCAATCTAATCCTGAATACAAAACCTCAAAGCCATTTAATCCTGAATACATAATCCTGAACCAATCAAATCCCAACCACACAATCCTAAATTAATATAATCACGAATACACAATTCCAAACAAATCCCAAATGCACAATCCCAAACAAATTTAATCCTGAATACACAATCCCGAACAATTCTAATCCTGAATACACAAGCTCAAACCAATCAAATCCTGAATACACAAACCTAAACCAATCAAATCCTGAATTCACAAACCCAAGCAAATCTAATCCCGAATGTACAAATTTGAACCAATCTAATCCTGAATACACAATCCCAATCCAATCAAATTTTGAATACACAAACCTAAACCGATCTAATACCGAATACACAATCACAAACCAATCTAATCCTGAAAACACAATCCTGAACCAATGTAATCCCGAATACACAATCCTGAAACAATCTAATCATCAATAAACAATCCTGAAACAATCTAATCCTGAATACACAATCCTGAACCAATCTAATCCTGAATACATAATTCCGAACCAATCTAATCCTGGATACATAATTCCAAAACAATCTAATCCTGAATACACAATGCTGAACCAATCTAATCCCGAATACACAATCCTGGAACAATCTAATCCTAAATACACAAGCCCGAACAAATCTCATCCTGAATACATAATTCCAAACCAATCTAATCCCGCTTACACAATCCCGAACCAATCTAATCCTGAATACAAAACCCCAAAGCCATTTAATCCTGAATACATAATCCTGAACCAATCAAATCCCAACCACACAATCCTAAATTAATATACTCACGAATACACAATTCCAAACAAATCCCAAATGCACAATCCCAAACAAATTTAATCCTGAATACACAATCCCGAACAAATCTAATCCTGAATACACAAGCTCAAACCAATCAAATCCTGAATACACAAACCTAAACCAATCAAATCCTGAATTCACAAACCCAAGCAAATCTAATCCCGAATGTCCAATTTGAACCAATCTAATCCTGAATACACAATCCCAATCCAATCAAATTTTGAATACACAAACCTAAACCGATCTAATACCGAATACACAATCCCAAACCAATCTAATCCTGAAAACACAATCCTGAACCAATGTAATCCCGAATACACAATCCTGAAACAATCTAATCCTCAATACACAATCCTGAAACAATCTAATCCTCAATACAAAATCCTGAAACAATCTAATCCTGAATACACAATCCTGACCCAATCTAATCCTGGATACATAATTCCAAACCAATCTAATCCCGAATACACAATGCTGAACCAATCTAATCCCGAATACACAATCCTGGAACAATCTAATCCTGAATACAAAACCTCAAAGCCATTTAATCCTGAATACATAATCCTGAACCAATCAAATCCCAACCACACAATCCTAAATTAATATACTCACGAATACACAATTCCAAACAAATCCCAAATGCACAATCCCAAACAAATTTAATCCTGAATACACAATCCCGAACAAATCTAATCCTGAATACACAAGCTCAAACCAATCAAATCCTGAATACACAAACCTAAACCAATCAAATCCTGAATTCACAAACCCAAGCAAATCTAATCCCGAATGTACAAATTTGAACCAATCTAATCCTGAATACACAATCCCAATCCAATCAAATTTTGAATACACAAACCTAAACCGATCTAATACCGAATACACAATCCCAAACCAATATAATCCTGAAAACGCAATCCTGAACCAATGCAATCCCGTATACACAATCCTGAAACAATCTAATCCGAATACACAATCCTGACACAATCTAATCCTGAATATACAATCCTGAAACAATCTAATCCTGAATACACAATTACGAACCAATCTAATCCTGAATACATAATTCCGAACCAATATAATACTGAATACAGGATTCCAAACATTTCTAAACCCGAATACACAATCCTGAATCAATGTAATCCCGAA
The DNA here is from genome assembly GCF_017639515.1 of Carcharodon carcharias. Taxonomy (NCBI): domain Eukaryota; kingdom Metazoa; phylum Chordata; class Chondrichthyes; order Lamniformes; family Lamnidae; genus Carcharodon; species Carcharodon carcharias. The sequence goes on from NC_054484.1 coordinate 87,783,766, forward strand.
TACACAACCCTGATCCAATCTAATCCTGAATACACAATATCGAACCAATCTAATCCTGAATACAAAAGCTCAAAGCCATATCATCCTGAATACAAAACCCTGAACCAATCAAATCCCACCACACAATCCTAAATGAAAATACTCATGAATACTCAATCCCAAATAAATACCAAATGTGCAATCCCAAACCAATCTAATCCTGAATGCACAATCCCGAACCAATCAAATCCTGAATTCATAAAACCAAATCAATCTAATCCCGAATATACAATCCTGAACCAATCTAATCCCGAATACACAATCCCAAACCAATCTAATCCTGAAACCACAATCCTGAAACTATCTAATCCTGAATACACAATTCCGAACCAATCTAATCCTGAAAACACAATCCTGAACCAATCTAATCGTGAATACACAATCCTGAACCAATCAAATCCTGAGTACACAATCCCGAACCAATCTAATCCTGAATATGCAATTCCTAACCAATCAAATCCTGAATGCACAAACCCAAACCAATATAATCCTGAATATATACTCCTGAACCAATATATTCCTGAATAACCAATCCAAAACCAATCTAATCCTGAATACACAATCCCGAACCAATCAAATCCTGAATATACAATCCCAAACCAATCTAATCCTGAATACACAAACCCAAACCAATAAGAAACTGAATTCACAATCCTGAACCAATCAAATCCTGAATAAACAATGCCAATCCAATCAAATCCTGAATACACAAACCTAAACCAATCTAATCCCGAACACACAATCCCAACCAATCCAAACCTGAGAACACAATCCTGAACCAATCTAATCCCGCATACACAATCCTGAAACAATCTAATCCTGAATACACAAACCTGAACCAATCTGATTCCGAATATACAATCCTGAACCAATCTAATCCCGAATATACTATCCCAAACTAAGCTAATCCTGAGTACACAATACCAAACCAATCTAATCCTGAATATACAATCCCAAACCAATCAAATCCTGAATACACAATTCGAAACCAATCTAATCCTGAATACACAATCCCAAACCAAACTAATCCAGAATACACAATCCCGAAACAATCTAATCCTGAATACATAATTCCGAACCAAACTAATCCTGAATACATAATTCCAAACCTTTCTAATCCCGAATACAAAATCCTGAATCAATCTAATCCCGAATACACAATCCCGAACCAATCTAATCCTGAATATGCAATTCCTAACCAATCAAATCCTGAATGCACAAACCCAAACCAATATAATTCTGAATATATAATCCTGAACCAATATATTCCTGAATACACAATCCAAAACCAATCTAATCCTGAATACACAATCCCGAACTAATCAAATCCTGAATATACAATCCCGAACCAATCTAATCCTGAATACACAAACCCAAACCAATGAGAAACTGAATTCACAATCCTGAACCAATCAAATCCTGAATAAACAATGCCAATCCAATCAAATCCTGAATACACAAACCTAAACCAATCTAATCCCGAACACACAATCCCAACCAATCCAAACCTGAGAACACAATCCTGAACCAATCTAATCCCGCATACACAATCCTGAAACAATCTAATCCTGAATACACAAACCTGAACCAATCTAATTCCGAATATACAATCCTGAACCAATCTAATCCCGAATATACTATCCCAAACTAAGCTAATCCTGAGTACACAATACCAAACCAATCTAATCCTGAAAACACAATCCTGAACCAATCTAATCCTGAATATACAATCCCAAACCAATCAAATCCTGAGTACACAATTCGAAACCAATCTAATCCTGAATACACAATCCCAAACCAATCTAATCCAGAATACACAATCCCGAACCAATCTAATCCTGAATACATAATTCCGCACCAAACTAATCCTGAATACATAATTCCAAACCTTTCTAATCCCGAATACAAAATCCTGAATCAATCTAACCCTGAATACACAATCCCGAACCAATCTAATCCTGAATATGCAATTCCTAACCAATCAAATCCTGAATGCACAAACCCAAACCAATATAATCCTGAATATATAATCCTGAACCAATATATTCCTGAATACACAATCCAAAACCAATCTAATCCTGAATACACAATCCCGAACTAATCAAATCCTGAATATACAATCCCGAACCAATCTAATCCTGAATACACAAACCCAAACCAATAAGAAACTGAATTCACAATCCTGAACCAATCAAATCCTGAATAAACAATGCCAATCCAATCAAATCCTGAATACACAAAACTAAACCAATCTAATCCTGAACACACAATCCCAACCAATCCAAACCTGAGAACACAATCCTGAACCAATCTAATCCCGCATACACAATCCTGAAACAATCTAATCCTGAATACACAAACCTGAACCAATCTAATTCCGAATATACAATCCTGAACCAATCTAATCCCGAATATACTATCCCAAACTAAGCTAATCCTGAGTACACAATACCAAACCAATCTAATCCTGAAAACACAATCCTGAACCAATCTAATCCTGAATATACAATCCCAAACCAATCAAATCCTGAGTACACAATTCGAAACCAATCTAATCCTGAATACACAATCCCAAACCAATCTAATCCAGAATACACAATCCCGAACCAATCTAATCCTGAATACATAATTCCGCACCAAACTAATCCTGAATACATAATTCCAAACCTTTCTAATCCCGAATACAAAATCCTGAATCAATCTAACCCTGAATACACAATCCCGAACCAATCTAATCCTGAATATGCAATTCCTAACCAATCAAATCCTGAATGCACAAACCCAAACCAATATAATCCTGAATATATAATCCTGAACCAATATATTCCTGAATACACAATCCAAAACCAATCTAATCCTGAATACACAATCCCGAACTAATCAAATCCTGAATATACAATCCCGAACCAATCTAATCCTGAATACACAAACCCAAACCAATAAGAAACTGAATTCACAATCCTGAACCAATCAAATCCTGAATAAACAATGCCAATCCAATCAAATCCTGAATACACAAACCTAAACCAATCTAATCCTGAACAAACAATCCCAACCAATCCAAACCTGAGAACACAATCCTGAACCAATCTAATCCCGCATACACAATCCTGAAACAATCTAATCCTGAATACACAAACCCAAACCAATAGGAAACTGAATTCACAATCCTGAACCAATCAAATCCTGAATAAACAATGCCAATCCAATCAAATCCTGAATACACAAACCTAAACCAATCTAATCCCGAACACACAATCCCAACCAATCCAAACCTGAGAACACAATCCTGAACCAATCTAATCCCGCATACACAATCCTGAAACAATCTAATCCTGAATACACAAACCTGAACCAATCTAATTCCGAATATACAATCCTGAACCAATCTAATCCCGAATATACTATCCCAAACTAAGCTAATCCTGAGTACACAATACCAAACCAATCTAATCCTGAATATACAATCCCAAACCAATCAAATCCTGAATACACAATTCGAAACCAATCTAATCCTGAATACACAATCCCAAACCAAACTAATCCAGAATACACAATCCCGAAACAATCTAATCCTGAATACATAATTCCGAACCAAACTAATCCTGAATACATAATTCCAAACCTTTCTAATCCCGAATACAAAATCCTGAATCAATCTAATCCCGAATACACAATCCCGAACCAATCTAATCCTGAATATGCAATTCCTAACCAATCAAATCCTGAATGCACAAACCCAAACCAATATAATTCTGAATATATAATCCTGAACCAATATATTCCTGAATACACAATCCAAAACCAATCTAATCCTGAATACACAATCCCGAACTAATCAAATCCTGAATATACAATCCCGAACCAATCTAATCCTGAATACACAAACCCAAACCAATGAGAAACTGAATTCACAATCCTGAACCAATCAAATCCTGAATAAACAATGCCAATCCAATCAAATCCTGAATACACAAACCTAAACCAATCTAATCCCGAACACACAATCCCAACCAATCCAAACCTGAGAACACAATCCTGAACCAATCTAATCCCGCATACACAATCCTGAAACAATCTAATCCTGAATACACAAACCTGAACCAATCTAATTCCGAATATACAATCCTGAACCAATCTAATCCCGAATATACTATCCCAAACTAAGCTAATCCTGAGTACACAATACCAAACCAATCTAATCCTGAAAACACAATCCTGAACCAATCTAATCCTGAATATACAATCCCAAACCAATCAAATCCTGAGTACACAATTCGAAACCAATCTAATCCTGAATACACAATCCCAAACCAATCTAATCCAGAATACACAATCCCGAACCAATCTAATCCTGAATACATAATTCCGCACCAAACTAATCCTGAATACATAATTCCAAACCTTTCTAATCCCGAATACAAAATCCTGAATCAATCTAACCCTGAATACACAATCCCGAACCAATCTAATCCTGAATATGCAATTCCTAACCAATCAAATCCTGAATGCACAAACCCAAACCAATATAATCCTGAATATATAATCCTGAACCAATATATTCCTGAATACACAATCCAAAACCAATCTAATCCTGAATACACAATCCCGAACTAATCAAATCCTGAATATACAATCCCGAACCAATCTAATCCTGAATACACAAACCCAAACCAATAAGAAACTGAATTCACAATCCTGAACCAATCAAATCCTGAATAAACAATGACAATCCAATCAAATCCTGAATACACAAAACTAAACCAATCTAATCCTGAACACACAATCCCAACCAATCCAAACCTGAGAACACAATCCTGAACCAATCTAATCCCGCATACACAATCCTGAAACAATCTAATCCTGAATACACAAACCTGAACCAATCTAATTCCGAATATACAATCCTGAACCAATCTAATCCCGAATATACTATCCCAAACTAAGCTAATCCTGAGTACACAATACCAAACCAATCTAATCCTGAAAACACAATCCTGAACCAATCTAATCCTGAATATACAATCCCAAACCAATCAAATCCTGAGTACACAATTCGAAACCAATCTAATCCTGAATACACAATCCCAAACCAATCTAATCCAGAATACACAATCCCGAACCAATCTAATCCTGAATACATAATTCCGCACCAAACTAATCCTGAATACATAATTCCAAACCTTTCTAATCCCGAATACAAAATCCTGAATCAATCTAACCCTGAATACACAATCCCGAACCAATCTAATCCTGAATATGCAATTCCTAACCAATCAAATCCTGAATGCACAAACCCAAACCAATATAATCCTGAATATATAATCCTGAACCAATATATTCCTGAATACACAATCCAAAACCAATCTAATCCTGAATACACAATCCCGAACTAATCAAATCCTGAATATACAATCCCGAACCAATCTAATCCTGAATACACAAACCCAAACCAATAAGAAACTGAATTCACAATCCTGAACCAATCAAATCCTGAATAAACAATGCCAATCCAATCAAATCCTGAATACACAAAACTAAACCAATCTAATCCTGAACACACAATCCCAACCAATCCAAACCTGAGAACACAATCCTGAACCAATCTAATCCCGCATACACAATCCTGAAACAATCTAATCCTGAATACACAAACCTGAACCAATCTAATTCCGAATATACAATCCTGAACCAATCTAATCCCGAATATACTATCCCAAACTAAGCTAATCCTGAGTACACAATACCAAACCAATCTAATCCTGAAAACACAATCCTGAACCAATCTAATCCTGAATATACAATCCCAAACCAATCAAATCCTGAGTACACAATTCGAAACCAATCTAATCCTGAATACACAATCCCAAACCAATCTAATCCAGAATACACAATCCCGAACCAATCTAATCCTGAATACATAATTCCGCACCAAACTAATCCTGAATACATAATTCCAAACCTTTCTAATCCCGAATACAAAATCCTGAATCAATCTAACCCTGAATACACAATCCCGAACCAATCTAATCCTGAATATGCAATTCCTAACCAATCAAATCCTGAATGCACAAACCCAAACCAATATAATCCTGAATATATAATCCTGAACCAATATATTCCTGAATACACAATCCAAAACCAATCTAATCCTGAATACACAATCCCGAACTAATCAAATCCTGAATATACAATCCCGAACCAATCTAATCCTGAATACACAAACCCAAACCAATAAGAAACTGAATTCACAATCCTGAACCAATCAAATCCTGAATAAACAATGCCAATCCAATCAAATCCTGAATACACAAACCTAAACCAATCTAATCCTGAACAAACAATCCCAACCAATCCAAACCTGAGAACACAATCCTGAACCAATCTAATCCCGCATACACAATCCTGAAACAATCTAATCCTGAATACACAAACCCAAACCAATAGGAAACTGAATTCACAATCCTGAACCAATCAAATCCTGAATAAACAATGCCAATCCAATCAAATCCTGAATAGACAAACCTAAACCAATCTAATCCCGAACACACAATCCCAACCAATCCAAACCTGAGAACACAATCCTGAACCAATCTAATCCCGCATACACAATCCTGAAACAATCTAATCCTGAATACACAAACCTGAACCAATCTAATTCCGAATATACAATCCTGAACCAATCTAATCCCGAATATACTATCCCAAACCATGCTAATCCTGAGTACACAATACCAAACCAATCTAATCCTGAAAACACAATCCTGAACCAATCTAATCCTGAATACACAATCCCAAACCAATCAAATCCTGAGTACACAATTCGAAACCAATCTAATCCTGAATACACAATCCCAAACCAATCTAATCCAGAATACACAATCCCGAACCAATCTAATCCTGAATACATAATTCCGAACCAAACGAATCCTGAATACATAATTCCAAACCTTTCTAATCCCGAATACAAAATCCTGAATCAATCTAATCCCGAATACACAATCCTGAACCAATCTAATCCTGAATACATAATTCCGAACCAAACTAATCCTGAATACATAATTCCAAACCTTTCTAATCCCGAATACAAAATCCTGAATCAATCTAATCCCGAATACACAATCCCGAACCAATCTAATCCTGAATATGCAATTCCTAACCAATCAAATCCTGAATGCACAAACCCAAACCAATATAATTCTGAATATATAATCCTGAACCAATATATTCCTGAATACACAATCCAAAACCAATCTAATCCTGAATACACAATCCCGAACTAATCAAATCCTGAATATACAATCCCGAACCAATCTAATCCTGAATACACAAACCCAAACCAATGAGAAACTGAATTCACAATCCTGAACCAATCAAATCCTGAATAAACAATTCCAATCCAATCAAATCCTGAATACACAAACCTAAACCAATCTAATCCCGAACACACAATCCCAACCAATCCAAACCTGAGAACACAATCCTGAACCAATCTAATCCCGCATACACAATCCTGAAACAATCTAATCCTGAATACACAAACCTGAACCAATCTAATTCCGAATATACAATCCTGAACCAATCTAATCCCGAATATACTATCCCAAACTAAGCTAATCCTGAGTACACAATACCAAACCAATCTAATCCTGAAAACACAATCCTGAACCAATCTAATCCTGAATATACAATCCCAAACCAATCAAATCCTGAGTACACAATTCGAAACCAATCTAATCCTGAATACACAATCCCAAACCAATCTAATCCAGAATACACAATCCCGAACCAATCTAATCCTGAATACATAATTCCGCACCAAACTAATCCTGAATACATAATTCCAAACCTTTCTAATCCCGAATACAAAATCCTGAATCAATCTAACCCTGAATACACAATCCCGAACCAATCTAATCCTGAATATGCAATTCCTAACCAATCAAATCCTGAATGCACAAACCCAAACCAATATAATCCTGAATATATAATCCTGAACCAATATATTCCTGAATACACAATCCAAAACCAATCTAATCCTGAATACACAATCCCGAACTAATCAAATCCTGAATATACAATCCCGAACCAATCTAATCCTGAATACACAAACCCAAACCAATAAGAAACTGAATTCACAATCCTGAACCAATCAAATCCTGAATAAACAATGCCAATCCAATCAAATCCTGAATACACAAAACTAAACCAATCTAATCCTGAACACACAATCCCAACCAATCCAAACCTGAGAACACAATCCTGAACCAATCTAATCCCGCATACACAATCCTGAAACAATCTAATCCTGAATACACAAACCTGAACCAATCTAATTCCGAATATACAATCCTGAACCAATCTAATCCCGAATATACTATCCCAAACTAAGCTAATCCTGAGTACACAATACCAAACCAATCTAATCCTGAAAACACAATCCTGAACCAATCTAATCCTGAATATACAATCCCAAACCAATCAAATCCTGAGTACACAATTCGAAACCAATCTAATCCTGAATACACAATCCCAAACCAATCTAATCCAGAATACACAATCCCGAACCAATCTAATCCTGAATACATAATTCCGCACCAAACTAATCCTGAATACATAATTCCAAACCTTTCTAATCCCGAATACAAAATCCTGAATCAATCTAACCCTGAATACACAATCCCGAACCAATCTAATCCTGAATATGCAATTCCTAACCAATCAAATCCTGAATGCACAAACCCAAACCAATATAATCCTGAATATATAATCCTGAACCAATATATTCCTGAATACACAATCCAAAACCAATCTAATCCTGAATACACAATCCCGAACTAATCAAATCCTGAATATACAATCCCGAACCAATCTAATCCTGAATACACAAACCCAAACCAATAAGAAACTGAATTCACAATCCTGAACCAATCAAATCCTGAATAAACAATGCCAATCCAATCAAATCCTGAATACACAAACCTAAACCAATCTAATCCTGAACACACAATCCCAACCAATCCAAACCTGAGAACACAATCCTGAACCAATCTAATCCCGCATACACAATCCTGAAACAATCTAATCCTGAATACACAAACCCAAACCAATAGGAAACTGAATTCACAATCCTGAACCAATCAAATCCTGAATAAACAATGCCAATCCAATCAAATCCTGAATAGACAAACCTAAACCAATCTAATCCCGAACACACAATCCCAACCAATCCAAACCTGAGAACACAATCCTGAACCAATCTAATCCCGCATACACAATCCTGAAACAATCTAATCCTGAATACACAAACCTGAACCAATCTAATTCCGAATATACAATCCTGAACCAATCTAATCCCGAATATACTATCCCAAACTAAGCTAATCCTGAGTACACAATACCAAACCAATCTAATCCTGAAAACACAATCCTGAACCAATCTAATCCTGAATACACAATCCCAAACCAATCAAATCCTGAGTACACAATTCGAAACCAATCTAATCCTGAATACACAATCCCAAACCAATCTAATCCAGAATACACAATCCCGAACCAATCTAATCCTGAATACATAATTCCGAACCAAACGAATCCTGAATACATAATTCCAAACCTTTCTAATCCCGAATACAAAATCCTGAATCAATCTAATCCCGAATACACAATCCTGAACCAATCTAATCCTGAATACATAATTCCGAACCAATCTAATCCTGAATACATAATTCCAAACCTATCTAATCCCGAATACACAATCCTGAATCAATCTAATCCCGAATACACAATCCCGAACCAATCTAATCCTGAATACAAAACCTCAAAGCCATTTAATCCTGAATACATAATCCTGAACCAATCAAATCCCAACCACACAATCCTAAATTAATATACTCACGAATACACAATTCCAAACAAATCCCAAATGCACAATCCCAAACAAATTTAATCCTGAATACACAATCCCGAACAATTCTAATCCTGAATACACAAGCTCAAACCAATCAAATCCTGAATACACAAACCTAAACCAATCAAATCCTGAATTCACAAACCCAAGCAAATCTAATCCCGAATGTACAAATTTGAACCAATCTAATCCTGAATACACAATCCCAATCCAATCAAATTTTGAATACACAAACCTAAACCGATCTAATACCGAATACACAATCACAAACCAATCTAATCCTGAAAACACAATCCTGAACCAATGTAATCCCGAATACACAATCCTGAAACAATCTAATCATCAATAAACAATCCTAAAGCAATCTAATCCTGAATACACAATCCTGAACCAATCTAATCCTGAATACATAATTCCGAACCAATCTAATCCTGGATACATAATTCCAAAACAATCTAATCCTGAATACACAATGCTGAACCAATCTAATCCCGAATACACAATCCTGGAACAATCTAATCCTAAATACACAAGCCCGAACAAATCTCATCCTGAATACATAATTCCAAACCAATCTAATCCCGCATACACAATCCCGAACCAATCTAATCCTGAATACAAAACCTCAAAGCCACTTAATCCTGAATACATAATCCTGAACCAATCAAATCCCAACCACACTATCCTAAATTAATATACTCACGAATACACAATTCCAAACAAATCCCAAATGCACAATCCCAAACAAATTTAATCCTGAATACACAATCCCGAACAAATCTAATCCTGAATACACAAGCTCAAACCAATCAAATCCTGAATACACAAACCTAAACCAATCAAATCCTGAATTCACAAACCCAAGCAAATCTAATCCCGAATGTACAAATTTGAACCAATCTAATCCTGAATACACAATCCCAATCCAATCAAATTTTGAATACACAAACCTAAACCGATCTAATACCGAATACACAATCCCAAACCAATCTAATCCTGAAAACACAATCCTGAACCAATGTAATCCCGAATACACAATCCTGAAACAATCTAATCCTCAATACACAATCCTGAAACAATCTAATCCTGAATACACAATCCTGACCCAATCTAATCCTGAATAGATAATTCCAAACCAATATAATCCTGGATACATTATTCCAAACCAATCTAATCCCGAATACACAATCCCGAACCAATCTAATCCTGAATACAAAACCTCAAAGCCATTTAATCCTGAATACATAATCCTGAACCAATCAAATCCCAACCACACAATCCTAAATTAATATACTCACGAATACACAATTCCAAACAAATCCCAAATGCACAATCCCAAACAAATTTAATCCTGAATACACAATCCCGAACAAATCTAATCCTGAATACACAAGCTCAAACCAATCAAATCCTGAATACACAAACCTAAACCAATCAAATCCTGAATTCACAAACCCAAGCAAATCTAATCCCGAATGTACAAATTTGAACCAATCTAATCCTGAATACACAATCCCAATCCAATCAAATTTTGAATACACAAACCTAAACCGATCTAATACCGAATACACAATCCCAAACCAATCTAATCCTGAAAACACAATCCTGAACCAATGTAATCCCGAATACACAATCCTGAAACAATCTAATCATCAACACACAATCCTGAAACAATCGAATCCTGAATACACAATGCTGAACAAATCTATTCCTGAATACATAATTCTGAACCAATCTAATCCTGGATACATAATTCCAAACCAATATAATCCCGAATACACAATGCTGAACCAATCTAATCCCGAATACACAATCCTGGAACAATCTAATCCTGAATACAAAACCTCAAAGCCATTTAATCCTGAATACATAATCCTGAACCAATCAAATCCCAACCACACAATCCTAAATTAATATACTCACGAATACACAATTCCAAACAAATCCCAAATGCACAATCCCAAACAAATTTAATCCTGAATACACAATCCCGAACAATTCTAATCCTGAATACACAAGCTCAAACCAATCAAATCCTGAATACACAAACCTAAACCAATCAAATCCTGAATTCACAAACCCAAGCAAATCTAATCCCGAATGTACAAATTTGAACCAATCTAATCCTGAATACACAATCCCAATCCAATCAAATTTTGAATACACAAACCTAAACCGATCTAATACCGAATACACAATCACAAACCAATCTAATCCTGAAAACACAATCCTGAACCAATGTAATCCCGAATACACAATCCTGAAACAATCTAATCATCAATAAACAATCCTGAAACAATCTAATCCTGAATACACAATCCTGAACCAATCTAATCCTGAATACATAATTCCGAACCAATCTAATCCTGGATACATAATTCCAAAACAATCTAATCCTGAATACACAATGCTGAACCAATCTAATCCCGAATACACAATCCTGGAACAATCTAATCCTAAATACACAAGCCCGAACAAATCTCATCCTGAATACGTAATTCCAAACCAATCTAATCCCGCATACACAATCCCGAACCAATCTAATCCTGAATACAAAACCTCAAAGCCACTTAATCCTGAATACATAATCCTGAACCAATCAAATCCCAACCACACAATCCTAAATTAATATACTCACGAATACACAATTCCAAACAAATCCCAAATGCACAATCCCAAACAAATTTAATCCTGAATACACAATCCCGAACAAATCTAATCCTGAATACACAAGCTCAAACCAATCAAATCCTGAATACACAAACCTAAACCAATCAAATCCTGAATTCACAAACCCAAGCAAATCTAATCCCGAATGTACAAATTTGAACCAATCTAATCCTGAATACACAATCCCAATCCAATCAAATTTTGAATACACAAACCTAAACCGATCTAATACCGAATACACAATCCCAAACCAATCTAATCCTGAAAACACAATCCTGAACCAATGTAATCCCGAATACACAATCCTGAAACAATCTAATCCTCAATACACAATCCTGAAACAATCTAATCCTGAATACACAATCCTGACCCAATCTAATCCTGAATAGATAATTCCAAACCAATATAATCCTGGATACATTATTCCAAACCAATCTAATCCCGAATACACAATCCCGAACCAATCTAATCCTGAATACAAAACCTCAAAGCCATTTAATCCTGAATACATAATCCTGAACCAATCAAATCCCAACCACACAATCCTAAATGAATATACTCACGAATACACAATTCCAAACAAATCCCAAATGCACAATCCCAAACAAATTTAATCCTGAATACACAATCCCGAACAAATCTAATCCTGAATACACAAGCTCAAACCAATCAAATCCTGAATACACAAACCTAAACCAATCAAATCCTGAATTCACAAACCCAAGCAAATCTAATCCCGAATGTACAAATTTGAACCAATCTAATCCTGAATACACAATCCCAATCCAATCAAATTTTGAATACACAAACCTAAACCGATCTAATACCGAATACACAATCCCAAACCAATCTAATCCTGAAAACACAATCCTGAACCAATGTAATCCCGAATACACAATCCTGAAACAATCTAATCATCAACACACAATCCTGAAACAATCGAATCCTGAATACACAATGCTGAACAAATCTATTCCTGAATACATAATTCCGAACCAATCTAATCCTGGATACATAATTCCAAACCAATATAATCCCGAATACACAATGCTGAACCAATCTAATCCCGAATACACAATCCTGGAACAATCTAATCCTGAATACAAAACCTCAAAGCCATTTAATCCTGAATACATAATCCTGAACCAATCAAATCCCAACCACACAATCCTAAATGAATATACTCACGAATACACAATTCCAAACAAATCCCAAATGCACAATCCCAAACAAATTTAATCCTGAATACACAATCCCGAACAAATCTAATCCTGAATACACAAGCTCAAACCAATCAAATCCTGAATACACAAACCTAAACCAATCAAATCCTGAATTCACAAACCCAAGCAAATCTAATCCCGAATGTACAAATTTGAACCAATCTAATCCTGAATACACAAACCCAATCCAATCAAATTTTGAATACACAAACCTAAACCGATCTAATACCGAATACACAATCCCAAACCAATCTAATCCTGAAAACACAATCCTGAACCAATGTAATCCCGAATACACAATCCTGAAACAATCTAATCCTCAATACACAATCCTGAAACAATCTAATCCTGAATACACAATCCTGACCCAATCTAATCCTGAATAGATAATTCCAAACCAATATAATCCTGGATACATTATTCCAAACCAATCTAATCCCGAATACACAATCCCGAACCAATCTAATCCTGAATACAAAACCTCAAAGCCATTTAATCCTGAATACATAATCCTGAACCAATCAAATCCCAACCACACAATCCTAAATTAATATACTCACGAATACACAATTCCAAACAAATCCCAAATGCACAATCCCAAACAAATTTAATCCTGAATACACAATCCCGAACAAATCTAATCCTGAATACACAAGCTCAAACCAATCAAATCCTGAATACACAAACCTAAACCAATCAAATCCTGAATTCACAAACCCAAGCAAATCTAATCCCGAATGTACAAATTTGAACCAATCTAATCCTGAATACACAATCCCAATCCAATCAAATTTTGAATACACAAACCTAAACCGATCTAATACCGAATACACAATCCCAAACCAATCTAATCCTGAAAACACAATCCTGAACCAATGTAATCCCGAATACACAATCCTGAAACAATCTAATCCTCAATACACAATCCTGAAACAATCTAATCCTGAATACACAATCCTGACCCAATCTAATCCTGAATAGATAATTCCAAACCAATATAATCCTGGATACATTATTCCAAACCAATCTAATCCCGAATACACAATCCCGAACCAATCTAATCCTGAATACAAAACCTCAAAGCCATTTAATCCTGAATACATAATCCTGAACCAATCAAATCCCAACCACACAATCCTAAATTAATATACTCACGAATACACAATTCCAAACAAATCCCAAATGCACAATCCCAAACAAATTTAATCCTGAATACACAATCCCGAACAAATCTAATCCTGAATACACAAGCTCAAACCAATCAAATCCTGAATACACAAACCTAAACCAATCAAATCCTGAATTCACAAACCCAAGCAAATCTAATCCCGAATGTACAAATTTGAACCAATCTAATCCTGAATACACAATCCCAATCCAATCAAATTTTGAATACACAAACCTAAACCGATCTAATACCGAATACACAATCCCAAACCAATCTAATCCTGAAAACACAATCCTGAACCAATGTAATCCCGAATACACAATCCTGAAACAATCTAATCATCAATACACAATCCTGAACCAATCTAATCCTGAATACACAATCCTGAACCAATCTAATCCTGAATACATAATTCCGAACCAATCTAATCCTGGATACATAATTCCAAACCAATCTAAACCCGAATACACAATGCTGAACCAATCTAATCCTGAATACACAATCCTGGAACAATCTAATCCTGAATACACAAGCCCGAACAAATCTCATCCTGAATACATAATTCCAAACCAATCTAATCCCGAATACACAATCCCGAACCAATCTAATCCTGAATACAAAACCTCAAAGCCATTTAATCCTGAATACATAATCCTGAACCAATCAAATCCCAACCACACAATCCTAAATTAATATACTCACGAATACACAATTCCAAACAAATCCCAAATGCACAATCCAAAACAAATTTAATCCTGAATACACAATCCCGAACAAATCTAATCCTGAATACACAAGCTCAAACCAATCAAATCCTGAATACACAAACCTAAACCAATCAAATCCTGAATTCACAAACCCAAGCAAATCTAATCCCGAATGTACAAATTTGAACCCATCTAATCCTGAATACACAATCCCAATCCAATCAAATTTTGAATACACAAACCTAAACCGATCTAATACCGAATACACAATCCCAAACCAATCTAATCCTGAAAACACAATCCTGAACCAATGTAATCCCGAATACACAATCCTGAAACAATCTAATCCTCAATACACAATCCTGAAACAATCTAATCCTGAATACACAATCCTGAACCAATCTAATCCTGAATACATAATTCCGAACCAATCTAATCCTGGATACATAATTCCAAACCAATCTAATCCCGAATACACAATGCTGAACCAATCTAATCCCGAATACACAATCCTGGAACAATCTAATCCTGAATACACAAGCCCGAACAAGTCTCATCCTGAATACATAATTCCAATCCAATCTAATCCTGAATACACAATCCTGAATCAATCATATCCGAATACAAAATCCTGAACCAATCTAATCCTGAATACACAATTTCGAACCAATCTAATCCTGAATACTAAACCTCAAAACTATTTAATCCTGAATACATAACCCTGAACCAATCAAATACCAACCACACAATCCAAAATGAATATACTCATGAATAATAAATCCCAAATAAATCCCAAATGTGCAACCCCAAACCAATCTAATCCTGAATACACAATCCCGAACCAATCAAATCCTGAATTCATAAATCCAAACCAATCTAATCATGAATATGCAATCCTGAACCAAACTAATCCAAAATGCACAATCCCAAACCAATCAAATCCTGAATACACAATCCCGAACCAATCTAATCCCGTATACACAATCCCAAATCAATCTAATCCTGAACCCACAAGCCCGAACCAATCTAATCCTGAATACACAATTCCGAAACAAACTAATCCTGAACAAACACTCCTGAACCAATCTAATACTGAATACATAATTCCGAACCAATCTAATCCTGAATACACAATCCTGAACCAATCTAATCTTGAATACACAATCCCAATCCAATCTAATCCTGAAGACACAAACCTAAACAAATCTAATCCCAAATACACAATCCCAAACAGTCTAATCCTGAAAACACAATCCTGAACCAATCTAATCCGAATACACAATCCTGAAACAATCTAATCCTGAATACAAAATCCTGAAACAATCTAATCCTGAATACACAATTACAAACCAATCTAATCCTGAATACATAATTCCGATACAATACAATCCTGAATACAAAATTCTATACCTTTCTAATCCCGAATACACAATCCTGAATCAATGTAATCCCGAATACACAACCCTGAACCAATCTAATCCTGAATACACAATTTCGAACCAATCTAATCCTGAATACAATAGCTCAAAGCCATTTAATCCTGAATACATAACCCTGTACCAATCAAATCCCCACCATACAATCCTAAATGAAAATATTCATGAATACTCAATCCCAAATAAATCGCAAATGTGCAATCCCAAACCATTCTAATCCTGAATACACAATCCCGAACCAATCAAATCCTGAATTCATAAAACCAAACCAATCTAATCGCGAATATACATCCCTGAACCAATCTAATCCCAAATACACAATCCCAAACCCATCAACTCCTGAATACACAATCGAGAACCAATCTAATCCTGAATATGCAATTCCTAAACAATCAAATCCTGAATACACAAACCCAAACCAATCTAATCCCGAAAATACAATCCTGAACCAATCTAATCCTTAATACACAATCCCAAACCAATCTAATCCTGAATAGATAATCCTGAACCAATCTAATCCTGAATACATAATTCCAAACCTATCTAATCCCGAATACACAATGCTGAACCAATCTAATCCCGAATACACAATCCCGAACCAATCTAATCCTGAATACACAATTCCGAACAAATCTAATCCTGAATACACAATTCTGAACCTATCTAATCCCGAATACACAACCTGAATCAATCTAATCCCGAATACACAATCCCGAACCAATCTAATCCTGAATACACAATCCCGAACCAATCTAATCCTGAATACAAAACCTCAAAGCCGTTTAATCCTGAATACATAATCCTGAACCAATCAAATCACAACCACACAATCCTAAATGAATATACTCACTAGTACACAATTCCAAACAAATCCCAAATGCACAATCCCAAACAAATTTAATCCTGAATACACAATCCCAAACAAATCTAATCCTGAATACACAAGCTCAAACCAATCAAATCCTGAATACACAATCCCGAACCAATCAAATCCTGAATTCACAAACCCAAACAAATCTAATCCCGAATGTACAAATTTGAACCTATCTAATCCTGAATACACAATCCCAATTCAATCAAATTTTGAATACACAAACCTAAACCAATCTAATCCCGAATACACAATCCCAAACCAATCATCTCCTGAATACACAATCCTGAACCAATGTAATCCCGAATACACAATCCCAAACCAATCTAATCCTGAACCCACAATCCTCAAGCAATCTACTCCTGAATACACAAATCCGAACCAATCTAATCCGGAATACACAATCCTGAACCAATCTAATCATGAATACACAATCCTGAACCAATCAAATACTGAGTACACAATCCCGAACCAATCTAATCCTGAATATGCAATTCCTAAGCAATCAAATCCTGAATACACAAACCCAAACCAATCTAATCCCGAATAAACAATCCTGAAACAATCTAATCCTGAATACACAATCCCAAACCAATCTAATCCTGAATACATAATTCCGAACCAATCTAATCCTGAATACATAATTCCAAACCTATCTAATCCTGAATACACAACGCTGAACCAATCCAATCCAGAATACACAATCCCAAACAGATCTAATCCTGAAAACACAATCCTGAACCAATCTACTCCGAACACACAATCCTGAAACAATCTAATCCTGAATATACAATCCTGAAAAAATCTAATCCTGAATACACAATTCCGAACCAATCTAATCCTGAATACACAATCCTGAACCAATCTAATCCTGAATACACAATCCCAATCCAATCAAAATCTGAATACACAAACCTAACCAATCTAATCCCGAGTACACAATCCCAAACAGATCTAATCCTGAAAACACAATCCTGAACCAATCTAATCCGAAAAAACAATCCTGAAACAATCTAATCCTGAATACACAATCCTGAAAAAATCTAATCCTGAATATTCAATTTCGAACCAATCAAAACCAGAATACACAATCGTGATTCAATCTAATCCTGAAGACACAATGCAAATCCAATCAAATCCTGAATACACAAACCTAAACCAATCTAATCCCGAATACACAATCCCAAACAGATTTAATCCTGAAAACACAATCCCAAACCAATCTAGTCCTGAACCCACAAGCCCGAACCAATCTTATGCTGAATACACAATTCCGAACCAATCTAATCCTGAATACACAATCCTGAACCAATCTAATCCTGAATACACAATTCCGAACCAATCTAATCCTGAATACACAATACTGAACCAATCTAATCCTGAATACACAATTACAAACCAATCTAATCCTGAATACATAATTCCGATACAATACAATCCTGAATACCAAATTCTATACCTTTCTAATCCCGAATACACAATCCTGAATCAATGTAATCCCGAATACACAACCCTGAACCAATCTAATCCTGAATACACAATTTCGAACCAATCTAATCCTGAATACAATAGCTCAAAGCCATTTAATCCTGAATACATAACCCTGTACCAATCAAATCCCCACCATACAATCCTAAATGAAAATACTCATGAATACTCAATCCCAAATAAATCGCAAATGTGCAATCCCAAGCCACTCTAATCCTGAATACACAATCCCGAACCAATCAAATCCTGAATTCATAAAACCAAACCAATCTAATCGCGAATATACATCCCTGAACCAATCTAATCCCAAATACACAATTCCGAACCAATCTAATCCTGAATACACAATCGAGAACCAATCTAATCCTGAATATGCAATTCAAATCCAATCAAATCCGGAATACACAAACCTAAAACAATCTAATCCTGAATACACAATCCTGAACCAATCTAATCCTGAATACACAATCCCAATCCAATCAAATCCTGAATACACAAGCCTTAACCAATACACAATCCCGAATACACAATCCCAAACAGATCTAATCCTGAAAACACAATCCTGAACCAATCTAATCCGAATACACAATCATTAAACAATCTAATCCTGAATACACAATTAGGAACCAATCTAATCCTGAATACATAATTCCGAACCAATATAATCCTGAATACAGAATTCCAAACATTTCTAATCCCGAATACACTATCACGAATAAATGTAATCTCGAATACAATACCCTGAACCAATCTAATCCTGAATACACAATTTCGAACCAATCTAATCCTGAAAACAAAAGCTCAAAGCCATTTAATCCTGAATACATAACCCTGAACCAATAAAATCCCAACCACACAATCCTAAATGAAAATACTCATGAATACTCAATCCCAAATAAATCCCAAATGTGCAATCGCAAACCAATCTAATCCTGAATACACAATCCCGAACCAATCAAATCCTGAATTCATAAGAACAAACCAATCTAATCCCGAATATACAACCCTGAAACAATCTAATCCCAAATACACAATCACAAACCAATTAACTCCTGAATACACAATAACGAACCAATCTAATCCCGAATACACAATCCCAAACCTATCTAATCCTGAAGCCACAATCCCAAAACAATCTAATCCCGAATACACAAAACCAAACCAATCAGATCCTGAATTCACAATCCTGAACCAATCTAATCCTGAATAAACAATGCCAATCCAATCCAATCCTGAATACACAAACCTAAACCAATCTAATCCTGAATACACAATTCCGAACCAATCTAATCCTGAATACACAATACTGAACCAATCTAATCCTGAATACACAATTACAAACCAATCTAATCCTGAATACATAATTCCGAAACAATACAATCCTGAATACCAAATTCTATACCTTTCTAATCCCGAATACACAATCCTGAATCAATGTAATCCCGAATACACAACCCTGAACCAATCTAATCCTGAATACACAATTTCGAACCAATCTAATCCTGAATACAATAGCTCAAAGCCATTTAATCCTGAATACATAACCCTGTACCAATCAAATCCCCACCATACAATCCTAAATGAAAATACTCATGAATACTCAATCCCAAATAAATCGCAAATGTGCAATCCCAAGCCACTCTAATCCTGAATACACAATCCCGAACCAATCAAATCCTGAATTCATAAAACCAAACCAATCTAATCGCGAATATACATCCCTGAACCAATCTAATCCCAAATACACAATTCCGAACCAATCTAATCCTGAATACACAATCGAGAACCAATCTAATCCTGAATATGCAATTCAAATCCAATCAAATCCGGAATACACAAACCTAAAACAATCTAATCCTGAATACACAATCCTGAACCAATCTAATCCTGAATACACAATCCCAATCCAATCAAATCCTGAATACACAAGCCTTAACCAATACACAATCCCGAATACACAATCCCAAACAGATCTAATCCTGAAAACACAATCCTGAACCAATCTAATCCGAATACACAATCATTAAACAATCTAATCCTGAATACACAATTAGGAACCAATCTAATCCTGAATACATAATTCCGAACCAATATAATCCTGAATACAGAATTCCAAACATTTCTAATCCCGAATACACTATCACGAATAAATGTAATCTCGAATACAATACCCTGAACCAATCTAATCCTGAATACACAATTTCGAACCAATCTAATCCTGAAAACAAAAGCTCAAAGCCATTTAATCCTGAATACATAACCCTGAACCAATAAAATCCCAACCACACAATCCTAAATGAAAATACTCATGAATACTCAATCCCAAATAAATCCCAAATGTGCAATCGCAAACCAATCTAATCCTGAATACACAATCCCGAACCAATCAAATCCTGAATTCATAAGAACAAACCAATCTAATCCCGAATATACAACCCTGAAACAATCTAATCCCAAATACACAATCACAAACCAATTAACTCCTGAATACACAATAACGAACCAATCTAATCCCGAATACACAATCCCAAACCAATCTAATCCTGAAGCCACAATCCCAAAACAATCTAATCCCGAATACACAAAACCAAACCAATCAGATCCTGAATTCACAATCCTGAACCAATCTAATCCTGAATAAACAATGCCAATCCAATCCAATCCTGAATACACAAACCTAAACCAATCTAATCCCGAATACACAATCCCAAACCAATCTAATCCTGAAAACACAAATCCGAACCAATCTAATCCTGAATACACAATTCCAAAACTATCTAATCCTGAATACACAATCCTGATTCAATCTAATCCCGAATACAAAATCCTGAACCAATCTAATCCTGAATACACAATTTTGAACCAATCTAATCCTGAATACAAAACCTCAAAACCATTTAATCCTGAATACATAACCCTGAACCAATCAAATCTCAATCCTCAATGAATATACTCATGAATACTGAACCCCAAAAAAATCCCAAAATTGCAATCCCAAACCAATCTAATCCTGAATACAGAATCCCGAGCCAATCAAATCCTGAATTCAAAAAACCAAACCAATCTAATCGTGAATATACAATCCTGAACCAATGTAATCCCAAATACAGAAACCCAAACCAATCAAATCCAGAATACACAATCCCGAACTAATCTAATTCCGTATACACAATCGAAAAACAATCTAATCCTGAACCGACAATCCCGACCCAATCTAATCCTGAATACACAATTCCAACCCTATCTAATCCCGAATACTAAATCCTGAACCAATCTATTCCTGAATACACAATCCCGAACCAATCTAATCCCAAATACACAATCCCGAACCAATCAAATCCTGAATTCATATATTCAAACCAATCTAATCATGAATATGCAATCCTGAAGCAAACTAATCCAAAATGCACAATCCCAAACCAATCAAGTCCTGAATACACAATCCCGACCCAATCTAATCCCGTATACACAATTCCAAACCAATCTAATCCTGAACCCACATTCCCGAACCAATCTAATCCTGAATACACAATTCCGAACAAATCTAATCCTGAACAAACACTCCTGAACCAATCTAATTCTGAATACATAATTCCGAACCAATCTAATCCTGAATACACAATCCTGAACCAATCTAATCTTGAATACACAATCCCAATCCAATCTAATCCTGAATACAAAAAGCTAAACAAATCTAATCTCAAATACACAATCCCAAACAGATCTAATCCTGAAAACACAATCCTGAACCAATCTAATCCGAATACACAATCCTGAAACAATCTAATCCTGAATACACAATCCTGAAACAATCTAATCCTGAATACACAATTACAAACCAATCTAATCCTGAATACATAATTCCGATACAATACAATCCTGAATACAAAATTCTAAACCTTTCTAATCCCGAATACACAATCCTGAAACAATGTAATCCCGAATACACAACCCTGAACCAATCTAATCCTGAATACACAGTTTCGAACCAATCTAATCCTGAATACAATAGCTCAAAGCCATTTAATCCTGAATACATAACCCTGTACCAATCAAATCCACTCCATACAATCCTAAATGAAAATACTCATGAATACTCAATCCCAAATAAATCGCAAATGTGCAATCCCAATCTAATCCCAAATACACAATCCCAAACCAATCAACTCCTGAATACACAATCAAGAACCAATCTAATCCTGAATATGCAATTCCTAACCAATCAAATCCTGAATACACAAACCCAAACCAATCTAATCCCGAATATACAATCCTGAACCAATCTAATCCTGAATACACAATCCCAAACCAATCTAATCCTGAATAGATGATCCTGAACCAATCTAATCCTGAATACATAATTCCAAACATATCTAATCCCGAATACACAATGCTGAACCAATCTAATCCCGAATACACAATCCCGAACCAATCTAATCCTGAATACACAATTCCGAACAAATCTAATCCTGAATACACAATTCCAAACCTATCTAATCCCGAATACACAACCCTGAATCAATCTAATCCCGAATACACAATCCCGAACCAATCTAATCCTGAATACACAATCCCGAACCAATCTAATCCTGAATACAAAACCTCAAAGCCATTTAATCCTGAATACATAATCCTGAACCAATCAAATCCCAACCACACAATCCTAAATGAATATACTCACTAGTACACAATTCCAAACAAATCCCAAATGCACAATCCCAAACAAATTTAATCCTGAATACACAATCCCAAACAAATCTAATCCTGAATACACAAGCTCAAACCAATCAAATCCTGAATACACAATTCCGAACCAATCAAATCCAGAATTCACAAACCCAAACAAATCAAATCCCGAATGTACAAATTTGAACCAATCTAATCCTGAATACACAATCCCAATCCAATCAAATTTTGAATGCACAAACCTAAACCAATCTAATCCCGAATACACAATCCCAAACCAATCAACTCCTGAATACACAATACTGAACCAATGTAATCCCGAATACACAATCCCAAACCAATATAATCCTGAACCCACAATCCTGAAGCAATCTAATCCTGAATACACAATTCCGAACCAATCTAATCCTGAATAAACAATCCCGAACAAATCTAATCCTGAAAACACAATACTGAATCAATCTAATCTTGAATACACAAACCTGAACCAATCTAATCCTAAATACACAATCCTGAACCAATCTAATCCTGAATACATAATTCCGAACAAATCTAATCCTGAATACACAATGCTGAACCAATCTGATCCCGAATACCCAATCCCGAACCAATCTCATCCTGAATACACAATTCCGAACAAATCTAATCCTGAATACACAATTCCAAAATTATCTAATCCTGAATACACAATCCTGAATCAATCTAATCCCGAATACAAAATCCTGAACCAATCTAATCCTGAATACACAATTTCGAACCAATCTAATCCTGAATACAAAACCTCAAAACCATTTAATCCTGAATACATAACGCTGAACCAATCAAATCCCAACAACACAAAGCTAAATGAATATACTCATGAATAATAAATCCTAAATAAATCCCAAATGTGCAATCCCAGACCAATCTAATCCTGAATACACAATCCCAAAACAATCAAATCCTGAATTCATAAACCCAAATCAATCTAATCGCGAATATGCAATCGTGAACCAATCTAATCCCAAATACAAAATCCCAAACCAATCAAATCCTGAATACACAATCCCGAACCAATCTAATTCCGTATACACAATCCCAAACCAATCTAATCCTGATCCCACAAGCCCGAACCAATCTAATCCTGAACACACAATTCCGAACCAATCTAATCCTGAATACACAATCCTGAACCAATCTAATCCTGAATACACAATCCCAATCCAATCAAATCCTGAATACACAAACCATAACCAATCTAATCCCGAATACACAATCCCAAACCGATCTAATCCTGAAAACACAATCCTGAACCAATCTAATCCGAATACACAATCCTGAAACAGTCTAATCCTGAATACAAAATCCGGAACCAAGCTTATCCTGAATACACAATCCCGAACCAATAAAATCCTGAATACATAATTCCGAACCAATCTATTCCTGAATAAATAATTCCAAACCCATCTAATCCCGAATACACATTCCTGAACCAATCTAATCCTGAATACCCAATCCTGAACCAATCTAATCTGAATACACAATCCTGCAACAATCTAATCCTGAATACACAAACCTAAACCAATCTAATTCCGAATATACAATCCTGAACCAATCTAATCCCGAATACACAATCCCAAACTAATCTAATCCTGAGTACACAATACCAAACCAATCTAATCCTGAATACACATTCCCAAACCAATCTAATCCCGAATACACAATGCTGAACCAATCTAATCCCGAATACACAATCCCAAACCAATCTAATCCTGAATACACAATTCCGAACAAATCTAATCCTGAATACACAATTCCAAAACGAACTAATCCTGAATACACAATCCTGAATCAATCTAATCCCGAATACAAAATCCTGAACCAATCTAATCCTGAATACACAATTTCAAACCAATCTAATCCTGAATACAAAACCTCAAAACCATTTAATCCTGAATACATAACGCTGAACCAATCAAATCCGAACCACACAATGCTAAATGAATATACTCATGAATACTCAATCCCAAATAAATCCCAAAAGTGCAATCCCAAACCAATCTAATCCTGAATACACAATCCCGAACCAATCTAATTCCGTATACACAATCCCAAAGCAATCTAATCCTGATCCCACAAGCCCGAACCAATCTAATCCTGAACACACAATTCCGAACCAATCTAATCCTGAATGCACAATCCTGAACCAATCTAATCCTGAATACACAATCCCTATCCAATCAAATCCTGAATACACAAACCAAAACCAATCTAATCCCGAATACACAATCCCAAACCGATCTAATCCTGAAAAAACAATCCTGAACCAATCTGATCCTGAATACACAATCCCGAACCAATCTAATCCTGAATACATAATTCCGAACCAATCTAATCATGAATACATAATTCCAAACCTATCTAATCCCGAATACACAATGCTGAACCAATCTAATCCCGAATACACAATCCCGAACCAATCTAATCCTGAATACACAATTCCAAACAAATCTAATCCTGAATACACAATTCCAAAACTATCTAATCCTGAATACACAATCCTGAATCAATCTAATCCCGAATACAAAATCCTTAACCAATCTAATCCTGAATAAACAATTTCGAACCAATCTAATCCTGAATACACAATCCCAAACCAATCTAATCCTGAAAACACAATACTGAATCAATCTAATCTTGAATACACAAACCTGAACCAATCTAATCCTGAATACACAATCCTGAACCAATCTAATCCTGAATACATAATTCCGAACCAATCTAATCCTGAATAAATAATTCCAAACCTACCTAATCCTGAATACACATTCTGAACCAATCTAATCCTGAATACATCATTCCGAAACAATCTAATCCTGAATACAGAATTCCAAAACTTTCTAATCCTGAATACACAATCCTGAACCAATCTAATCCCAAATACACAATTCCGAACCAATCTAATCCTGAATACATAATTCCAAACCTATCTAATCCCGAATACACAATGCTGAACCAATCTAATCCCAAATACACAATCCCGAACCAATCTAATCCTGAATACACAATTCCGCACAAATCTAATCCTGAATACACAATTCCAAAACGATCTAATCCTGAATAAACAATCCTGAATCAATCTAATCCTGAATACAATATCCTGAACCAATCTAATCCTGAATACACAATTTCGAACCAATCTAATCCTGAATACAAAACCTCAAAACCATTTAATCCTGAATACATAACGCTGAACCAATCAAATCCCAACCACCCAATGCTAAATGAATATACTCATGAATACTCAATCCCAAATAAATCCCAAATGTGCAATCCCAAACCAATCTAATCCTGAATACACAATCCCGAACCAATCTAATTCCGTATACACAATCCCAAACCAATCTAATCCTGATCCCACAAGCCCGAACCAATCTAATCCTGAACACACAATTCCGAACCAATCTAATCCTGAATACACAATCCTGAACCAATCTAATCCTGAATACACAATCCCAATCCAATCAAATCCTGAATACACAAACCAAAACCAATCTAATCCTGAATACACAATCCCAAACCGATCTAATCCTGAAAACACAATCCTGAACCAATCTAATGTGAATACACAATCCTGAAACAGTCTAATCCTGAATACAAAATCAGGAACCAAGCTAATCCTGAATACACAATCCCGAACCAATCAAATCCTGAATACATAATTCCGAACCAATCTATTCATGAATAAATAATTCCAAACCTATCTAATCCCGAATACACATTCCTGAACCAATCTAATCCTGAATACACAATCCTGAACCAATCTAATCCGAATACACAATCCTGCAACAATCTAATCCTGAATACAAAAACCTAAACCAATCTAATTCCGAATATACAATCCTGAACGAATCTAATCCCGAATACACAATCCCAAACTAATCTAATCCTGAGTACACAATACCAAAACAATCTAATCCTGAATACACATTCCCAAACCAATCTAATCCCGAATACACAATCCCCAACCAATCTAATCCTGAATACACAATTCCAAACCTATCTAATACAGAATACACAATCCTGAACCAATCTAATCCTGAATACACAATCCCGAACTAATCAAATTCTGAATTAACAATCCCAAACCAATCTAATCCCGAATACACAATCCCGAACCAATCTAATCCTGAATACATAATTCTGAACCAATCTAAACCTGAATACAAAACCTCAAAACAATTTAATCCTGAATGCATAATCCTGATCCAATCAAATCCCAACCACACAATCCTAAATGAATATACTCACGGATACACAATTCCAAACAAAACCCAAATGCACAATCCCAAGCAAATGTAAACCTGAAAACACAATCCCGAACAAATCTAATCCTGAATACACAAGCTCAAACCAATCAAATCCTGAATACACAATCCCAAACCAATCAAATCCTGAATTCACAAACCCAAACAAATCTAATCCCGAATGTACAAATTTGAAACAATCTAATCCTGAATTCACAGTCCCAATCCAATCAAATCCTGAATACACAGACCTAAACCAATCTAATCCTGAATACACAATCCCAAACCAATCTAATCCTGAAAACACAAACCCAAACAAATCTAATCCCGAATGCACAAATTTGAAACAATCTAATCCTGAATTCACAGTCCCAATCCAATCTAATTGCGAATATGCAATCCTGAAACAATCTAATCCCAAATACACAATCCCAAACCAATCAAATCCTGAAAATACAATACTGAATCAATCTAATCCTGAATACGTAATTCCGAACCAATCTAATCCTGAATACATAATTCCACACCTATCTACTCCCGAATACACAATGCTGAACCAATCTAATGCCGAATACACAATCCCGAACCAATCAAATCCTGAATGCACAATTCCGAAAAAATCTAAGCCTGAATACACAATTCCAAACCTATCTATTGCCGAATACATAATCCTGAATCAATCTAATCCCGAATACAAAATACTGAACCAATCTAATCCTGAATACACAATTTCGAACCAATCTAATCCTGAATACAAAACCTCAAAACCATTTAATCCTGAATACATAACCCTGAACCAATCAAATCCCAACCACACAATCCTAAATGAATATACTCATGAATACTCAATCTCAAATAAATCCCACATGTCCAATCCCAAACCAATCTAATCCTGAATACACAATCCCGAACCAATCAAATCCTGAATTCATAAACCCAAATCAATCTAATCGCGAATATACAATCCTGAACCAACCTAATCCCAAATACACAATCCCAAACCAATCAAATCCTGAATACACAATCCCAAACCAATCTAGTCCCGTATAAACAATTCCAAACCAATCTAATCCTGAACCCACAATCCCGAACCAACCTAATCCTGAATACACAATTCCGAACCAATCTAATCCTGAATACACAATCCTGAACCAATCTAATCCTGAATACACAATCCCAATCCAATCAAATCCTGAATACACAAACCTAAACCAATCTAATCCCGAATACACAATCGCAAACAGATCTAATCCTGAAAACACAATCCTGAACCAATCTAATCCGAATACACAATCCTGAAACAATCTAATCCTGAATACACAATCCTGAACCAATCTGATCCTGAATACACAATCCCGAACCAATATAATCCTGAATACATAATTCCGAACCAATCTAATCCTGAATAAATAATTCCAAACCTACCTAATCCTGAATACACATTCCTGAACCAATCTAATCCTGAATACATCATTCCGAACCAATCTAATCCTGAATACAGAATTCCAAAACTTTCTAATCCTGAATACACAATCCTGAACCAATCTAATCCCAAATACACAATTCCGAACCAATCTAATCCTGAATACATAATTCCAAACCTATCTAATCCCGAATACACAATGCTGAACCAATCTAATCCCGAATACACAATCCCGAAGCAATCTAATCCTGAATGCACAAATCCGAACAAATCTAAGAATCAATACACAATTCCAAAACTATCTATTCCTGAATACACAATCCTGAATAAATCTAATCCCGAATACAAAATCCTGAACCAATCTAATCCTGAATACACAATTTCGAACCAATCTAATCCTGAATACAAAGCCTCAAAACCATTTAATCCTGAATACATAACCCTGAACAAATCTAATCTTGAATACACAAACCTGAACCAATCTAATCCTGAATACACAATCCTGAACCAATCTAATCCTGAATACATAATTCCGAACCAATCTAATCCTGAATAAATAATTCCAAACCTACCTAATCCTGAATACACATTCCTGAACCAATCTAATCCTGAATACATCATTCCGAAACAATCTAATCCTGAATACAGAATTCCAAAACTTTCTAATCCTGAATACACAATCCTGAACCAATCTAATCCCAAATACACAATTCCGAACCAATCTAATCCTGAATACATAATTCCAAACCTATCTAATCCCGAATACACAATGCTGAACCAATCTAATCCCAAATACACAATCCCGAACCAATCTAATCCTGAATACACAATTCCAAAACTATCCAATCCTGAATACACAATCCTGAATCAATCTAATCCCGAATACAAAATCCTGAACCAATCTAATCCTGAATACACAATTTCGAACCAATCTAATCCTGAATACAAAGCCTCAAAACCATTTAATCCTGAATACATAACCCTGAACAAATCTAATCTTGAATACACAAACCTGAACCAATCTAATCCTGAATACACAATCCTGAACCAATCTAATCCTGAATACATAATTCCGAACCAATCTAATCCTGAATAAATAATTCCAAACCTACCTAATCCTGAATACACATTCCTGAACCAATCTAATCCTGAATACATCATTCCGAAACAATCTAATCCTGAATACAGAATTCCAAAACTTTCTAATCCTGAATACACAATCCTGAACCAATCTAATCCCAAATACACAATTCCGAACCAATCTAATCCTGAATACATAATTCCAAACCTATCTAATCCCGAATACACAATGCTGAACCAATCTAATCCCAAATACACAATCCCGAACCAATCTAATCCTGAATACACAATTCCGCACAAATCTAATCCTGAATACACAATTCCAAAACGATCTAATCCTGAATAAACAATCCTGAATCAATGTAATCCCGAATACAAAATCCTGAACCAATCTAATCCTGAATACACAATTTCGAACCAATCTAATCCTGAATACAAAACCTCAAAACCATTTAATCCTGAATACATAACGCTGAACCAATCAAATCCCAACCACCCAATGCTAAATGAATATACTCATGAATACTCAATCCCAAATAAATCCCAAATGTGCAATCCCAAACCAATCTAATCCTGAATACACAATCCCGAACCAATCTAATTCCGTATACACAATCCCAAACCAATCTAATCCTGATCCCACAAGCCCGAACCAATCTAATCCTGAACACACAATTCCGAACCAATCTAATCCTGAATACACAATCCTGAACCAATCTAATCCTGAATACACAATCCCAATCCAATCAAATCCTGAATACACAAACCAAAACCAATCTAATCCTGAATACACAATCCCAAACCGATCTAATCCTGAAAACACAATCCTGAACCAATCTAATGTGAATACACAATCCTGAAACAGTCTAATCCTGAATACAAAATCCGGAACCAAGCTAATCCTGAATACACAATCCCGAACCAATCAAATCCTGAATACATAATTCCGAACCAATCTATTCATGAATAAATAATTCCAAACCTATCTAATCCCGAATACACATTCCTGAACCAATCTAATCCTGAATACACAATCCTGAACCAATCTAATCCGAATACACAATCCTGCAACAATCTAATCCTGAATACAAAAACCTAAACCAATCTAATTCCGAATATACAATCCTGAACGAATCTAATCCCGAATACACAATCCCAAACTAATCTAATCCTGAGTACACAATACCAAAACAATCTAATCCTGAATACACATTCCCAAACCAATCTAATCCCGAATACACAATCCCCAACCAATCTAATCCTGAATACACAATTCCAAACCTATCTAATACAGAATACACAATCCTGAACCAATCTAATCCTGAATACACAATCCCGAACTAATCAAATTCTGAATTAACAAACCCAAACCAATCTAATTCCGAATATACAATCCTGAACCAATCTAATCCCGAATAGAGAATCCCAAACCATTCAAATCCTGAGTACACAATTACAAACCAATCAATCCTGAATACACAATCCCAAACCAATCTAATCCCGAATACACAATCCCGAACCAATCTAATCCTGAATACATAATTCTGAACCAATCTAAACCTGAATACAAAACCTCAAAACAATTTAATCCTGAATGCATAATCCTGAACCAATCAAATCCCAACCACACAATCCTAAATGAATATACTCACGGATACACAATTCCAAACAAAACCCAAATGCACAATCCCAAGCAAATGTAAACCTGAAAACACAATCCCGAACAAATCTAATCCTGAATACACAAGCTCAAACCAATCAAATCCTGAATACACAATCCCAAACCAATCAAATCCTGAATTCACAAACCCAAACAAATCTAATCCCGAATGTACAAATTTGAAACAATCTAATCCTGAATTCACAGTCCCAATCCAATCAAATCCTGAATACACAGACCTAAACCAATCTAATCCTGAATACACAATCCCAAACCAATCTAATCCTGAAAACACAAACCCAAACAAATCTAATCCCGAATGCACAAATTTGAAACAATCTAATCCTGAATTCACAGTCCCAATCCAATCTAATTGCGAATATGCAATCCTGAACCAATCTAATCCAAATACACAATCCCAAACCAATCAAATCCTGAAAACACAATACTGAATCAATCTAATCCTGAATACGTAATTCCGAACCAATCTAATCCTGAATACATAATTCCACACCTATCTACTCCCGAATACACAATGCTGAACCAATCTAATGCCGAATACACAATCCCGAACCAATCAAATCCTGAATGCACAATTCCGAAAAAATCTAAGCCTGAATACACAATTCCAAACCTATCTATTGCCGAATACATAATCCTGAATCAATCTAATCCCGAATACAAAATACTGAACCAATCTAATCCTGAATACACAATTTCGAACCAATCTAATCCTGAATACAAAACCTCAAAACCATTTAATCCTGAATACATAACCCTGAACCAATCAAATCCCAACCACACAATCCTAAATGAATATACTCATGAATACTCAATCTCAAATAAATCCCACATGTCCAATCCCAAACCAATCTAATCCTGAATACACAATCCCGAACCAATCAAATCCTGAATTCATAAACCCAAATCAATCTAATCGCGAATATACAATCCTGAACCAACCTAATCCCAAATACACAATCCCAAACCAATCAAATCCTGAATACACAATCCCAAACCAATCTAGTCCCGTATAAACAATTCCAAACCAATCTAATCCTGAACCCACAATCCCGAACCAACCTAATCCTGAATACACAATTCCGAACCAATCTAATCCTGAATACACAATCCTGAACCAATCTAATCCTGAATACACAATCCCAATCCAATCAATTCCTGAATACACAAACCTAAACCAATCTAATCCCGAATACACAATCGCAAACAGATCTAATCCTGAAAACACAATCCTGAACCAATCTAATCCGAATACACAATCCTGAAACAATCTAATCCTGAATACACAATCCTGAACCAATCTGATCCTGAATACACAATCCCGAACCAATATAATCCTGAATACATAATTCCGAACCAATCTAATCCTGAATAAATAATTCCAAACCTACCTAATCCTGAATACACATTCCTGAACCAATCTAATCCTGAATACATCATTCCGAACCAATCTAATCCTGAATACAGAATTCCAAAACTTTCTAATCCTGAATACACAATCCTGAACGAATCTAATCCCAAATACACAATTCCGAACCAATCTAAACCTGAATACATAATTCCAAACCTATCTAATCCCGAATACACAATGCTGAACCAATCTAATCCCGAATACACAATCCCGAAGCAATCTAATCCTGAATGCACAAATCCGAACAAATCTAAGCCTCAATACACAATTCCAAAACTATCTATTCCTGAATACACAATCCTGAATAAATCTAATCCCGAATACAAAATCCTGAACCAATCTAATCCTGAATACACAATTTCGAACCAATCTAATCCTGAATACAAAGCCTCAAAACCATTTAATCCTGAATACATAACCCTGAACCAATCAAATCTCAATCCTAAATGAATATACTAATGAATACTGAATCCCCAAAAAATCCCAAAATTGCAATCCCAAACCAATCTAATCTTGAATACAGAATCCCGAGCCAATCAAATCTTGAATTCAAAAAACCAAACCAATCTAATCGTGCATATACAATCCTGAACCAATCTAATCCCGAATACACAATCCCAAACTAATCTAATCCTGAGTACACAATACCAAACCAATCTAATCCTGAATACACATTCCCAAACCAATCTAATCCCGAATGCACAATCCCCAACCAATCTAATCCTGAATACACAATTCCAAACCTATCTAATCCAGAATACACAATCCTGAACCAATCTAATCCTGAATACACAATCCCGAACTAATCAAATTCTGAATTAACAAACCCAAACCAATCTAATTCCGAATATACAACCCTGAACCAATCTAATACCGAATAGAGAATCCTAAACCAATCAAATCCTGAGTACACAATTACAAACCAATCAATCCTGAATACACAATCCCAAACCAATCTAATCCCGAATACACAATCCCGAACCAATCTAATCCTGAGTACATAATTCTGAACCAATCTAAACCTGAATACAAAACCTCAAAACAGTTTAATCCTGAATACATAATCCTGAACCAATCAAATCCCAACCACGCAATCCTAAATGAATATACTCACGGATACACAATTCCAAACAAATCCCAAATGCACAATCCCAAGCAAATTTAATCCTGAAAACACAATCCCGAACAAATCTAATCCTGAATACACAAGCTCAAACCAATCAAATCCTGAATACACAATCCCGAACAAATCAAATCCTGAATCCACAAACCCAAACAAATCTAATCCCGAATGTACAAATTTGAAAAAATCTAATCCTGAATTCACAGTCCCAATCCAATCAAATCCTGAATACACAGACCTAAACCAATCTAATCCTGAATACACAATCCCAAACCAATCTAATCCTGAAAACACAATACTGAATCAATCTAATCTTGAATACACAAACCTGAACCAATCTAATCCTGAATACACAATCCTGAACCAATCTAATCCTGAATACATAATTCCGAACCAATCTAATCCTGAATACATAATTCCAAACCTATCTAATCCCGAATACACAATGCTGAACCAATCTAATCCCGAATACACAATCCCGAACCAATCTATTCCTGAATACACAATTCCGAACAAATCTAATCCTGAATACACAATTCCAAAACTATCTAATCCTGAATACACAATCCTGAATCAATCTAATCCCGAATACAAAATCCTGAACCAATCTAATCCTGAATACACAATGTCGAACCAATCTAATCCTGAATACAAAACCTCAAAACCATTTAATCCTGAATACATAACGCTGAACCAATCAAATCCCAACCACACAATGCTAAATGAATATACTCATGAATACTCAATCCCAAATAAATCCCAAATGTGCAATCCCAGACCAATCTAATCCTGAAAACACAATCCCGAACCAATCAAATCCTGAATTCATAAACCCAAATCAATCTAATCACGAATATACAATCCTGAACCAATCTAATCCCAAATACACAATCCCAAACCAATCAAGTCCTGAATACACAATCTCGAACCAATCTAGTCCTGTATAAACAATCCCAAACCAATCTAATCCTGAACCCAAAATCCCGAACCAATCTAATCCTGAATACACAATTCTGAACCAATCTAATCCTGAATACACAATCCTGAACCAATCTAATCCTGAATACACAATCCCAATCCAATCAAATCCTGAATACACAAACCTAAACCAATCTAATCCCGAATACACAATCCCAAACAGATCTAATCCTGAAAACACAATCCTGAACCAATCAAATCCGAATACACAATCCTGAAACAATCTAATCCTTAATACACAATCCTGAACCAATCTGATCCTGAATACAGAATCCCGAACCAATCTAATCCTCAATACATAATTCCGAACCAATCTAATGCTGAATAAATAAATCCATACCTACCTAATCCCGAATACACATTCCTGAACCAATCTGATGCTGAGTACACAGTTACGAACCAATCTAATCCTGAATACATCATTCCGAACCAATCTAATCCTGAATACAGAATTCCAAAACTTTCTAATGCAGAATACACAATCCTGAACCAATCTAATCCCAAATACACAATCCCGAACCAATCTAATCCTGAATACATAATTCCAAACCTATCTAATCCCGAATACACAATGCTGAACCAATCTAATCCCGAATACACAATCCGAACCAATCTAATCCTTAATGCACAATTCCGAAGCAATCTAATCCTGAATACACAATTCCAAACCTATCTGATCCTGAATCCACAATCCTGAACGAATCTAATCCGGAATACACAATCCCGAACCAATCTAATCCCGAATACAAAATCCCGAACCAATCTAATCCAGAATACACAATTCCAAGCCTTTCTAATCCTGAATACACAATTCTGAACAAATCTAATCCTGAATACACAATCCTGCACCAATCTAATCCCGAATACACAATCCCAAACTAATCTAATCCTGAGTACACAATACCAAACCAATCTAATCCTGAATACACAATCCAAAACAAATCTAATCCCAAATACACAATCCCAACCAATCTAATCCTGAACACACAATATCAACCCTATCTAATCCAGAATAAACAATCCTGAACCAATCTAATCCTGAATACACAATCCCGAACCAATCAAATCCTGAATTAACAAACCCAAACCAATCTAATCCCGAATATACAATCCTGAACCATTCTAATCCTGAATACAGATTCCCAAACCAATCAAATCCTGAGTACACAATTACAAACCAATCAATCCTGAATACACAATCCCGAACCAATCTAATCCTGAATACATAATTCCGAACCAATCTAATCCTGAATACAAAACCTCAA
Organism: Carcharodon carcharias; assembly: GCF_017639515.1. Classification (NCBI taxonomy): domain Eukaryota; kingdom Metazoa; phylum Chordata; class Chondrichthyes; order Lamniformes; family Lamnidae; genus Carcharodon; species Carcharodon carcharias. The sequence continues at coordinate 87,821,211 of NC_054484.1, forward strand.
AGCCATTTAAACCTGAATACATAATCCTGAACCAATCAAATCCCAACCACACAATCCTAAATGAATATACTCACGAATACACAATTCCAAACAAATCCCAAATGCACAATCCCAAACAAATTTAAACCTGAATACACAATCCCGAACCAATCAAATCCTGAATTCACAAACCCAAACAAATCTAATCCCGAATGTACAAATTTGAAACAATCTAATCCTGAATTCACAGTTCCAATCCAATCAAATCCTGAATACACAGACCTAAACCAATCTAATCCTGAATACACAATCCCAAACCAATCTAATCCTGAAAACACAATACTGAATCAATCTAATCTTGAATACACAGACCTGAACCAATCTAATCCTGAATACACAATCCTGAACCAATCTAATCCTGAATACATAATTCCGAACCAATCTAATCCTGAATACATAATTCCAAACCTATCTAATCCCGAATACACAATGCTGAACCAATCTAATCCCGAATACACAATCCCGAACCAATCTAATCCTGAATACACAATTCCGAACAAATCTAATCCTGAATACACAATTCGAAAACGAACTAATCCTGAATACACAATCCTGAATCAATCTAATCCCGAATACAAAATCCTGAACCAATCTAATCCTGAATACACATTTTTGAACCAATCTAATCCTGAATACAAAACCTCAAAACCATTTAATCCTGAATACATAACGCTGAACCAATCAAATCCCAACCACACAATGCTAAATGAATATAATCATGAATACTCAAACCCAAATAAATCCCAAATGTGCAATCCCAAACCAATCTAATCCTGAATACACAATCCTGAACCAATCTAATTCCGTATACACAATCCCAAACCAATCTAATCCTGATCCCACAAGCCCGAACCAATCTAATCCTGAACACACAATTCCGAACCAATCTAATCCTGAATACACAATCCTGAACCAATCTAATCCTGAATACAAAATCCCAATCCAATCAGTTCCTGAATACACAAACCAAAACCAATCTAATCCCGAATACACAATCCCAAACCGATCTAATCCTGAAAACACAATCCTGAACCAATCTAATCCGAATACACAATCCTGAAACAGTCTAATCCTGGATACAAAATCCTGAACCAATCAAATCCTGAATACATAATTCTGAACCAATCTATTCCTGAACAAATAATTCCAAACCCATCTAATCCCGAATACACATGCCTGAACCAATCTAATCCTGAATACACAATCCAGAACCAATCTAATCCGAGCACACAATCCTGCAACAATCTAGTCCTGAATACACAAACCTAAACCAATCTAATTCTGAATATACAATCCTGAAACAATCTAATACCGAATACACAATCCCAAACTAATCTAATCCTGAGTACACAATACCAAACCAATCCAATCCTGAATACACATTCCCAAACCAATCTAATCCCGAATACACAATCCCCAACCAATCTAATCCTGAATACACAATTCCAAACCTATCTAATCCAGAATACACAATCCTGAACCAATCTAATACTGAATACACAATCCCGAACTAATCAAATTCTGAATTAACAAACCCAAACCAATCTAATTCCGAATATACAACCCTGAACCAATCTAATCCCGAATAGAGAATCCCAAAACAATCAAATCCTGAGTGCACAATTACAAACCAATCAATCCTGAATACACAATCCCAAACCAATCTAATCCCGAATAAACAATCCCGAACCAATCTAATCCTGAATACATAATTCTGAACCAATCTAAACCTGAATACAAAACCTCAAAACAATTTAATCCTGAATACATAATCCTGAACCAATCAAAACCCAACCACACAATCCTAAATGAATATACTCACGGATACACAATTCCAAACAAATCCCAAATGCACAATCCCAAGAAAATTTAAACCTGAAAACACAATCCCGAACAAATCTAATCCTGAATACACAAGCTCAAACCTATCAAATCCTGAATACACAATCCCGAACCAATCAAATCCTGAATTCACAAACCCAAACAAATCTAATCCCGAATGTACAAATTTGAAACAATCTAATCCTGAATTCACAGTTCCAATCCAATCAAATCCTGAATACACAGACCTAAACCAATCTAATCCTGAATACACAATCCCAAAACAATCTAATCCTGAAAACACAATACTGAATCAATCTAATCTTGAATGCACAAACCTGAACCAATCTAATCCTGAATACACAATCCTGAACCAATCTAATCCTGAATACATAATTCCGAACCAATCTAATCCTGAATACATAATTCAAAGCCTATCTAATCCCGAATGCACAATGCTGAACCAATCTAATCCCGAATACACAATCCCGAACCAATCTAATCCTGAATACACAATCCCAAACCAATCTAATCCTGAAAACACAATACTGAATCAATCTAATCTTGAATACACAAACCTGAACCAATCTAATCCTGAATACACAATCCTGAACAAATCTAATCCTGAATACATAATTCCGAACCAATCTAATCCTGAATACATAATTCCAAACCTATCTAATCCCGAATACACAATGCTGAACCAATCTAATCCCGAATACACAATCCCGAACTAATCTAATCCTGAATACACAATTCCAAACAAATCTAATCCTGAATACACAATTCCAAAACTATCTAATCCTGAATACACAATCCTGAATCAATCTAATCCCGAATACAAAATCCTGAACCAATCTAATCCTGAATACACAATGTCGAACCAATCTAATCCTGAATACAAAACCTCAAAACCATTTAATCCTGAATACATAACGCTGAACCAATCAAATCCCAACCACACAATGCTAAATGAATATACTCATGAATACTCAATCCCAAATAAATCCCAAATGTGCAATCCCAGACCAATCTAATCCTGAAAACACAATCCCGAACCAATCAAATCCTGAATTCACAAACCCAAACAAATCTAATCCCGAATGTACAAATTTGAAACAATCTAATCCTGAATTCACAGTTCCAATCCAATCAAATCCTGAATACACAGACCTAAACCAATCTAATCCTGAGTACACAATCCCAAAACAATCTAATCCTGAAAACACAATACTGAATCAATCTAATCTTGAATACACAGACCTGAACCAATCTAATCCTGAATACACAATCCTGAACCAATCTAATCCTGAATACATAATTCCGAACCAATCTAATCCTGAATACATAATTCCAAACCTATCTAATCCCGAATACACAATGCTGAACCAATCTAATCCCGAATACACAATCCCGAACCAATCTAATCCTGAATACACAATTCCGAACAAATCTAATCCTGAATACACAATTCGAAAACGAACTAATCCTGAATACACAATCCTGAATCAATCTAATCCCGAATACAAAATCCTGAACCAATCTAATCCTGAATACACATTTTTGAACCAATCTAATCCTGAATACAAAACCTCAAAACCATTTAATCCTGAATACATAACGCTGAACCAATCAAATCCCAACCACACAATACTAAATGAATATAATCATGAATACTCAAACCCAAATAAATCCCAAATGTGCAATCCCAAACCAATCTAATCCTGAATACACAATCCTGAACCAATCTAATTCCGTATACACAATCCCAAACCAATCTAATCCTGATCCCACAAGCCCGAACCAATCTAATCCTGAACACACAATTCCGAACCAATCTAATCCTGAATACACAATCCTGAACCAATCTAATCCTGAATACAAAATCCCAATCCAATCAGTTCCTGAATACACAAACCAAAACCAATCTAATCCCGAATACACAATCCCAAACCGATCTAATCCTGAAAACACAATCCTGAACCAATCTAATCCGAATACACAATCCTGAAACAGTCTAATCCTGAATACAAAATCCTGAACCAAGCTAATCCTGAATACACAATCCCGAACCAATCAAATCCTGAATACATAATTCTGAACCAATCTATTCCTGAACAAATAATTCCAAACCCATCTAATCCCGAATACACATGCCTGAACCAATCTAATCCTGAATACACAATCCAGAACCAATCTAATCCGAGCACACAATCCTGCAACAATCTAGTCCTGAATACACAAACCTAAACCAATCTAATTCTGAATATACAATCCTGAAACAATCTAATACCGAATACACAATCCCAAACTAATCTAATCCTGAGTACACAATACCAAACCAATCCAATCCTGAATACACATTCCCAAACCAATCTAATCCCGAATACACAATCCCCAACCAATCTAATCCTGAATACACAATTCCAAACCTATCTAATCCAGAATACACAATCCTGAACCAATCTAATACTGAATACACAATCCCGAACTAATCAAATTCTGAATTAACAAACCCAAACCAATCTAATTCCGAATATACAACCCTGAACCAATCTAATCCCGAATAGAGAATCCCAAAACAATCAAATCCTGAGTGCACAATTACAAACCAATCAATCCTGAATACACAATCCCAAACCAATCTAATCCCGAATAAACAATCCCGAACCAATCTAATCCTGAATACATAATTCTGAACCAATCTAAACCTGAATACAAAACCTCAAAACAATTTAATCCTGAATACATAATCCTGAACCAATCAAAACCCAACCACACAATCCTAAATGAATATACTCACGGATACACAATTCCAAACAAATCCCAAATGCACAATCCCAAGAAAATTTAAACCTGAAAACACAATCCCGAACAAATCTAATCCTGAATACACAAGCTCAAACCAATCAAATCCTGAATACACAATCCCGAACCAATCAAATCCTGAATTCACAAACCCAAACAAATCTAATCCCGAATGTACAAATTTGAAACAATCTAATCCTGAATTCACAGTTCCAATCCAATCAAATCCTGAATACACAGACCTAAACCAATCTAATCCTGAATACACAATCCCAAAACAATCTAATCCTGAAAACACAATACTGAATCAATCTAATCTTGAATGCACAAACCTGAACCAATCTAATCCTGAATACACAATCCTGAACCAATCTAATCCTGAATACATAATTCCGAACCAATCTAATCCTGAATACATAATTCAAAGCCTATCTAATCCCGAATGCACAATGCTGAACCAATCTAATCCCGAATACACAATCCCGAACCAATCTAATCCTGAATACACAATCCCAAACCAATCTAATCCTGAAAACACAATACTGAATCAATCTAATCTTGAATACACAAACCTGAACCAATCTAATCCTGAATACACAATCCTGAACCAATCTAATCCTGAATACATAATTCCGAACCAATCTAATCCTGAATACATAATTCCAAACCTATCTAATCCCGAATACACAATGCTGAACCAATCTAATCCCGAATACACAATCCCGAACTAATCTAATCCTGAATACACAATTCCGAACAAATCTAATCCTGAATACACAATTCCAAAACTATCTAATCCTGAATACACAATCCTTAATCAATCTAATCCCGAATACAAAATCCTGAACCAATCTAATCCTGAATACACAATGTCGAACCAATCTAATCCTGAATACAAAACCTCAAAACCATTTAATCCTGAATACATAACGCTGAACCAATCAAATCCCAACCACACAATGCTAAATGAATATACTCATGAATACTCAATCCCAAATAAATCCCAAATGTGCAATCCCAGACCAATCTAATCCTGAAAACACAATCCCGAACCAATCAAATCCTGAATTCATAAACCCAAATCAATCTAATCGCGAATATACAATCCTGAACCAATCTAATCCCAAATACACAATCCCAAACCAATCAAGTCCTGAATACACAATCCCGAACCAATCTAGTCCTGTATAAACAATCCCAAACCAATCTAATTCTGAACCCAAAATCCCGAACCAATCTAATCCTGAATACACAATTCCGAACCAATCTAATCCTGAATACACAATCCTGAACCAATCTAATCCTGAATACACAATCCCAATCCAATCAAATCCTGAATACACAAACCTAAACCAATCTAATCCCGAATACACAATCCCAAACAGATCTAATCCTGAAAACACAATCCTGAACCAATCAAATCCGAATACACAATCCTGAAACAATCTAATCCTTAATACACAATCCTGAACCAATCTGATCCTGAATACACAATCCCGAAACAATCTAATCCTCAATACATAATTCCGAACCAATCTAATGCTGAATAAATAAATCCATACCTACCTAATCCCGAATACACATTCCTGAACCAATCTGATGCTGAGTACACAGTTACGAACCAATCTAATCCTGAATACATCATTCCGAACCAATCTAATCCTGAATACAGAATTCCAAAACTTTCTAATGCAGAATACACAATCCTGAACCAATCTAATCCCAAATACACAATCCCGAACCAATCTAATCCTGAATACATAATTCCAAACCTATCTAATCCCGAATACACAATGCTGAACCAATCTAATCCCGAATACACAATCCGAACCAATCTAATCCTTAATGCACAATTCCGAAGCAATCTAATCCTGAATACACAATTCCAAACCTATCTGATCCTGAATCCACAATCCTGAACGAATCTAATCCGGAATACACAATCCCGAACCAATCTAATCCCGAATACAAAATCCCGAACCAATCTAATCCAGAATACACAATTCCAAGCCTTTCTAATCCTGAATACACAATTCTGAACAAATCTAATCCTGAATACACAATCCTGCACCAATCTAATCCCGAATACACAATCCCAAACTAATCTAATCCTGAGTACACAATACCAAACCAATCTAATCCTGAATACACAATCCAAAACAAATCTAATCCCGAATACACAATCCCAACCAATCTAATCCTGAACACACAATATCAACCCTATCTAATCCAGAATAAACAATCCTGAACCAATCTAATCCTGAATACACAATCCCGAACCAATCAAATCCTGAATTAACAAACCCAAACCAATCTAATCCCGAATATACAATCCTGAACCATTCTACTCCTGAATACAGATTCCCAAACCAATCAAATCCTGAGTACACAATTACAAACCAATCAATCCTGAATACACAATCCCGAACCAATCTAATCCTGAATACATAATTCCGAACCAATCTAATCCTGAATACAAAACCTCAAAGCCATTTAAGCCTGAATACATAATCCTGAACCAATCAAATCCCAACCACACAATCCTAAATGAATATACTCACGAATACACAATTCCAAACAAATCCCAAATGCACAATCCCAAACAAATTTAAACCTGAATACACAATCCCGAACCAATCAAATCCTGAATTCACAAACCCAAACAAATCTAATCCTGAATGTACAAATTTGAAACAATCTAATCCTGAATTCACAGTTCCAATCCAATCAAATCCTGAATACACAGACCTAAACCAATCTAATCCTGAATACACAATCCCAAACCAATCTAATCCTGAAAACACAATACTGAATCAATCTAATCTTGAATACACAGACCTGAACCAATCTAATCCTGAATACACAATCCTGAACCAATCTAATCCTGAATACATAATTCCGAACCAATCTAATCCTGAATACATAATTCCAAACCTATCTAATCCCGAATACACAATCCCGAACCAATCTAATCCCGAATACACAATCCCGAACCAATCTAATCCTGAATACACAATTCCGAACAAACCTAATCCTGAATACACAATCCTGAATCAATCTAATCCCGAATACAAAATCCTGAACCAATCTAATCCTGAATACACATTTTTGAACCAATCTAATCCTGAATACAAAACCTCAAAACCATTTAATCCTGAATACATAACGCTGAACCAATCAAATCCCAACCACACAATGCTAAATGAATATAATCATGAATACTCAAACCCAAATAAATCCCAAATGTGCAATCCCAAACCAATCTAATCCTGAATACACAATCCTGAACCAATCTAATTCCGTATACACAATCCCAAACCAATCTAATCCTGATCCCACAAGCCCGAACCAATCTAATCCTGAACACACAATTCCGAACCAATCTAATCCTGAATACACAATCCTGAACCAATCTAATCCTGAATACAAAATCCCAATCCAATCAGTTCCTGAATACACAAACCAAAACCAATCTAATCCCGAATACACAATCCCAAACCGATCTAATCCTGAAAACACAATCCTGAACCAATCTAATCCGAATACACAATCCTGAAACAGTCTAATCCTGAATACAAAATCCTGAACCAAGCTAATCCTGAATACACAATCCCGAACCAATCAAATCCTGAATACATAATTCTGAACCAATCTATTCCTGAACAAATAATTCCAAACCCATCTAATCCCGAATACACATGCCTGAACCAATCTAATCCTGAATACACAATCCAGAACCAATCTAATCCGAGCACACAATCCTGCAACAATCTAGTCCTGAATACACAAACCTAAACCAATCTAATTCTGAATATACAATCCTGAAACAATCTAATACCGAATACACAATCCCAAACTAATCTAATCCTGAGTACACAATACCAAACCAATCCAATCCTGAATACACATTCCCAAACCAATCTAATCCCGAATACACAATCCCCAACCAATCTAATCCTGAATACACAATTCCAAACCTATCTAATCCAGAATACACAATCCTGAACCAATCTAATACTGAATACACAATCCCGAACTAATCAAATTCTGAATTAACAAACCCAAACCAATCTAATTCCGAATATACAACCCTGAACCAATCTAATCCCGAATAGAGAATCCCAAAACAATCAAATCCTGAGTGCACAATTACAAACCAATCAATCCTGAATACACAATCCCAAACCAATCTAATCCCGAATAAACAATCCCGAACCAATCTAATCCTGAATACATAATTCTGAACCAATCTAAACCTGAATACAAAACCTCAAAACAATTTAATCCTGAATACATAATCCTGAACCAATCAAATCCCAACCACACAATCCTAAATGAATATACTCACGGATACACAATTCCAAACAAATCCCAAATGCACAATCCCAAGAAAATTTAAACCTGAAAACACAATCCCGATCAAATCTAATCCTGAATACACAAGCTCAAACCAATCAAATCCTGAATACACAATCCCGAACCAATCAAATCCTGAATTCACAAACCCAAACAAATCTAATCCCGAATGTACAAATTTGAAACAATCTAATCCTGAATTCACAGTTCCAATCCAATCAAATCCTGAATACACAGACCTAAACCAATCTAATCCTGAATACACAATCCCAAAACAATCTAATCCTGAAAACACAATACTGAATCAATCTAATCTTGAATGCACAAACCTGAACCAATCTAATCCTGAATACACAATCCTGAACCAATCTAATCCTGAATACATAATTCCGAACCAATCTAATCCTGAATACATAATTCAAAGCCTATCTAATCCCGAATGCACAATGCTGAACCAATCTAATCCCAAATACACAATCCCGAACCAATCTAATCCTGAATACATAATTCTGAACAAATCTAATCCTGAATACACAATTCCAAAACTATCCAATCCTGAATACACAATCCTGAATCAATCTAATCCCGAATACAAAATCCTGAACCAATCTAATCCTGAATACACAATTTCAAACCAATCTAATCCTGAATACAAGACCTCAAAACCATTTAATCCTGAATACATAACGCTGAACCAATCAAATCCCGACCACACAATGCTAAATGAATATACTCATGAATACTCAATCCCAAATAAATCCCAAATGTGCAATCCCAGACCAATCTAATCCTGAAAACACATTCCCGAACCAATCAAATCCTGAATTCATAAACCCAAATCAATCTAATCGCGAATATGCAATCCTGAACCAATCAAATCCCAAATACACAATCCCAAACCAATCAAATCCTGAAAACACAATACTGAATCAATCTAATCCCGAATACACAATCCTGAAACAATCTAATCCTGAATACACAATTCCAAACCTATCTATTCCCGAATACATAATCCTGAATCAATCTAATCCCAAATACAAAATCCTGAACCAATCTAATCCTGAATACACAATTTCAACCCAATCTAATCCTGAATACAAAACCTCAAAACCATTTAATCCTGAATACATAACCCTGAACCAATCAAATCCCAACCACACAATCCTAAATGAATATACTCATGAATACTCAATCCCAAATAAATCCCACATGTCCAATCCCAAACCAATCTAATCCTTAATACACAATCCCAAACCAATCAAATCCTGAATTCATAAACCCAAATCAATCTAATCGCGAATATACAATCCTGAACCAATCTAATCCCAAATACACAATCCCAAACCAATCAAATCCTGGATACACAATCCCGAACCAATCTAGTCCCGTATAAACAATCCCAAATCAATCTAATCCTGAACCCACAATCCCGAACCAATCTAATCCTGAATACACAATTCCGAACCAATCTAATCCTGAATACACAATCCTGAACCAATCTAATCCTGAATACACAATCCCAATCCAATCAAATCCTGAATACACAACCTAAACCAATCTAATCCCAAATACACAATCCCAAACCAATCAAATCCTGAATACACAATGCCGAACCAATCTAGTCCCATATAAACAATCCCAAATCAATCTAATCCTGAACCCACAATCCCGAACCAATCTAATCCTGAATACACAATTCCGAACCAATCTAATCCTGAATACACAATCCTGAACCAATCTAATCCTGAATACACAATCCCAATCCAATCAAATCCTGAATACACAACCTAAACCAATCTAATCCTGAATACACAATCCCAAACAGATCTAATCCTGAAAACACAATCCTGAACCAATCTAATCCGAATACACAATCCTGAAACAATCTAATCCTGAATACACAATCCTGAAACAATCTGATCCTGAATACACAATCCCGAACCAATGTAATCCTCAATACATAATTCCGAACCAATCTAATCCTGAATAAATAATTCCAAACCTGCCCAATCCCGAATACACATTCCTGAACCAATCTAATCCTGAATACACAGTTACGAACCAATCTAATCCTGAATACATCATTCTGAACCAATCTAATCCTGAATACAGAATTCCAAAATTTTCTAATCCTGAATACACAATCCTGAACCAATCTAATCCCAAATACACAATCCCGAACCAATCTAATCCTGAATACATAATTCCAAACCTATCTAATCCCGAATACACAATGCTGAACCAATCTAATCCCGAATACACAATCCGAACCAATCTAATCCTGAATACACAATCCTGAACCAATCTAATCCTGAATACACAATCCCAATCCAATCAAATCCTGAATACACAAACCTAAACCAATCTAATCCCGAATACACAATCGCAAACAGATCTAATCCTGAAAACACAATCCTGAACCAATCTAATCCGAATACACAATCCTGAAACAATCTAATCCTGAATACACAATCCTGAAACAATCTGATCCTGAATACACAATCCCGAACCAATGTAATCCTCAATACATAATTCCGAACCAATCTAATCCTGAATAAATAATTCCAAACCTGCCCAATCCCGAATACACATTCCTGAACCAATCTAATCCTGAATACACAGTTACGAACCAATCTAATCCTGAATACATCATTCTGAACCAATCTAATCCTGAATACAGAATTCCAAAATTTTCTAATCCTGAATACACAATCCTGAACCAATCTAATCCCAAATACACAATCCCGAACCAATCTAATCCTGAATACATAATTCCAAACCTATCTAATCCCGAATACACAATGCTGAACCAATCTAATCCCGAATACACAATCCGAACCAATCTAATCCTGAATACACAAATCCGAACAAATCTAATCCTGAATACACAATTCCAAAACTATCAAATCCTGAATACACAATCCTGAATCAATCTAATCCTGAATACAAAATCCTGAACCAATCTAATCCTGAATACACAATTTCGCACCAATCTAATGCTGAATTCAAAACCTCTAAACCATTTAATCCTGAATACATAACCCTGAACCAATCAAATCTCAACCATACAATCCTAAATGAATATACTCATGAATACTGAATCCAAAAAAAATCCCAAAATTGCAATCCAAAACCAATCTAATCCTGAGTACAGAATCCCGAGCCAATCAAATCCTGAATTCAAAAAACCAAACCAATCTAATCGTGAATATACAATCCTGAACCAATCTAATCCCAAATACAGAAACCCAAACCAATCAAATCCTGAATACACAATCCCGAACCAATCTAATTCCGTATGCACAATCGAAAAACAATCTAATCCTGAACCGACAATCCCGACCCAATCTAATCCAGAATACACAATTCCAACCCTATCTAATCCCGAATACACAATCCTGAACCAATCTATTCCTGAATACACAATCCCGAACCAATCTAATCCCGAATACACAATCCCGAACCAATCTATTCCTGAATACACAATTCTGAACTAATCTAATCCTGAATACAAAACCTCAAAGTCATTTAATCCTGAATACATAACCCTGAACCAATCAAATCCCAACCACACAATCCTAAATGAATATACTCATGAATACTCAATCCCAAATAAATCCCAAATGTGCAATCCGAAACCAATCGAATCCCGAATACAAAATCTGAACCACTCTAATCCTAAATGCACAATTCCGAACCAATCTAATCCTGAATACACAATTCCAAACCTATCTGATCCTGAATCCACAATCCTGAACGAATCTAATCCGGAATACACAATCCCGAACCAGTCTAATCCCGAATACAAAATCCCGAACCAATCTAATCCAGAATACACAATTCCAAGCCTTTCTAATCCTGAATACACAATTCTGAACAAATCTAATCCTGAATACACAATCCTGCACCAATCTAATCCTGAATACACAATCCCAAACCAATCTAATTCGGAATACACAATCCCCAACCAATCTAATCCTGAATACACAATTCCAACCCTATCTAATCCAAAATAAACAATCCTGAACCAATCTAATCCTGAATACACAATCCCAAACCAATCAAATCCTGAATTAACAAACCCAAACCAATCTAATCCCGAATATACAATCCTGAACCAATCTAATCCTGAATACAGATTCCCAAACCAATCAAATCCTGAGTACACAATTACAAACCAATCAATACTGAATACACAATCCCAAACCAATCTAATCCCGAATACACAATCCCGAACCAATCTAATCCTGAATACATAATTCCGAACCAATCTAATCCTGAATACAAAACCTCAAAGCCATTTTATCCTGAATACATAATCCTGAACCAATCAAATCCCAACCACACAATCCTAAATGAATATACTCACGAATACACAATTCCAAACAAATCCCAAATGCACAATCCCAAACAAATTTAAACCTGAAAACACAATCCCGAACAAATCTAATCCTGAATACACAAGCTCAAACCAATCAAATCCTGAATATACAATCTCGAACCAATCAAATCCTGAATTCACAAACCCAAACAAATCTAATCCTGAATGTACAAATTTGAAACAATCTAATCCTGAATTCACAGTTCCAATCCAATCAAATCCTGAATACACAGACCTACACCAATCTAATCCTGAATACACAATCCCAGACCAATCTAATCCTGAAAACACAATACTGAATCAATCTAATCTTGAATACACAAACCTGAACCAATCTAATCCTGAATACACAATTTTGAACCAATCTAATCCTGAATACATAATTCCGAACCAATCTAATCCTGAATACATAATTCAAAGCCTATCTAATCCCGAATGCACAATGCTGAACCAATCTAATCCCAAATACACAATCCCGAACCAATCTAATCCTGAATACATAATTCTGAACAAATCTAATCCTGAATACACAATTCCAAAACTATCCAATCCTGAATACACAATCCTGAATCAATCTAATCCCGAATACAAAATCCTGAACCAATCTAATCCTGAATACACAATTTCAAACCAATCTAATCCTGAATACAAGACCTCAAAACCATTTAATCCTGAATACATAACGCTGAACCAATCAAATCCCGACCACACAATGCTAAATGAATATACTCATGAATACTCAATCCCAAATAAATCCCAAATGTGCAATCCCAGACCAATCTAATCCTGAAAACACATTCCCGAACCAATCAAATCCTGAATTCATAAACCCAAATCAATCTAATCGCGAATATGCAATCCTGAACCAATCTAATCCCAAATACACAATCCCAAACCAATCAAATCCTGAAAACACAATACTGAATCAATCTAATCCCGAATACACAATCCTGAAACAATCTAATCCTGAATACACAATTCCAAACCTATCTATTCCCGAATACATAATCCTGAATCAATCTAATCCCGAATACAAAATCCTGAACCAATCTAATCCTGAATACACAATTTCAACCCAATCTAATCCTGAATACAAAACCTCAAAACCATTTAATCCTGAATACATAACCCTGAACCAATCAAATCCCAACCACACAATCCTAAATGAATATACTCATGAATACTCAATCCCAAATAAATCCCACATGTCCAATCCCAAACCAATCTAATCCTTAATACACAATCCCAAACCAATCAAATCCTGAATTCATAAACCCAAATCAATCTAATCGCGAATATACAATCCTGAACCAATCTAATCCCAAATACACAATCCCAAACCAATCAAATCCTGAATACACAATCCCGAACCAATCTAGTCCCGTATAAACAATCCCAAATCAATCTAATCCTGAACCCACAATCCCGAACCAATCTAATCCTGAATACACAATTCCGAACCAATCTAATCCTGAATACACAATCCTGAACCAATCTAATCCTGAATACACAATCCCAATCCAATCAAATCCTGAATACACAACCTAAACCAATCTAATCCCAAATACACAATCCCAAACCAATCAAATCCTGAATACACAATGCCGAACCAATCTAGTCCCATATAAACAATCCCAAATCAATCTAATCCTGAACCCACAATCCCGAACCAATCTAATCCTGAATACACAATTCCGAACCAATCTAATCCTGAATACACAATCCTGAACCAATCTAATCCTGAATACACAATCCCAATCCAATCAAATCCTGAATACACAACCTAAACCAATCTAATCCTGAATACACAATCCCAAACAGATCTAATCCTGAAAACACAATCCTGAACCAATCTAATCCGAATACACAATCCTGAAACAATCTAATCCTGAATACACAATCCTGAAACAATCTGATCCTGAATACACAATCCCGAACCAATCTAATCCTCAATACATAATTCCGAACCAATCTAATCCTGAATAAATAATTCCAAACCTGCCCAATCCCGAATACACATTCCTGAACCAATCTAATCCTGAATACACAGTTACGAACCAATCTAATCCTGAATACATCATTCTGAACCAATCTAATCCTGAATACAGAATTCCAAAATTTTCTAATCCTGAATACACAATCCTGAACCAATCTAATCCCAAATACACAATCCCGAACCAATCTAATCCTGAATACATAATTCCAAACCTATCTAATCCCGAATACACAATGCTGAACCAATCTAATCCCGAATACACAATCCGAACCAATCTAATCCTGAATACACAAATCCGAACAAATCTAATCCTGAATACACAATTCCAAAACTATCAAATCCTGAATACACAATCCTGAATCAATCTAATCCTGAATACAAAATCCTGAACCAATCTAATCCTGAATACATAATTCCAAACCTATCTAATCCCGAATACACAATGCTGAACCAATCTAATCCCGAATACACAATCCGAACCAATCTAATCCTGAATACACAAATCCGAACAAATCTAATCCTGAATACACAATTCCAAAACTATCAAATCCTGAATACACAATCCTGAATCAATCTAATCCTGAATACAAAATCCTGAACCAATCTAATCCTGAATACACAATTTCGCACCAATCTAATGCTGAATTCAAAACCTCTAAACCATTTAATCCTGAATACATAACCCTGAACCAATCAAATCTCAACCATACAATCCTAAATGAATATACTCATGAATACTGAATCCAAAAAAAATCCCAAAATTGCAATCCAAAACCAATCTAATCCTGAGTACAGAATCCCGAGCCAATCAAATCCTGAATTCAAAAAACCAAACCAATCTAATCGTGAATATACAATCCTGAACCAATCTAATCCCAAATACAGAAACCCAAACCAATCAAATCCTGAATACACAATCCCGAACCAATCTAATTCCGTATGCACAATCGAAAAACAATCTAATCCTGAACCGACAATCCCGACCCAATCTAATCCAGAATACACAATTCCAACCCGATCTAATCCCGAATACACAATCCTGAACCAATCTATTCCTGAATACACAATCCCGAACCAATCTAATCCCGAATACACAATCCCGAACCAATCTATTCCTGAATACACAATTCTGAACTAATCTAATCCTGAATACAAAACCTCAAAGTCATTTAATCCTGAATACATAACCCTGAACCAATCAAATCCCAACCACACAATCCTAAATGAATATACTCATGAATACTCAATCCCAAATAAATCCCAAATGTGCAATCCGAAACCAATCGAATCCCGAATACAAAATCTGAACCACTCTAATCCTAAATGCACAATTCCGAACCAATCTAATCCTGAATACACAATTCCAAACCTATCTGATCCTGAATCCACAATCCTGAACGAATCTAATCCGGAATACACAATCCCGAACCAGTCTAATCCCGAATACAAAATCCCGAAACAATCTAATCCAGAATACAAAATTCCAAGCCTTTCTAATCCTGAATACACAATTCTGAACAAATCTAATCCTGAATACACAATCCTGCACCAATCTAATCCTGAATACACAATCCCAAACTAATCTAATCCTGAATACACAATCCCAAACCAATCTAATTCGGAATACACAATCCCCAACCAATCTAATCCTGAATACACAATTCCAACCCTATCTAATCCAAAATAAACAATCCTGAACCAATCTAATCCTGAATACACAATCCCAAACCAATCAAATCCTGAATTAACAAACCCAAACCAATCTAATCCCGAATATACAATCCTGAACCAATCTAATCCTGAATACAGATTCCCAAACCAATCAAATCCTGAGTACACAATTACAAACCAATCAATACTGAATACACAATCCCAAACCAATCTAATCCCGAATACACAATCCCGAACCAATCTAATCCTGAATACATAATTCCGAACCAATCTAATCCTGAATACAAAACCTCAAAGCCATTTTATCCTGAATACATAATCCTGAACCAATCAAATCCCAACCACACAATCCTAAATGAATATACTCACGAATACACAATTCCAAACAAATCCCAAATGCACAATCCCAAACAAATTTAAACCTGAAAACACAATCCCGAACAAATCTAATCCTGAATACACAAGCTCAAACCAATCAAATCCTGAATATACAATCTCGAACCAATCAAATCCTGAATTCACAAACCCAAACAAATCTAATCCTGAATGTACAAATTTGAAACAATCTAATCCTGAATTCACAGTTCCAATCCAATCAAATCCTGAATACACAGACCTACACCAATCTAATCCTGAATACACAATCCCAGACCAATCTAATCCTGAAAACACAATACTGAATCAATCTAATCTTGAATACACAAACCTGAACCAATCTAATCCTGAATACACAATTTTGAACCAATCTAATCCTGAATACATAATTCCGAACCAATCTAATCCTGAATCCATAATTCAAAGCCTATCTAATCCCGAATGCACAATGCTGAACCAATCTAATCCCAAATACACAATCCCGAACCAATCTAATCCTGAATACATAATTCTGAACAAATCTAATCCTGAATACACAATTCCAAAACTATCCAATCCTGAATACACAATCCTGAATCAATCTAATCCCGAATACAAAATCCTGAACCAATCTAATCCTGAATACACAATTTCAAACCAATCTAATCCTGAATACAAGACCTCAAAACCATTTAATCCTGAATACATAACGCTGAACCAATCAAATCCCGACCACACAATGCTAAATGAATATACTCATGAATACTCAATCCCAAATAAATCCCAAATGTGCAATCCCAGACCAATCTAATCCTGAAAACACATTCCCGAACCAATCAAATCCTGAATTCATAAACCCAAATCAATCTAATCGCGAATATGCAATCCTGAACCAATCTAATCCCAAATACACAATCCCAAACCAATCAAATCCTGAAAACACAATACTGAATCAATCTAATCCCGAATACACAATCCTGAAACAATCTAATCCTGAATACACAATTCCAAACCTATCTATTCCCGAATACATAATCCTGAATCAATCTAATCCCGAATACAAAATCCTGAACCAATCTAATCCTGAATACACAATTTCAACCCAATCTAATCCTGAATACAAAACCTCAAAACCATTTAATCCTGAATACATAACCCTGAACCAATCAAATCCCAACCACACAATCCTAAATGAATATACTCATGAATACTCAATCCCAAATAAATCCCACATGTCCAATCCCAAACCAATCTAATCCTTAATACACAATCCCAAACCAATCAAATCCTGAATTCATAAACCCAAATCAATCTAATCGCGAATATACAATCCTGAACCAATCTAATCCCAAATACACAATCCCAAACCAATCAAATCCTGAATACACAATTCCAAAACTATCAAATCCTGAATACACAATCCTGAATCAATCTAATCCTGAATACAAAATCCTGAACCAATCTAATCCTGAATACACAATTTCGCACCAATCTAATGCTGAATTCAAAACCTCTAAACCATTTAATCCTGAATACATAACCCTGAACCAATCAAATCTCAACCATACAATCCTAAATGAATATACTCATGAATACTGAATCCAAAAAAAATCCCAAAATTGCAATCCAAAACCAATCTAATCCTGAGTACAGAATCCCAAGCCAATCAAATCCTGAATTCAAAAAACCAAACCAATCTAATCATGAATATACAATCCTGAACCAATCTAATCCCAAATACAGAAACCCAAACCAATCAAATCCTGAATACACAATCCCGAACCAATCTAATTCCGTATGCACAATCGAAAAACAATCTAATCCTGAACCGACAATCCCGACCCAATCTAATCCAGAATACACAATTCCAACCCGATCTAATCCCGAATACACAATCCTGAACCAATCTATTCCTGAATACACAATCCCGAACCAATCTAATCCCGAATACACAATCCCGAACCAATCTATTCCTGAATACACAATTCTGAACTAATCTAATCCTGAATACAAAACCTCAAAGTCATTTAATCCTGAATACATAACCCTGAACCAATCAAATCCCAACCACACAATCCTAAATGAATATACTCATGAATACTCAATCCCAAATAAATCCCAAATGTGCAATCCGAAACCAATCGAATCCCGAATACAAAATCTGAACCACTCTAATCCTAAATGCACAATTCCGAACCAATCTAATCCTGAATACACAATTCCAAACCTATCTGATCCTGAATCCACAATCCTGAACGAATCTAATCCGGGATACACAATCCCGAACCAGTCTAATCCCGAATACAAAATCCCGAACCAATCTAATCCAGAATACACAATTCCAAGCCTTTCTAATCCTGAATACACAATTCTGAACAAATCTAATCCTGAATACACAATCCTGCACCAATCTAATCCTGAATACACAATCCCAAACTAATCTAATCCTGAATACACAATCCCAAACCAATCTAATTCGGAATACACAATCCCCAACCAATCTAATCCTGAATACACAATTCCAACCCTATCTAATCCAAAATAAACAATCCTGAACCAATCTAATCCTGAATACACAATCCCAAACCAATCAAATCCTGAATTAACAAACCCAAACCAATCTAATCCCGAATATACAATCCTGAACCAATCTAATCCTGAATACAGATTCCCAAACCAATCAAATCCTGAGTACACAATTACAAACCAATCAATACTGAATACACAATCCCAAACCAATCTAATCCCGAATACACAATCCCGAACCAATCTAATCCTGAATACATAATTCCGAACCAATCTAATCCTGAATACAAAACCTCAAAGCCATTTTATCCTGAATACATAATCCTGAACCAATCAAATCCCAACCACACAATCCTAAATGAATATACTCACGAATACACAATTCCAAACAAATCCCAAATGCACAATCCCAAACAAATTTAAACCTGAAAACACAATCCCGAACAAATCTAATCCTGAATACACAAGCTCAAACCAATCAAATCCTGAATATACAATCTCGAACCAATCAAATCCTGAATTCACAAACCCAAACAAATCTAATCCTGAATGTACAAATTTGAAACAATCTAATCCTGAATTCACAGTTCCAATCCAATCAAATCCTGAATACACAGACCTACACCAATCTAATCCTGAATACACAATCCCAGACCAATCTAATCCTGAAAACACAATACTGAATCAATCTAATCTTGAATACACAAACCTGAACCAATCTAATCCTGAATACACAATTTTGAACCAATCTAATCCTGAATACATAATTCCGAACCAATCTAATCCTGAATACATAATTCAAAGCCTATCTAATCCCGAATGCACAATGCTGAACCAATCTAATCCCAAATACACAATCCCGAACCAATCTAATCCTGAATACATAATTCTGAACAAATCTAATCCTGAATACACAATTCCAAAACTATCCAATCCTGAATACACAATCCTGAATCAATCTAATCCCGAATACAAAATCCTGAACCAATCTAATCCTGAATACACAATTTCAAACCAATCTAATCCTGAATACAAGACCTCAAAACCATTTAATCCTGAATACATAACGCTGAACCAATCAAATCCCGACCACACAATGCTAAATGAATATACTCATGAATACTCAATCCCAAATAAATCCCAAATGTGCAATCCCAGACCAATCTAATCCTGAAAACACATTCCCGAACCAATCAAATCCTGAATTCATAAACCCAAATCAATCTAATCGCGAATATGCAATCCTGAACCAATCTAATCCCAAATACACAATCCCAAACCAATCAAATCCTGAAAACACAATACTGAATCAATCTAATCCCGAATACACAATCCTGAAACAATCTAATCCTGAATACACAATTCCAAACCTATCTATTCCCGAATACATAATCCTGAATCAATCTAATCCCGAATACAAAATCCTGAACCAATCTAATCCTGAATACACAATTTCAACCCAATCTAATCCTGAATACAAAACCTCAAAACCATTTAATCCTGAATACATAACCCTGAACCAATCAAATCCCAACCACACAATCCTAAATGAATATACTCATGAATACTCAATCCCAAATAAATCCCACATGTCCAATCCCAAACCAATCTAATCCTTAATACACAATCCCAAACCAATCAAATCCTGAATTCATAAACCCAAATCAATCTAATCGCGAATATACAATCCTGAACCAATCTAATCCCAAATACACAATCCCAAACCAATCAAATCCTGAATACACAATCCCGAACCAATCTAGTCCCGTATAAACAATCCCAAATCAATCTAATCCTGAACCCACAATCCCGAACCAATCTAATCCTGAATACACAATTCCGAACCAATCTAATCCTGAATACACAATCCTGAACCAATCTAATCCTGAATACACAATCCCAATCCAATCAAATCCTGAATACACAACCTAAACCAATCTAATCCCAAATACACAATCCCAAACCAATCAAATCCTGAATACACAATGCCGAACCAATCTAGTCCCATATAAACAATCCCAAATCAATCTAATCCTGAACCCACAATCCCGAACCAATCTAATCCTGAATGCACAATTCTGAACCAATCTAATCCTGAATACACAATCCTGAACCAATCTAATCCTGAATACACAATCCCAATCCAATCAAATCCTGAATACACAACCTAAACCAATCTAATCCTGAATACACAATCCCAAACAGATCTAATCCTGAAAACACAATCCTGAACCAATCTAATCCGAATACACAATCCTGAAACAATCTAATCCTGAATACACAATCCTGAAACAATCTGATCCTGAATACACAATCCCGAACCAATCTAATCCTCAATACATAATTCCGAACCAATCTAATCCTGAATAAATAATTCCAAACCTGCCCAATCCCGAATACACATTCCTGAACCAATCTAATCCTGAATACACAGTTACGAACCAATCTAATCCTGAATACATCATTCTGAACCAATCTAATCCTGAATACAGAATTCCAAAATTTTCTAATCCTGAATACACAATCCTGAACCAATCTAATCCCAAATACACAATCCCGAACCAATCTAATCCTGAATACATAATTCCAAACCTATCTAATCCCGAATACACAATGCTGAACCAATCTAATCCCGAATACACAATCCGAACCAATCTAATCCTGAATACACAAATCCGAACAAATCTAATCCTGAATACACAATTCCAAAACTATCAAATCCTGAATACACAATCCTGAATCAATCTAATCCTGAATACAAAATCCTGAACCAATCTAATCCTGAATACACAATTTCGCACCAATCTAATGCTGAATTCAAAACCTCTAAACCATTTAATCCTGAATACATAACCCTGAACCAATCAAATCTCAACCATACAATCCTAAATGAATATACTCATGAATACTGAATCCAAAAAAAATCCCAAAATTGCAATCCAAAACCAATCTAATCCTGAGTACAGAATCCCGAGCCAATCAAATCCTGAATTCAAAAAACCAAACCAATCTAATCGTGAATATACAATCCTGAACCAATCTAATCCCAAATACAGAAACCCAAACCAATCAAATCCTGAATACACAATCCCGAACCAATCTAATTCCGTATGCACAATCGAAAAACAATCTAATCCTGAACCGACAATCCCGACCCAATCTAATCCAGAATACACAATTCCAACCCTATCTAATCCCGAATACACAATCCTGAACCAATCTATTCCTGAATACACAATCCCGAACCAATCTAATCCCGAATACACAATCCCGAACCAATCTATTCCTGAATACACAATTCTGAACTAATCTAATCCTGAATACAAAACCTCAAAGTCATTTAATCCTGAATACATAACCCTGAACCAATCAAATCCCAACCACACAATCCTAAATGAATATACTCATGAATACTCAATCCCAAATAAATCCCAAATGTGCAATCCGAAACCAATCGAATCCCGAATACAAAATCTGAACCACTCTAATCCTAAATGCACAATTCCGAACCAATCTAATCCTGAATACACAATTCCAAACCTATCTGATCCTGAATCCACAATCCTGAACGAATCTAATCCGGAATACACAATCCCGAACCAGTCTAATCCCGAATACAAAATCCCGAACCAATCTAATCCAGAATACACAATTCCAAGCCTTTCTAATCCTGAATACACAATTCTGAACAAATCTAATCCTGAATACACAATCCTGCACCAATCTAATCCTGAATACACAATCCCAAACTAATCTAATCCTGAATACACAATCCCAAACCAATCTAATTCAGAATACACAATCCCCAACCAATCTAATCCTGAATACACAATTCCAACCCTATCTAATCCAAAATAAACAATCCTGAACCAATCTAATCCTGAATACACAATCCCAAACCAATCAAATCCTGAATTAACAAACCCAAACCAATCTAATCCCGAATATACAATCCTGAACCAATCTAATCCTGAATACAGATTCCCAAACCAATCAAATCCTGAGTACACAATTACAAACCAATCAATACTGAATACACAATCCCAAACCAATCTAATCCCGAATACACAATCCCGAACCAATCTAATCCTGAATACATAATTCCGAACCAATCTAATCCTGAATACAAAACCTCAAAGCCATTTTATCCTGAATACATAATCCTGAACCAATCAAATCCCAACCACACAATCCTAAATGAATATACTCACGAATACACAATTCCAAACAAATCCCAAATGCACAATCCCAAACAAATTTAAACCTGAAAACACAATCCCGAACAAATCTAATCCTGAATACACAAGCTCAAACCAATCAAATCCTGAATATACAATCTCGAACCAATCAAATCCTGAATTCACAAACCCAAACAAATCTAATCCTGAATGTACAAATTTGAAACAATCTAATCCTGAATTCACAGTTCCAATCCAATCAAATCCTGAATACACAGACCTACACCAATCTAATCCTGAATACACAATCCCAGACCAATCTAATCCTGAAAACACAATACTGAATCAATCTAATGTTGAATACACAAACCTGAACCAATCTAATCCTGAATACACAATTTTGAACCAATCTAATCCTGAATACATAATTCCGAACCAATCTAATCCTGAATACATAATTCAAAGCCTATCTAATCCCGAATGCACAATGCTGAACCAATCTAATCCCAAATACACAATCCCGAACCAATCTAATCCTGAATACATAATTCTGAACAAATCTAATCCTGAATACACAATTCCAAAACTATCCAATCCTGAATACACAATCCTGAATCAATCTAATCCCGAATACAAAATCCTGAACCAATCTAATCCTGAATACACAATTTCGAACCAATCTAATCCTGAATACAAGACCTCAAAACCATTTAATCCTGAATACATAACGCTGAACCAATCAAATCCCAACCACACAATGCTAAATGAATATACTCATGGAAACTCAAACCCAAATAAATCCCAAATGTGCAATCCCAAACCAATCTAATCCTGAATACACAATCCCGAACCAATCTAATTCCGTATACACAATCCCAAACCAATCTAATCCTGATCCCACAAGCCCGAACCAATCTAATCCTGAACACACAATTCCGAACCAATCTAATCCTGAATACACAATCCTGAACCAATCTAATCCTGAATACACAATCCCAATCCAATCAAATCCTGAATACACAAACCTAAACCAATCTAATCAAGAATACACAATCCCAAACCGATCTAATCCTGAAAACAAAATCCTGACCCAATCTAACCCGAATACACAATTCTGAAACAGACTAATCCTGAATACAAAATCCGGAACCAAGCTAATCCTGAATACACAATCCCGAACCAATCAAATCCTGAATACATAATTCCGAACCAATCTATTCCTGAATAAATAATTCCAAACCCATCTAATCCCGAATACACATTCCTGAACCAATCTAATCCTGAATACACACTTACGAACCAATCTAATCCTGAATTCATAATTCCGAACCAATCTAATCCTGAATACAGAATTCCAAACCTTTCTAATCCTGAATACACAATCCTGAACCAATCTAATCCCAAATACACAATTACGAACCAATCTAATCCTGAAGACACAATTCCGAACAAATCTAATCCAGAATACACAATTCCAAACCTATCTAATCCCAAATACACAATCCTGAATCAATCTAATGCCGAATACACAATCCTGAACCAATCTAATCCTGAATACACAATTTCGAACCAATCTAATCCTGAATACAAAATCTCAAAGCCATTTAATCCTGAATACATAACCCTGAACCAATCAAATCTCAACCGCACAATCCTAAATGAATATACTCATGAATACTCAATCCCTAATAAAACCCAAAATTGCAATCCCAAACCAATCTAATCCTGAATGCACAATCCCGAACCAATCAAATCCTGAATTCATAAACCCAAATCATTCTAATCGCGAATATGCAATCCTGAACCAATCTAATCCCAAATACACAATCCCAAACCAATCAAATCCTGAATACACAATCCCGAACCAATCTAATCCCGTATACACAATCCCAAACCAATCTAATCCTGATTCCACAAGCCCGAACCAATCTAATCCTGAACACACAATTCCGAACCAATCTAATCCTGAATACACAATCCCAATCCAATCAAATCCTGAATACACAAACCTAAACCAATCTAATCCCGAATACACAATCCCAAACCGATCTAATCCTGAAAACACAATCCTGAACCAATCTAATCCGAATACACAATCCTGAAACATTCTAATCCTGAATACAAAATCCTGAACCAAGCTAATCCTGAATACACAATCCCGAACCAATCAAATCCTGAATACATAATTCCGAACCAATCTAATCCTGAATAAATAATTCCAAACTCATCCAATCCCGAATACACATTCCTGAACCAATCTAATCCTGAATACACACTTACGAACCAATCTAATTCTGAATTCATAATTCCGAAACAATCTAATCCTGAATACAGAATTCCAAACCTTTCTAATCCTGAATACACAATCCTGAACCAATCTAATCCCGAATACACAATCCCGAACCAATCTAATCCTGAATACACAATTCTGAACAAATCTAATCCTGAATACACAATGCCAAACCTATCTAATCCCGAATACACAATCCTGAATCAATCTAATCCCGAATACTCAATCCCGAACCAATCTATATCCGAATACAAAATCCCTAACCAATCAAATCCAAAATGCACAATTCTGAACCAATCTAATACTGAATACATAATTCTGAACAAATCTAATCCTGAATAGACAATCCTGAACCAATCAAATCCTGAGTACACAATCCCGAACCAATCCAATCCTGAGTACACAATTCCAAACCGATCTGATCCTGAATCCACAATCCTGAACCAATCTAATCCCGAATACAGAATCCCCAACCAATCTAAGCCTGAATACACAATTCCAAACCTATCTAATCCAGAATAAACAATCCTGAACCAATCTAATCCTGAATACACAATCCTGAACCAATCAAATCCTGAATTAACAAACCCAAACCAATCTAATCCCGAATATACAATCCTGAACCAATCTTATCCTGAATACAGATTCCCAAACCAATCAAATCCTGAGTACACAATTACAAAC
Organism: Carcharodon carcharias; assembly: GCF_017639515.1. Lineage (NCBI taxonomy): Eukaryota > Metazoa > Chordata > Chondrichthyes > Lamniformes > Lamnidae > Carcharodon > Carcharodon carcharias. The sequence goes on from NC_054484.1 coordinate 87,848,315, forward strand.
CAATCAACACTGAATACACAATCCCAAACCAATCTAATCCCGAATACACAATCCCGAACCAATCTAATCCTGAATACATAATTCCGAACCAATCTAATCCTGAATACAAAACCTCAAAGCCATTTAATCCTGAATACATAATCCTGAACCAATCAAATCCCAACCACACAATCCTAAATGAATATACTCACCAATACACAATTCCACACAAATCCCAAACAAATTTAAACCTGAATACACGATCCCGAACAAATCTAATCCTGAATACACAAGCTCAAACCAATCAAATCCTGCATACACAATCCCGAACCAATCAAATACTGAATTCACAAACCCAAACAAATCTAATCCCGAATGTACAAATTTGAAACAACCTAATCCTGAATACAAAGTCCCAATCCAATCAAATCCTGAATACACAGACCTAAACTAATCTAATCCCGAATACACAATCCCAAACCAATCTAATCCTGAAAACACAATACTGAATCAATCTAATACTGAATACACAATCCCGAAGCAATCAAATCCTGAATTCATAAACCCAAATCAATCTAATCGCGAATATACAATCCTGAACCAATCTAATCACAAATACACAATCACAAACCAATCAAATCCTGAATACACAATCCCAAACCAATCTAATCCCGTATACACAATCCCAAACGAATCTAATCCTGAACCCACAAGCCCGAACCAATCTAATCCTGATTACACAATTCCGAACCAATCTAATCCTGAATACACAATCCTGAACCAATCTAATCCTGAATACACAATCCCAATCCAATCAAATCCGGAATACACAAACCTAAACCAATCTAATCCCGAATACACAATCCCAAACCGATCTAATCCTGAAAACACAATCCTGAACCAATCTAATCCGAATACACAATTCCGAACCAATCTAATCCTGAATACACAATCCTGAACCAATCTAATCCTGAATACACAATCCCAATCCAATCAAATCCTGAATACACAAACCTAAAACAATCTAATCCCGAATACACAATCCCAAACCGATCTAATCCTGAAAACACAATCCTGAACCAATCTAATCCGAATACACAATCCTGAAACAATCTAATCCTGAATACACAATCCTGAACCAATCTAATCCTGAATACAGAATTCCAAACCTTTCTAATCCTGAATACACAATCCTGAAACTATATAATCCCAAATACACAATCCCGAAACAATCTAATCCTGAATACACAATTCCGAACAATTCTAATCCTGAATACACAATTCCAAACCTATCTAATCCCGAATACACAATCCTGAATCAATCTAATCCCGAATACACAATCCTGAACCAATCTAATCCTGAATACACAATTTCAAACCAATCTAATCCTGAATACAAAATCTCAAAGCCATTTAATCCTGAATACATAACCCTGAACCAATCAAATCTCAACCGCACAATCCTAAATGAATATACTCATGAATACTCAATCCCTAATAAAACCCAAAATTGCAATCCCAAACCAATCTAATCCTGAATGCACAATCCCGAACCAATCAAATCCTGAATTCATAAACCCAAATCATTCTAATCGCGAATATGCAATCCTGAACCAATCTAATCCCAAATACACAATCCCAAACCAATCAAATCCTGAATACACAATCCCGAACCAATCTAATCCCGTATACACAATCCCAAACCAATCTAATCCTGATTCCACAAGCCCGAACCAATCTAATCCTGAACACACAATTCCGAACCAATCTAATCCTGAATACACAATCCCAATCCAATCAAATCCTGAATACACAAACCTAAACCAATCTAATCCCGAATACACAATCCCAAACCGATCTAATCCTGAAAACACAATCCTGAACCAATCTAATCCGAATACACAATCCTGAAACATTCTAATCCTGAATACAAAATCCTGAACCAAGCTAATCCTGAATACACAATCCCGAACCAATCAAATCCTGAATACATAATTCCGAACCAATCTAATCCTGAATAAATAATTCCAAACTCATCCAATCCCGAATACACATTCCTGAACCAATCTAATCCTGAATACACACTTACGAACCAATCTAATTCTGAATTCATAATTCCGAAACAATCTAATCCTGAATACAGAATTCCAAACCTTTCTAATCCTGAATACACAATCCTGAACCAATCTAATCCCGAATACACAATCCCGAACCAATCTAATCCTGAATACACAATTCTGAACAAATCTAATCCTGAATACACAATGCCAAACCTATCTAATCCCGAATACACAATCCTGAATCAATCTAATCCCGAATACTCAATCCCGAACCAATCTATATCCGAATACAAAATCCCTAACCAATCAAATCCAAAATGCACAATTCTGAACCAATCTAATACTGAATACATAATTCTGAACAAATCTAATCCTGAATAGACAATCCTGAACCAATCAAATCCTGAGTACACAATCCCGAACCAATCCAATCCTGAGTACACAATTCCAAACCGATCTGATCCTGAATCCACAATCCTGAACCAATCTAATCCCGAATACAGAATCCCCAACCAATCTAAGCCTGAATACACAATTCCAAACCTATCTAATCCAGAATAAACAATCCTGAACCAATCTAATCCTGAATACACAATCCTGAACCAATCAAATCCTGAATTAACAAACCCAAACCAATCTAATCCCGAATATACAATCCTGAACCAATCTTATCCTGAATACAGATTCCCAAACCAATCAAATCCTGAGTACACAATTACAAACCAATCAACACTGAATACACAATCCCAAACCAATCTAATCCCGAATACACAATCCCGAACCAATCTAATCCTGAATACATAATTCCGAACCAATCTAATCCTGAATACAAAACCTCAAAGCCATTTAATCCTGAATACATAATCCTGAACCAATCAAATCCCAACCACACAATCCTAAATGAATATACTCACCAATACACAATTCCACACAAATCCCAAACAAATTTAAACCTGAATACACGATCCCGAACAAATCTAATCCTGAATACACAAGCTCAAACCAATCAAATCCTGCATACACAATCCCGAACCAATCAAATACTGAATTCACAAACCCAAACAAATCTAATCCCGAATGTACAAATTTGAAACAACCTAATCCTGAATACAAAGTCCCAATCCAATCAAATCCTGAATACACAGACCTAAACTAATCTAATCCCGAATACACAATCCCAAACCAATCTAATCCTGAAAACACAATACTGAATCAATCTAATACTGAATACACAATCCCGAAGCAATCAAATCCTGAATTCATAAACCCAAATCAATCTAATCGCGAATATACAATCCTGAACCAATCTAATCACAAATACACAATCACAAACCAATCAAATCCTGAATACACAATCCCGAACCAATCTAATCCCGTATACACAATCCCAAACGAATCTAATCCTGAACCCACAAGCCCGAACCAATCTAATCCTGATTACACAATTCCGAACCAATCTAATCCTGAATACACAATCCTGAACCAATCTAATCCTGAATACACAATCCCAATCCAATCAAATCCGGAATACACAAACCTAAACCAATCTAATCCCGAATACACAATCCAAAACCGATCTAATCCTGAAAACACAATCCTGAACCAATCTAATCCGAATACACAATTCCGAACCAATCTAATCCTGAATACACAATCCTGAACCAATCTAATCCTGAATACACAATCCCAATCCAATCAAATCCTGAATACACAAACCTAAAACAATCTAATCCCGAATACACAATCCCAAACCGATCTAATCCTGAAAACACAATCCTGAACCAATCTAATCCGAATACACAATCCTGAAACAATCTAATCCTGAATACACAATCCTGAACCAATCTAATCCTGAATACAGAATTCCAAACCTTTCTAATCCTGAATACACAATCCTGAAACTATATAATCCCAAATACACAATCCCGAAACAATCTAATCCTGAATACACAATTCCGAACAATTCTAATCCTGAATACACAATTCCAAACCTATCTAATCCCGAATACACAATCCTGAATCAATCTAATCCCGAATACACAATCCTGAACCAATCTAATCCTGAATACACAATTTCAAACCAAACTAATCCTGAATACAAAACCTCAAAGCCATTTAATCCTGAATATATAACCCTGAACCAGTCAAATCTCAACCGCATAATCCTAAATAAATATACTCATGAATACTCAATCCCAAATAAATCCCAAAATTGCAATCCCAAACCAATCTAATCCTGAATACACAATTCCGTACCAATCTAATACTGAATACACAATTCCAAAACTATCTAATCCTGAATACACAATCCTGAATCAATCTAATCCCGAATACAAAATCCTGAACCAATCTAATCCTGAATACACAATTTCAAACCAATCTAATCCTGAATACAAAACCTCAAAACCATTTAATCCTGAATACATAACCCTGAACAAATCAAATCCCAACCACACAATCCTAAATGAATATACTCATGAATACTCAATCCCAAATAAATCCCAAATGTGCAATCCCAAACCAATCTAATCCTGAATACACAATCCCGAACCAATCAAATCCTGAATTCATAAACCCAAATCAATCTAATCGCGAATATACAATCCTGAACCAATCTAATCCCAAAAACACAATCACAAACCAATCAAATCCTCAATACACAATCCCGAACCAATCTAATCCCGTATACACAATCCCAAACCAATCTAATCCTGAACCCACAAGCCCGAACCAATCTAATCCTGAACACACAATTCTGAACCAATCTAATCCTGAATACACAATCCTGAACCAATCTAATCCTGAATACACAATCCCAATCCAATCAAATCCTGAAGACACAAACCTAAACCAATCTAATCCCGAATACACAATCCCAAACCAATCAAATCCTGAATTCATAAACCCAAATCAATCTAATCGTGAATATACAATCCTGAACCAATCTAATCCCAAATACACAATCACAAACCAATCTAATCCTGAATACACAATCCCGAACCAATCTAATCATGTATACACAATCCCAAACGAATCTAATCCTGAAAACACAATCCTGAACCAATCTAATCCGAATACACAATTCTGAAACAATCTAATCCTGAATACACAAATCTGAACCAATCTAATCCTGAATACACAATCCCGTACCCTTCAAATCCTGAATAAATAATTCCAAACACATCTAATCCCGAATACACATTCCTGAACCAATCTAATCCTGAATACACAGTTATGAACCAATCTAATCCTGAATACAGAATTCCAAACCTTTCTAATCCTGAATACACAATCCTGAACCAATCTAATCCCGAAGACACAATCCCGAACCAATCTAATCCTGAATACACAATTCCGAACAAATCTAATCCTGAATACACAATTCCATAACTATCTAATCCCGAATACACAATACTGAATCAATCTAATCCCGAATACACAATCCTGAACCAATCTAAACCTGAATACACAATTTCGAACCAATCTAATCCTGAATACAAAACCTCAAAGCCATTTAATCCTGAAAGCATAACCCTGAAACAATCAAATCTCAACCGCACAATCCTTAATGAATATACTCATGAATACTCAATCCCAAATAAATCCCAAAATTGCAATCCCAAACCAATCTAATCCTGAATACACAATCCCGAACCGATCAAATCCTGAATTCATAAAACCAAACCAATCTAATCGTGAATATACGATCCTGAACCAATCTAATCCCAAATACACAATCCCAAACCAATCAAATCCTGAATACACAATTCCAACCCTATCTAATCCCGTATACACAATCCTGAACCAATCTATTACTGAATATACAATCCCGAACCAACCTAATCCGAATAAACAATCCCGAACCAATCTATTCCTGAATACACAATTCCGAACTAATCTAATCCTGAATACAAAACCTCAAAGTCATTTAATCCTGAATACATAACCCTGAACCAATCAAATCCCAACGACACAATCCTCAATGAATATACTCATGAATACTCAATCCCAAATAAATCCCAAATGTGCAATCCCAAACCAATCTAATCCCGAATACACAATCCGAACCAATCTAATCCTTAGTACACAATTCCGAACCAATCTAATCCTGAATACACAATTCCAAACCTATCTGATCCTGAATCCACAATCCTGAACCAATCTAATCCGGAATACAGAATCCCGAACCAATCTATATCCGAATACAAAATCCCAAACCAATCACATCCAGAATACACAATTCCAAACCAAGCTAATATTGAATACACAATTCTGAACAAATCTAATCCTGAATAGACAATCCTGTACAAATCAAATCCTGAGTACACAATCCCGAACCAATCTAATCCTGAATACACAATTCCAAACCTATCTGATCCTGAATCCACAATCCTGAACCAATCTAATCCGGAATGCACAATCCCGAACCAATCTAATCCCGAATACAAAATCCCGAACCAATCTAATCCAGAATACACAATTCCAAGCCTTTCTAATCCTGAATACACAATTCTTAACAAATCTAATCCTGAATACACAATCCTGAACCAATCTAATCCCGAATACACAATCCCAAACTAATCTAATCCTGAGTACACAATACCAAACCAATCTAATCCCAAATACACAATCCCCAACCAATCTAATCCTGAATACACAATTCCAACCCTATCTAATCCAGAATAAACAATCCTGAACCAATCTAATCCTGAATACACAATCCTGAACCAATCAAATCCTGAATTAACAAACCCAAACCAATCTAATCCCGAATATACAATCCTGAACCAATCTAATCCTGAATACAGATTCCCAAACCAATCAAATCCTGAGTACGCAATAACAAACCAATCAATACTGAATACACAATCCCAAACCAATCTAATCCTGAATACACAATCCCGAACCAATCTAATCCTGAATACATAATTCCGAACAAATCTAATCCTGAATACAAAACCTCAGAGCCATTTAATCTTGAATACATAATCCTGAACCAATCAAATCCCAACCACACAATCCTAAATGAATATACTCACGAATACACAATTCCAAACAAATCCCAAATGCACAATCCCAAACAAATTTAAACCTGAATACACAATCCAGAACAAATCTAATCCTGAATACACGAGCTCAAACCAATCAAATCCTGAATACACAATCCCGAACCAATCAAATCCTGAATTCACAAACCCAAACAAATCTAATCCCGAATGTACAAATTTGAAACAATCTATTCCTGAATACACAGTCCCAATCCAATCAAATCCTGAATACACAGACCTAAACCAATCTAATCCCGAATACACAATCCCAAACCAATCTAATCCTGAAAACACAATACTGAATCAATCTAATCCTCAATACACAAACCTGAAACAATCTAATCCTGAATACACAATCCTGAACCAATCTAATCCTGAATACATAATTCCGAACCAATCTAATCCTGAATACATAATTCCAAACCTATCTAATCCCGAATACACAATGCTGAACCAATCTAATCCCGAATACACAATCCTGAACCAATCTAATCCTGAATACACAATTCCGAACAAATCTAATCCTGAATACACAATTCCAAAACTATCTAATCCTGAGTACACAATCCTGAATCAATCTAATCCCGAATACAAAATCCTGAACCAAACTAATCCTGAATACACAATTTCGAACCAATCTAATCCTGAATACAAAACCTCAAAACCATTTAATCCTGAATACATAACGCTGAACCAATCAAATCCCAACCACACTATGCTAAATGAATATACTCATGAATACTCAATCCCAAATAAATCCCAAATGTGCAATCCCAAACCAATCTAATCCTGAATACACAATCCCAAACCAATCAAATCCTGAATTCATAAACCCAAATCAATCTAATCGCGAATATGCAATCCTGAACCAATCTAATCCCAAATACACAATCCCAAACCAATCAAATCCTGAATACAAAATCCCGAACCAATCTAATTCCGTATACACAATCCCAAACCAATCCATTCCTGATCCCACAAGCCCGAAACAATCTAATCCTGAACACACAATTCCGAACCAATCTAATCCTGAATACACAATCCTGAACCAATCTAATCCTGAATACACAATCCCGAACCAATCAAATCCTGAATACATAATTCCGAACCAATCTAATCCTGAATAAATAATTCCAAACCAATCTAATCCCGAATACACATTCCTGAACCAATCTAATCCTGAATACACAGTTACGAACCAATCTAATCCTGAATTCATAATTCCGAACCTATCTAATCCTGAATACAGAATTCCAAAACTTTCTAATCCTGAATATACAATCCTGAACCAATCTAATCCCGAATACACAATCCCGAACAAATCTAATCCTGAATACACAATTCCGAACCAATCTAATCCTGAATACACAATTTCGAACCAATCTAATCCTGAATACAAAATCTCAAAGCCATTTAATCCTGAATACATAACCCTGAACCAATCAAATCTCAACCGCACAATCAAAATTAATATACTCATGAATACTCAATCCCAAATAAAACCCAAAATTGCAATCCCAAACCAATCTAATCCTGAATACACAATCCCGAACCAATCAAATCCTGAATTCATAAAACCAAACCAATCTAATCGTGAATATACAATCCTGAACCAATCTAATCCCAAATACACAATCCCAAACCAATCAAATCCTGAATACACAATCCCGAACCAATCTAATCCCGTATACACAATCGAAAAACAATCTAATCCTGAACCGACAATCCCGACCCAATCTAATCCACAATACACAATTCCAACCCTATCTAATCCTGAATACACAATCCTGAACCAATCTATTCCTGAATACACAATCCCAAACCAATCTAATCCCGAATAAACATTCCTGAACCAATCTATTCCTGAATACACAATTCTGAACTAATCTAATCCTGAATACAAAACCTCAAAGTCATTTAATCCTGAATACATAACCCTGAACCAATCAAATCCCAACCACACAATCCTCAATGAATATACGCATGAATACTCAATCCCAAAAAATCCCAAATGTGCAATCCCAAACCAATCTAATCCCGAATACACAATCCGAACCACTCTAATCCTTAGTACACAATTCCGAAACAATCTAATCCTGAATACACAGTTCCAAACATATCTGATCCTGAATCCACAATCCTGAACCAGTCTAATCCGGAATACACAATCCCGAACCAATCTATATCCGAATACAAAATCCCAAACCAATCAAATCCAAAATACACAATTCCGAACCAATCTAATACTGAATACACAATTCTGAACAAATCTAATCCTGAATAGACAATCCTGAACCAATCAAATCCTGAGTACACAATCCCGAACCAATCTAATCCTGAATACACAATTCCAAACTTATCTGATCCTGAATGCACAATCCTGAACCAATCTAATCCGGAATACACAATCCCAAACCAATCTAATCCCGAATACAAAATCCCGAACCAATCTAATCCAGAATACAAAATTCCAAGCCTTTCTAATCCTGAATACACAATTCTTAACAAATCTAATCTGAATACACCATCCTGAACCAATCTAATCCCGAATACACAATCCCAAACTAATCTAATCCTGAATACACAATCCCAAACCAATCTAATCCCAAATACACAAACCTAAACCAATCTAATCCTGAATACACAATTCCAACCCTATCTAATCCAGAATAAACAATCCTGAACCAACGTAATCCTGAATACACAATCCCGAACCAATCAAATCCTGAATTAACAAACCCAAACCAATCTAATCCCGAATATACAATCCTGAACCAATCTAATCCTGAATACAGGTTCCCAAACCAATCAAATCCTGAGTACACAATTACAAACCAATCAATACTGAATACACAATCCCAAACCAATCTAATGCCGAATACAAAATCCTGAACCAATCTATTCCTGAATACACAATTCTGAACTAATCTAATCCTGAATACAAAACCTCAAAGTCATTTAATCCTGAATACATAACCCTGAACCAATCAAATCCCAACCACACAATCCTCAATGAATATACGCATGAATACTCAATCCCAAAAAATCCCAAATGTGCAATCCCAAACCAATCTAATCCCGAATACACAATCCGAACCAATCTAATCCTTAGTACACAATTCCGAAACAATCTAATCCTGAATACACAGTTCCAAACATATCTGATCCTGAATCCACAATCCTGAACCAGTCTAATCCGGAATACACAATCCCGAACCAATCTATATCTGAATACAAAATCCCAAACCAATCAAATCCAAAATACACAATTCCAAACCAATCTAATACTGAATACACAATTCTGAACAAATCTAATCCTGAATAGACAATCCTGAACCAATCAAATCCTGAGTACACAATCCCGAACCAATCTAATCCTGAATACACAATTCCAAACTTATCTGATCCTGAATGCACAATCCTGAACCAATCTAATCCGGAATACACAATCCCAAACCAATCTAATCCCGAATACAAAATCCCGAACCAATCTAATCCAGAATACACAATTCCAAGCCTTTCTAATCCTGAATACACAATTCTTAACAAATCTAATCTGAATACACCATCCTGAACCAATCTAATCCCGAATACACAATCCCAAACTAATCTAATCCTGAATACACAATCCCAAACCAATCTAAACCCAAATACACAAACCTAAACCAATCTAATCCTGAATACACAATTCCAACCCTATCTAATCCAGAATAAACAATCCTGAACCAATGTAATCCTGAATACACAATCCCGAACCAATCAAATCCTGAATTAACAAACCCAAACCAATCTAATCCCGAATATAAAATCCTGAACCAATCTAATCCTGAATACAGGTTCCCAAACCAATCAAATCCTGAGTACACAATTACAAACCAAACAATACTGAATACACAAACCCAAACCAATCTAATGCCAAATACACAATCCCGAACCAATCTAATCCTGAATACATAATTCCGAACCAATCTAATCCTGAATACAAAACCTCAAAGCCATTTAATCCTGAATACATAATCCTGAACCAATCAAATCCCAACCACACAATCCTAAATGAATATACTCACGAATACACAATTCCAAACAAAGCCCAAATGCTCAATCCCAAACAAATTTAAACCTGAATACACAATCCCAAACAAATCAAATCCTGAATACACAAGCTCAAACCAATCACATCCTGAATACACAATCCTGAACCAATCAAATCCTGAATACACAAACCCAAACAAATCTAATCCCGAATGTACAAATTTGAAACAATCTAATCCTGAATACACAGTCCCAATCCAATCAAATCCTGAATGCACAAACCTAAACCAATCTAATCCTGAATGCACAATCCCAAACCAATCTAATCCTGAAAACACAATACTGAATCAATCTAATCCTGAATACACAATCCTGAACCAATCTAATCCTGAATATACAATCCTGAACCAATCTAATCCTGAATACATAATTCAGAACCAATCTAATCCTGAATATATAGTTCCAAATCAATCTAATCCCGAATACACAATGCTGAACCAATCTAATCCCGAATACACAATCCTGAACCAATCTAATCCTGAATACACAATTCCGAACAAATCTAATCATGAATACACAATTCCAAAACTATCTAATCCTGAAAACACAATCCTGAATCAATCTAATCCCGAATACAAAATCCTGAACCAATCTAATCCTGAATGCACAATTTCAAACCAATCTAATCCTGAATACAAAACCTCAAAGCCATTTAATCCTGAATACATAACCCTGAACCAATCAAATCTCAACCGCACAATCCTAAATGAATATACTCATGAATACTCAATCCCAAATAAATCCCAAATGTGCAATCCAAAACCAATCTAATCCTGAATACACAATCCCGAACCAATCACCACCTGAATTCATAAACCCAAATCAATCTAATCGCGAATATAAAATCCTGAACCAATCTAATCCCAAATACACAATCACAAACCAATCAAATCCTGAATACACATTCCCGAACCAATCTAATCCCGTATACACAATCCCAAACCAATCTAATCCTGAACCCACAAGCCCGAAACAATCTAATCCTGAAAACACAATTCTGAACCAATCTAATCCTGAATACACAATCCTGAACCAATCTAATCCTGAATACACAATCCCAATCCAATCAAATCCTGAATACACAAACCTAAACCAATCTAATCCCGAATACACAATCCCAATCCGATCTAATCCTGAAAACACAATCCTGAACCAATCTAATCCGAATAAACAATCCTGAAACAATCTAATCCTGAATACACAATCCTGAACCAATCTAATCCTGAATACACAATCCCGTACCAATCAAATCCTGAATACATAATTCCGAACCAATCTAATCCTGAATAAATAATTCCAAACCCATCTAATCCCGAATACACATTCCTGAACCAATCTAATCCTGAATAGACATTTGTGAACCAATCTAATCCTGAATACAGAATTCCAAACCTTTCTAATCCTGAATACACAATCCTGAACCAATTTAATCCCGAATACATAATCCCGAACCAATCTAATCCTGAATACAAAATTTTGAACCAATCTAATCCTGAATACAAAACCTCAAAGCCATTTAATCCTGAATACATAACCCTGAACCAATCAAATCTCAACCGCACAATACTAAATGAATATACTCATGAATACCTAATCCCAAATAAATCCCAAAATTGCAATCCCAAACCAATCTAATCCTGAATACACAATTCCGTACAAATCTAATCCTGAATACACAATTCCAAAACTATCTAATCCTGAATGCACAATCCTGAATCAATCTAATCCCGAATACAAATTCCTGAACCAATCTAATCCTGAATACACAATTTCGAACCAATCTAATCCTGAATACAAAACCTCAAATCCATTTAATCCTGAATACATAACCCTGAACAAATCAAATCCCAACCACACAATCCTAAATGAATATACTCATGAATACTCAATCCCAAATAAATACCAAAAGTGCAATCCCAAACCAATCTAATCCTGAATACACAATCCCAAACCAATCAAATCCTGAATTCATAAAACCAAACCAATCTAATCGTGAATATACAATCCTGAACCAATCTAATCCCAAATACACAATCCCAAACCAATAAAATCCTGAATACACAATCCCGAACCAATCTAATCCCGTATACACAATCGAAAAACAATCTAATCCTGAGCCGACAATCCCGACCCAATCTAATCCAGAATACACAATTCCAACCCTATCTAATCCTGAATACACAATCCTGAACCAATCTAATCCTGAATACACAATCCTGAACCAATCTGATCCTGAATACACAATCCCGTACCAATCAAATCCTGAATACATAATTCCGAACCAATCTAATCCTGAATAAATAATTCCAAACCCATCTAATCCCGAATACACATTCCTGAACCAATCTAATCCTGAATAGACATTTGTGAACCAATCTAATCCTGAATACAGAATTCCAAACCTTTCTAATCCTGAATACACAATCCTGAACCAATTTAATCCCGAATACATAATCCCGAACCAATCTAATCCTGAATACAAAATTTTGAACCAATCTAATCCTGAATACAAAACCTCAAAGCCATTTAATCCTGAATACATAACCCTGAACCAATCAAATCTCAACCGCACAATACTAAATGAATATACTCATGAATACCTAATCCCAAATAAATCCCAAAATTGCAATCCCAAACCAATCTAATCCTGAATACACAATTCCGTACAAATCTAATCCTGAATACACAATTCCAAAACTATCTAATCCTGAATGCACAATCCTGAATCAATCTAATCCCGAATACAAATTCCTGAACCAATCTAATCCTGAATACACAATTTCGAACCAATCTAATCCTGAATACAAAACCTCAAATCCATTTAATCCTGAATACATAACCCTGAACAAATCAAATCCCAACCACACAATCCTAAATGAATATACTCATGAATACTCAATCCCAAATAAATACCAAAAGTGCAATCCCAAACCAATCTAATCCTGAATACACAATCCCAAACCAATCAAATCCTGAATTCATAAAACCAAACCAATCTAATCGTGAATATACAATCCTGAACCAATCTAATCCCAAATACACAATCCCAAACCAATAAAATCCTGAATACACAATCCCGAACCAATCTAATCCCGTATACACAATCGAAAAACAATCTAATCCTGAGCCGACAATCCCGACCCAATCTAATCCACAATACACAATTCCAACCCTATCTAATCCTGAATACACAATCCTGAACCAATCTATTCCTGAATACACAATCCCAAACCAATCTAATCCCGAAAACACAATCCCGAACCAATCTAATCCCGTATACACAATCCCAAACCAATCTAATCCTGAACCCACAAGCTCGAACCAATCTAATCCTGAACACACAATTCTGAACCAATCTAATCCTGAATACACAATCCTGAACCAATCTAATCCTGAATACACAATCCCAATCCAATCAAATCCTGAATACACAAACCTAAACCAATCTAATCCCGAATACACAATCCCAAACCGATCTAATCCTGAAAACACAATCCTGAACCAATCTAATCTGAATACACAATTCTGAACCAATCTAATCCTGAATACACAATCCTGAACCAATCTAATCCTGAATACACAATCCCAATCCAATCAAATCCTGAATACACAAACCTAAACCAATCTAATCCTGAATACACAATCCCAAACCGATCTAATCCTGAAAACACAATCCTGAACCAATCTAATCCGAATACACAATCCTGAAACAATCTAATCCTGAATACACAATCCCGTACCAATCAAATCCTGAATACATAATTCCAAACCAATCTAATCCTGAATGATAATTCCAAACCCATCTAATCCCGAATACACATTCCTGAACCAATCTAATCCTGAATACACAGTTATGAACCAATCTAATCCTGAATACAGAATTCCAAAAGTTTCTAATCCTGAATACACAATCCCAAACCAATCTAATCCCAAATACACAATCCCGAACCAATCTAATCCTGAATACACAATTCCGAACAAATCTAATCCTGAATACACAATTCCAAACCTATCTAATCCCGAATACACAATCCTGAACCAATCTAATCCTGAATACACAATTTCGAACCAATCTAATCCTGAATACAAAACCTCAAATCCATTTAATCCTGAATACATAACCCTGAACCAATCAAATCTCAACCGCACAATCCTAAATGAATATTCTCATGAATACTCAATCCCAAATAAATCCCAAAATTGCAATCCCAAACCAATCTAATCCTGAATACACAATCCCGAACCAATCAAATCCTGAATTCATAAAACCAAACCCATCTAATCATGACTATACAATCCTGAACCAATCTAATCCCAAATACACAATCCCAAACCAATCAAATCCTGAATACACAATCCCAAACCAATCTAATCCCGTATACACAATCGGAAAACAATCTAAACCTGAAAAGACAATCCCGAACCAATCTAATCCACAATACACAATTCCAACCCTATGTAATCCCGAATACACAATCCTGAACCGATCTATTCCTGAATACAGAATCCCGAACCAATCTAATCCCAAAAACACAATCCCGAACCAATCTATTCGTGAATACACAATTCCGAACTAATCTAATCCTGAATACAAAACCTCAAAGTCATTTAATCCTGAATACATAACCCTGAACCAATCATATCCCAACCACACAATCCTCAATGAATATACTCATGAATACTCAATCCCAAATAAATCCCAAATGTGCAATCCCAAACCAATCTAATCCCGATTACACAATCCGAACCAATCTAATCCTTAGTACACAATTCCGAACCAATCTAATCCTGAATACACAATTCCAAACCTATCTGATCCTGAATCCACAATCTTGAACCAATCTAATCCGAAATATACAATCCCGAACCAATCTAATTCCGAATACAAAATCCCAAAACAATCTAATCCAAAATACACAATTCCAAAGCAATCTAATACTGAATACAAAACTCTGAACAAATCTAATCCTGAATACACAATGCTGAACCAATCTAATCCCGAATACACAATTCCGAACAAATCTAATCCTGAATACACAATCCTGAATCAATGTAATCCCGAATACAAAATCCTGAACCAATCTAATCCTGAATACAAAACCTCAAAAACATTTAATCCTGAATACATAACCCTGAACAAAGCAAATCCCAACCACACAATCCTAAATGAATATACTCATGAATACTCAATCCCAAATAAATCCCAAATGTGCAATCCCAAACCAATCTAATCCTGAATACACAATCCTGAACCAATCAAATCCTGAATTCATAAACCCAAATCAATCTAATCGCGAATATACAATCCTGAACCAATCTAATCCCAAATACACAATCCCAAACCAATCAAATCCTGAATACACAATCCCGAACCAATCCAATCCCGTATAAACAATCCCAAACCAATCTAATCCTGAACCCACAAGCCCGAACCAATCTAATCCTGAACACACAATTCCGAACCAATCTAATCCTGAATACACAATCCTGAACCAATCTAATCCTGAATACACAATCCCAATCCAATCAAATCCTGAATACACAAACCTAAACCAATCTAATCCCAAATACACAATCCCAAACCGATTTAATCCTGAAAACACAATCATGAACCAATCTAATCCGAATAAACAATCCTGAAAAAATCTAATCCTGAATACACAATCCTGAACCAATCTAATCCTGAATACACAATCCCGTACCAATCAAATCCTAAATACATAATTCCGAATCAATCTGATCCTGAATAAATAATTCCAAAACCATCTAATCCCGAATACACATTCCTGAACCAATCTAATCCTGAATACATAATTCCGAACCAATCCAATCCTGAATACATAATTCCAAACCTATCTAATCCCGAATACACAATGCTGAACCAATCTAATCCCGAATACACAATCCTGAACCAATCTAATCCTGAATACACAATCCCAATCCAATCAAATCCTGAATACACAAACCTAAACCAATCTAATCCCGAATACACAATCCCAAACCGATCTAATCCTGAAAACACAATCCTGAACCAATCTAATCTGAATACACAATTCTGAACCAATCTAATCCTGAATACACAATCCTGAACCAATCTAATCCTGAATACACAATCCCAATCCAATCAAATCCTGAATACACAAACCTAAACCAATCTAATCCCGAATACACAATCCCAAACCGATCTAATCCTGAAAACACAATCCTGAACCAATCTAATCCGAATACACAATCCTGAAACAATCTAATCCTGAATACACAATCCCGTACCAATCAAATCCTGAATACATAATTCCAAACCAATCTAATCCTGAATGATAATTCCAAACCCATCTAATCCCGAATACACATTCCTGAACCAATCTAATCCTGAATACACAGTTATGAACCAATCTAATCCTGAATACAGAATTCCAAAAGTTTCTAATCCTGAATACACAATCCCAAACCAATCTAATCCCAAATACACAATCCCGAACCAATCTAATCCTGAATACACAATTCCGAACAAATCTAATCCTGAATACACAATTCCAAACCTATCTAATCCCGAATACACAATCCTGAATCAATCTAATCCCGAATACACAATCCTGAACCAATCTAATCCTGAATACACAATTTCGAACCAATCTAATCCTGAATACAAAACCTCAAATCCATTTAATCCTGAATACATAACCCTGAACCAATCAAATCTCAACCGCACAATCCTAAATGAATATTCTCATGAATACTCAATCCCAAATAAATCCCAAAATTGCAATCCCAAACCAATCTAATCCTGAATACACAATCCCGAACCAATCAAATCCTGAATTCATAAAACCAAACCAATCTAATCATGACTATACAATCCTGAACCAATCTAATCCCAAATACACAATCCCAAACCAATCAAATCCTGAATACACAATCCCAAACCAATCTAATCCCGTATACACAATCGGAAAACAATCTAAACCTGAAAAGACAATCCCGAACCAATCTAATCCACAATACACAATTCCAACCCTATGTAATCCCGAATACACAATCCTGAACCGATCTATTCCTGAATACAGAATCCCGAACCAATCTAATCCCGAAAACACAATCCCGAACCAATCTATTCGTGAATACACAATTCCGAACTAATCTAATCCTGAATACAAAACCTCAAAGTCATTTAATCCTGAATACATAACCCTGAACCAATCATATCCCAACCACACAATCCTCAATGAATATACTCATGAATACTCAATCCCAAATAAATCCCAAATGTGCAATCCCAAACCAATCTAATCCCGATTACACAATCCGAACCAATCTAATCCTTAGTACACAATTCCGAACCAATCTAATCCTGAATACACAATTCCAAACCTATCTGATCCTGAATCCACAATCTTGAACCAATCTAATCCGAAATATACAATCCCAAACCAATCTAATTCCGAATACAAAATCCCAAAACAATCTAATCCAAAATACACAATTCCAAAGCAATCTAATACTGAATACAAAACTCTGAACAAATCTAATCCTGAATACACAATGCAGAACCAATCTAATCCTGAATACACAATTCCGAACAAATCTAATCCTGAATACACAATCCTGAATCAATGTAATCCCGAATACAAAATCCTGAACCAATCTAATCCTGAATATCCAATTTCGAACCAATCTAATCCTGAATACAAAACCTCAAAAACATTTAATCCTGAATACATAACCCTGAACAAAGCAAATCCCAACCACACAATCCGAAATGAATATACTCATGAATACTCAATCCCAAATAAATCCCAAATGTGCAATCCCAAACCAATCTAATCCTGAATACACAATCCTGAACCAATCAAATCCTGAATTCATAAACCCAAATCAATCTAATCGCGAATATACAATCCTGAACCAATCTAATCCCAAATACACAATCCCAAACCAATCAAATCCTGAATACACAATCCCGAACCAATCCAATCTCGTATAAACAATCCCAAACCAATCTAATCCTGAACCCACAAGCCCGAACCAATCTAATCCTGAACACACAATTCCGAACCAATCTAATCCTGAATACACAATCCTGAACCAATCTAATCCTGAATACACAATCCCAATCCAATCAAATCCTGAATACACAAACCTAAACCAATCTAATCCCAAATACACAATCACAAACCGATTTAATCCTGAAAACACAATCCTGAACCAATCTAATCCGAATAAACAATCCTGAAAAAATCTAATCCTGATTACACAATCCTGAACCAATCTAATCCTGAATACACAATCCCGTACCAATCAAATCCTAAATACATAATTCCGAACCAATCTGATCCTGAATAAATAATTCCAAAACCATCTAATCCCGAATACACATTCCTGAACCAATCTAATACTGAATACATAATTCCGAACCAATCCAATCCTGAATACATAATTCCAAACCTATCTAATCCCGAATACACAATGCTGAACCAATCTAATCCCGAATACACAATCCCGAACCAATCTAATCCTGAATACACAAATCCGAACAAATCTAATCCTGAATACACAATTCCAAAACTATCTAATCCTGAATACACAATCCTGAATCAATCTAATCCCGAATATAAAATCCTGAACCAATCTAATCCTGAATACACAATTTTGAACCAATCTAATCCTGAATACAAAACCTCAAAACGATTTAATCCAGAATAAATAACCTTGAACAAATCAAATCCCAACCACACAATCCTAAATGAATATACTCATGAATACTCAATCCAAAATAAATCCCAAATGTGCATTCCCAAACCAATCTAATCCTGAATACACAATCCCGAACCATCAAATCCTGAATTCATAAACCCAAATCAATCTAATCACGAATATACAATCCTGAACCAATCTAATCCCAAATACACAATCACAAACCAATCTAATCCTGAATACACAATCCCAATCCAATCAAATCCTGAATACACAAACCTAAACCAATCTAATCCTGAATACACAATCCCAAACCGATCTAATCCTGAAAACACAATCCTGAACCAATCTAATCCGAATACACAATCCTGAAACAATCTAATCCTGAATACACAATCCCGTACCAATCAAATCCTGAATACATAATTCCGAACCAATCTAATCCTGAATGATAATTCCAAACCCATCTAATCCCGAATACACATTCCTGAACCAATCTAATCCTGAATACACAGTTATGAACCAATCTAATCCTGAATACAGAATTCCAAAAGTTTCTAATCCTGAATACACAATCCCAAACCAATCTAATCCCAAATACACAATCCCGAACCAATCTAATCCTGAATACACAATTCCGAACAAATCTAATCCTGAATACACAATTCCAAACCTATCTAATCCCGAATACACAATCCTGAACCAATCTAATCCTGAATACACAATTTCGAACCAATCTAATCCTGAATACAAAACCTCAAATCCATTTAATCCTGAATACATAACCCTGAACCAATCAAATCTCAACCGCACAATCCTAAATGAATATTCTCATGAATACTCAATCCCAAATAAATCCCAAAATTGCAATCCCAAACCAATCTAATCCTGAATACACAATCACGAACCAATCAAATCCTGAATTCATAAAACCAAACCAATCTAATCATGACTATACAATCCTGAACCAATCTAATCCCAAATACACAATCCCAAACCAATCAAATCCTGATTACACAATCCCAAACCAATCTAATCCTGTATACACAATCGTAAAACAATCTAAACCTGAAAAGACAATCCCGAACCAATCTAATCCACAATACACAATTCCAACCCTATGTAATCCCGAATACACAATCCTGAACCGATCTATTCCTGAATACAGAATCCCGAACCAATCTAATCCCGAAAACACAATCCCGAACCAATCTATTCGTGAATACACAATTCCGAACTAATCTAATCCTGAATACAAAACCTCAAAGTCATTTAATCCTGAATACATAACCCTCAACCAATCATATCCCAACCACACAATCCTCAATGAATATACTCATGAATACTCAATCCCAAATAAATCCCAAATGTGCAATCCCAAACCAATCTAATCCCGAATATACAATCCGAACCAATCTAATCCTTAGTACACAATTCCGAACCAATCTAATCCTGAATACACAATTCCAAACCTATTTGATCCTGAATCCACAATCTTGAACCAATCTAATCCGAAATATACAATCCCGAACCAATCTAATTCCGAATACAAAATCCCAAAACAATCTAATCCAAAATACACAATTCCAAAGCAATCTAATACTGAATACAAAACTCTGAACAAATCTAATCCTGAATACACAATGCTGAACCAATCTAATCCCGAATACACAATTCCGAACAAATCTAATCCTGAATACACAATCCTGAATCAATGTAATCCCGAATACAAAATCCAAAACCAATCAAATCCTGAATACACAATTTCGAACCAATCTAATCCTGAATACAAAACCTCAAAAACATTTAATCCTGAATACATAACCCTGAACAAAGCAAATCCCAACCACACAATCCTAAATGAATATACTCATGAATACTCAATCCCAAATAAATCCCAAATGTGCAATCCCAAACCAATCTAATCCTGAATACACAATCCCGAACCAATCAAATCCTGAATTCATAAACCCAAATCAATCTAATCGCGAATATACAATCCTGAACCAATCTAATCCCAAATACACAATCCCAAACCAATCAAATCCTGAATACACAATCCCGAACCAATCCAATCCCGTATAAACAATCCCAAACCAATCTAATCCTGAACCCACAAGCCCGAACCAATCTAATCCTGAACACACAATTCCGAACCAATCTAATCCTGAATACACAATCCTGAACCAATCTAATCCTGAATACACAATCCCAATCCAATCAAATCCTGAATACACAAACCTAAACCAATCTAATCCCAAATACACAATCCCAAACCGATTTAATCTTGAAAACACAATCCTGAACCAATCTAATCCGAATAAACAATCCTGAAAAAATCTAATCCTGAATACACAATGCGGAACCAATCTAATCCTGAATACACAATCCCGTACCAATCAAATCCTAAATACATAATTCCGAACCAATCTGATCCTGAATAAATAATTCCAAAACCATCTAATCCCGAATACACATTCCTGAACCAATCTAATCCTGAATACATAATTCCGAACCAATCCAATCCTGAATACATAATTCCAAACCTATCTAATCCCGAATACACAATGCTGAACCAATCTAATCCCGAATACACAATCCCGAACCAATCTAATCCTGAATACACAAATCCGAACAAATCTAATCCTGAATACACAATTCCAAAACTATCTAATCCTGAATACACAATCCTGAATCAATCTACTCCCGAATACAAAATCCTGAACCAATCTAATCCTGAATACACAATTTCGAACCAATCTAATCCTGAATACAAAACCTCAAAACCATTTAATCCTGAATACATAACGCTGAACCCATCAAATCCCAACCACACAATGCGAAATGAATATACTCATGAATACTCAATCCCAAATAAATCCCAAATGTGCAATCCCAAACCAATCTAATCCTGAATACACAATCCCGAACCAATCAAATCCTGAATTCATAAACCCAAATCAATCTAATCGCGAATATGCAATCCTGAACCAATCTAATCCCAAATACACAATCCCAAACCAATCAAATCCTGAATACACAATCCCGAACCAATCTAATTCCGTATACACAATCCCAAACCAATCTAATCCTGATCCCTCAAGCCCGAACCATTCTAATCCTGAACACACAATTCCGAACCAATCTAATCCTGAATACGCAATCCTGAACCAATCCAATCCTGAATACACAATCCCAATCCAATCAAATCCTGAATACACAAACCTAAACCAATCTAATCCCGAATACACAATCCCAAACCGATCTAATCATGAAACCACAATCCTGAACCAATCTAATCCAAATACACAATCCTGAAACAATCTAATCCTGAATACAAAATCCTGAACCAAGCTAATCCTGAATACACAATCCCGAACCAATCAAATCCTGAATACATAATTCCGAACCAATCTAATCCTGAATAAATAATTCCAAACCCATCTAATCCCGAATACACATTCCTGAACCAATCTAATCCTGAATACACAGTTACGAACCAATCTAATCCTAAATTCATAATTCCGAACCAATCTAATCCTGAATACAGAATTCCAAACCTTACTAATCCTGAATACACAATCCTGAACCAATCTAATCCCGAATACACAATCCCGAACCAATCTAATACTGAATACACAATTCCGAACAAATCTAATCCTGAATACACAATTCCAAACCTGTCTAATCCCGAATACACAATCCTGAATCAATCTAATCCCGAATACACAATCCTGAACGAATCTAATCCTGAATAAACAATTTCGAACCAATCTAATCCTGAATACAAAATCCTGAACCAAGCTAATACTGAATACACAATCCCGAAACAATCAAATCCTGAATACATAATTCCGAACAAATCTAATCCTGAATAAATAATTCCAAACCAATCTAATCCTGAATACACATTCCTGAACCAATCTAAACCTGAATACGCAGTTACGAACCAATCTAATCCTGAATTCATAATTCCGAACCAATCTAATCCTGACTACAGAATTCCAAACATTTCTAATCCTGAATACACAATCCTGAACCAATCTAATCCAGAATACACAATTCCGAATAATTCTAATCCTGAATACACAATTCCAAACCCATCTAATCCCGAATACACAATCCTGAATCAATCTAATCCCGAATACACAATCCTGAACCAATCTAATCCTGAATACACAATTTCGAACCAATCTAATCCTGAATACAAAATCTCAAAACCATTTAATCCTGAATACATAACCCTGAACCAATCAAATCTCAACCGCACAATCCTAAATGAATATACTCATGAATACTCAATCCCAAATAAATCCCAAAATTGCAATCCCAAACCAATCTAATCCTGAATACACAATCCCGAACCAATCAAATCCTGAATTCATAAATCCAAACCAATCTAATCGTGAATATACAATCCTGAACCAATCTGATCCCATATACACAATCGAAAAACAATCTAATCCTGAACCGACAATCCCGACCCAATATAATCCACAATACACATTTCCAACCCTATCTAATCCCGAATAAACAATCCCGAACCAATCTTTTCCTGAATACACAATTCCGAACTAATCTAATCCTGAATACAAAACCTCAAAGTCATTTAATCCTGAATACATAACCCTGAACCAATCAAATCCCAACCACACAATCCTCAATGAATATACTCATGAATACTCAATCCCAAATAAATCCCAAATGTGCAATCCCAAACCAATCTAATCCCGAATACACAATCCGAAGCAATCTAATCCTTAGTACTCAATTCCGAACCAATCTAATCCTGAATACACAGTTCCAAACCTATCTGATCCTGAATCCACAATCCTGAACCAATCTAATCCGGAATACACAATCCCGAACCAATCTATATACGAATACAAAATCCCAAACCAATCAAATCCAGAATACACAATTCCGACCCAATCTGATTCTGAATACACAATTTTGAACAAATCTAATCCTGAATATACAATCCTGAACCAATCTAATCCTGAATACATAATTCCGAACCAATCTAATCCTGAATATATAATTCCAAACATATCCAATCCCGAATACACAATGCTGAACCAATGTAATCCCGAATACACAATCCCGAACCAATCTAATCCTGAAGACACAATTCCGAACAAATCTAATCCTGAATACACAATTCCAAAACTATCTAAACCTGAATACACAATCCTGAATCAATCGAATCCCGAATACAAAATCCTGAACCAATCTAATGCCGAATACACAAATTCGAACCAATCTAATCCTGAATACAAAACCTCAAAACCATTTAATCCTGAATACATAACCCTGAACAAATCAAATCCCAACCACACAATCCTAAATGAATATACTCATGAATACTCAATCCCAATTAAATCCCAAATGTGCAATCCCAAACCAATCTAATCCTGAATACACAATCCCGAACCAATCAAATCCTGAATTCATAAACCCAAATCAATCTAATCGCGAATATACAATCCTAAACCAATCTAATCCCAAATACACAATCACAAACCAATCAAATCCTGAATACACAATCCCGAATCAATCTAATCCCGTATACACAATCCCAAACCAATCTAATCCTGAACCCACAAGCCCGAACCAATCTAATCCTGAACACACAATTCCGAACCAATCTAATCCTGAATACACAATCCTGAACCAATCTAATCCTGAATACACAATCCCAATCCAATCAAATCCTGAATACACAAACCTAAAACAATCTAATCCCGAATACACAATCCCAAACAGATCTAATCCTGAAAACACAATCCTGAACCAATCTAATCCGAATACACAATCCTGAAACAATCTAATCCTGAATACACAATCCTGAACCAATCTAATCCTGAATACAAAATTCCGTACCAATCAAATCCTGAATACATAATTCCGAACCAATCTAATCCTGAATAAATAATTCCAAACCCATCTAATCCTGAATACACATTCCTGAACCAATCTAATCCTGAATACACAGTTTTGAACCAATCTAATGCTGAATACAGAACTCCAAAACTTTCTAATCCAAAATACACAATCCTGAACCAATCTAATCCCGAATATACAATCCCGAACCAATCTAATCCTGAATACACAATTCCGAACCAATCTAATCCTGAATACACAATTCCAAAACTATCTAATCCTGAATACACAATCCTGAATCAATCTAATCCCGAGTACAAAATCCTGAACCAATCTAATTCTGAATACACAATTTCAAACCAATCTAATCCTGAATACAAAACCTCAAAACCATTTAATCCTGAATACATAACCCTGAACAAATCAAATCCCAACCACACAATCCTAAATGAATATACTCATGAATACTCAATCCAAAATAAATCCCAAATGTGCAATCCCAAACCAATCTAATCCTGAATACACAATCCCGAACCAATCAAATCCTGAATTCATAAACCCAAATCAATCTAATCGCGAATATACAATCCTGAACCAATCTAATCCCAAATACACAATCACAAACCAATCAAATCCTGAATACACAATCCCGAACCAATCTAATCCCGTATACACAATCCCAAACCAATCTAATCCTGAACCCACAAGCCCGAACCAATCTAATCCTGAACACACAATTCCGAACCAATCTAATCCTGAATACACAATCCTGAACCAATCTAATCCTGAATACACAATCCCAATCCAATCAAATCCTGAATACACAAACATAAAACAATCTAATCCCGAATACACAATCCCAAACCGATCTAATCCTGAAAACACAATCCTGAACCAATCTAATCCGAATACACAATCCTGAAACAATCTAATCCTGAATACACAATCCTAAACCAATCTAATCCTGAATACAGAATTCCAAACCTTTCTAATCCTGAATACACAATCCTGAAACTATATAATCCCGAATACACAATCCCGATCCAATCTAATCCTGAATACACAATTCCGAACAATTCTAATCCTGAATACACAATTCCAAACCTATCTAATCCCGAATACACAATCCTGAATCAATCTAATCCCGAATACACAATCCTGAACCAATCTAATCCTGAATACACAATTTCAAACCAAACTAATCCTGAATACAAAACCTCAAAGCCATTTAATCCTGAATATATAACCCTGAACCAGTCAAATCTCAACCGCATAATCCTAAATAAATATACTCATGAATACTCAATCCCAAATAAATCCCAAAATTGCAATCCCAAACCAATCTAATCCTGAATACACAATTCCGTACCAATCTAATACTGAATACACAATTCCAAAACTATCTAATCCTGAATACACAATCCTGAATCAATCTAATCCCGAATACAAAATCCTGAACCAATCTAATCCTGAAAACACAATTTCAAACCAATCTAATCCTGAATACAAAACCTCAAAACCATTTAATCCTGAATACATAACCCTGAACAAATCAAATCCCAACCACACAATCCTAAATGAATATGCTCATGAATAGTCAATCCCAAATAAATCCCAAATGTGCAATCCCAATACAATCTAATCCTGAATACACAATCCCGAACCAATCAAATCCTGAATTCATAAACCCAAATCAATCTAATCGTGAATATACAATCCTGAACCAATCTAATCCCAAATACACAATCACAAACCAATCAAATCCTGAATACACAATCCCGAACCAATCTAATCCCGTATACACAATCCCAAACCAATCTAATCCTGAACCCACAAGCCCGAACCAATCTAATCCTGAACACACAATTCCGAACCAATCTAATCCTGAATACACAATCCTGAACCAATCTAATCCTGAATACACAATCCCAATCCAATCAAATCCTGAATACACAAACCTAAAACAATCTAATCCCGAATACACAATCCCAAACCGATCTAATCCTGAAAACACAATCCTGAACCAAACTAATCCGAATACACAATCCTGAAACAATCTAATCCTGAATACACAATCCTGAACCAATCTAATCCTGAATACAAAATTCCGTACCAATCAAATCCTGAATACATAATTCCGAACCAATCTAATCCTGAATAAATAATTCCAAACCCATCTCATCCCGAATACACATTCCTGAAGCAATCTAATCCTGAATACACAGTTTTGAACCAATCTAATGCTGAATACAGAATTCCAAACCTTTCTAATCCTGAATACACAATCCTGAACCAATCTAATCCCGAATACACAATCCCGAACCAATCTAATTCTGAATACACAATTCCGAACCAATCTAATCCTGAATACACAATTCCAAAACTATCTAATCCTGAATACACAATCCTGAATCAATCTAATCCCGAGTACAAAATCCTGAACCAATCTTATTCTGAACACACAATTTCGAACCAATCTAATCCTGAATACAAAACCTCAAAACCATTTAATCCTGAATACATAACCCTGAACAAATCAAATCCCAACCACACAATCCTAAATGAATATACTCATGAATACTCAATCCCAAATAAATCCCAAATGTGCAATCCCAATACAATCTAATCCTGAATACACAATCCCGAACCAATCAAATCCTGAATTCATAAACCCAAATCAATCTAATCGCGAATATACAATCCTGAACCAATCTAATCCCAAATACACAATCACAAACCAATCAAATCCTGAATACACAATCCCGAACCAATCTAATCCCGTATACACAATCCCAAACGAATCTAATCCTGAACCCACAAGCCCGAACCAATCTAATCCTGAACACACAATTCCGAACCAATCTAATCCTGAATACACAATCCTGAAGCAATCTAATCCTGAATACACAATCCCAATCCAATCAAATCCGGAATACACAAACCTAAACCAATCTAATCCCGAATACACAATCCCAAACCGATCTAATCCTGAAAACACAATCCTGAACCAATCTAATCTGAATACACAATCCTGAAACAATCTAATCCTGAATACACAATCCTAAACCAATCTAATCCTGAATACAGAATTCCAAACCTTTCTAATCCTGAATACACAATCCTGAAACTATATAATCCCGAATACACAATCCCGAACCAATCTAATCCTGAATACACAATTCCGAACAATTCTAATCCTGAATACACAATTCCAAACCTATCTAATCCCGAATACACAATCCTGAATCAATCTAATCCCGAATACACAATCCTGAACCAATCTAATCCTGAATACACAATTTCAAACCAAACTAATCCTGAATACAAAACCTCAAAGCCATTTAATCCTGAATATATAACCCTGAACCAGTCAAATCTCAACCGCATAATCCTAAATAAATATACTCATGAATACTCAATCCCAAATAAATCCCAAAATTGCAATCCCAAACCAATCTAATCCTGAATACACAATTCCGTACCAATCTAATACTGAATACACAATTCCAAAACTATCTAATCCTGAATACACAAACCTGAACCAATCTAATCCTGAATACACAATCCCAATCCAATCAAATCCTGAATACACAAACCTAAAACAATCTAATCCCGAATACACAATCCCAAACCGATCTAATCCTGAAAACACAATCCTGAACCAATCTAATCCGAATACACAATCCTGAAACAATCTAATCCTGAATACACAATCTTGAACCAATCTAATCCTGAATACAAAATTCCGTACCAATCAAATCCTGAATACATAATTCCAAACCAATCTAATCCTGAATAAATAATTCCAAACCCATCTAATCCCGAATACACATTCCTGAACCAATCTAATCCTGAATACACAGTTTTGAACCAATCAAATGTTGAATACAGAATTCCAAACCTTTCTAATCCTGAATACACAATCCTGAACCAATCTAATCCCGAATACACAATCCCGAACCAATCTA
This sequence comes from Carcharodon carcharias, assembly GCF_017639515.1. Taxonomy (NCBI): domain Eukaryota; kingdom Metazoa; phylum Chordata; class Chondrichthyes; order Lamniformes; family Lamnidae; genus Carcharodon; species Carcharodon carcharias. The sequence goes on from NC_054484.1 coordinate 87,878,036, forward strand.
ATCCTGAATACACAATTCCGAACCAATCTAATCCTGAATACACAATTCCAAAACTATCTAATCCTGAATACACAATCCTGAATCAATCTAATCCCGAGTACAAAATCCTGAACCAATCTTATTCTGAATACACAATTTTGAACCAATCTAATCCTGAATACAAAACCTCAAAACCATTTAATCCTGAATACATAACCCTGAACAAATCAAATCCCAACCACACAATCCTAAATGAATATACTCATGAATACTCAATCCCAAATAAATCCCAAATGTGCAATCCCAAACCAATCTAATCCTGAATACACAATCCCGAACCAATCAAATCCTGAATTCATAAACCCAGATCAATCTAATCGCGAATATACAATCCTGAACCAATCTAATCCCAAATACACAATCACAAACCAATCAAATCCTGAATACACAATCCCGAACCAATCTAATCCCGTATACACAATCCCAAACGACTCTAATCCTGAACCCACAAGCCCGAACCAATCTAATCCTGAACACACAATTCCGAACCAATCTAATCCTGAATACACAATCCTGAACCAATCTAATCCTGAATACACAATCCCAATCCAATCAAATCCGGAATACACAAACCTAAACCAATCTAATCCCGAATACACAATCCCAAACCGATCTAATCCTGAAAACACAATCCTGAACCAATCTAATCCGAATACACAATCCTGAAACAATCTAATCCTGAATACACAATCCTAAACCAATCTAATCCTGAATACAGAATTCCAAACCTTTCTAATCCTGAATACACAATCCTGAAACTATATAATCCCGAATACACAATCCCGAACCAATCTAATCCTGAATACACAATTCCGAACAATTCTAATCCTGAATACACAATTCCAAACCTATCTAATCCCGAATACACAATCCTGAATCAATCTAATCCCGAATACACAATCCTGAACCAATCTAATCCTGAGTACACAATTTCAAACCAAACTAATCCTGAATACAAAACCTCAAAGCCATTTAATCCTGAATATATAACCCTGAACCAGTCAAATCTCAACCGCATAATCCTAAATAAATATACTCATGAATACTCAATCCCAAATAAATCCCAAAATTGCAATCCCAAACCAATCTAATCCTGAATACACAATTCCGTACCAATCTAATACTGAATACACAATTCCAAAACTATCTAATCCTGAATACAAAATCCTAATTCAATCTAATCCCGAGTATTAAATCCTGAACCAATCTTATTCTGAATACACAATTTCGAACCAATCTAATCCTGAATACAAAACCTCAAAACCATTTAATCCTGAATACATAACCCTGAACAAATCAAATCCCAACCACACAAGACTAAATGAATATACTCATGAATACTCAATCCCAAATAAATCCCAAATGTGCAATCCCAAACCAATCTAATCCTGAATACACAATCCCGAACCAATCAAATCCTGAATTCAGAAACCCAAATCAATCTAATCGCGAATATACAATCCTGAACCAATCTAATCCCAAATACACAATCACAAACCAATCAAATCCTGAATACACAATCCCGAACCAATCTAATCCCGTATACACAATCCCGAACCAATCTAATCCTGAATACACAATCCTGAACCAATCTAATCCTGAATACACAATCCCAATCCAATCGAATCCTGAATACACAAACCTAAAACAATCTAATCCCGAATACACAATCCCAAACCGATCTAATCCTGAAAACACAATCCTGAACCAATCTAATTCTGAATACAGAATTCCAAACCTTTCTAATCCTGAATACACAATCCTGAACCTATATAATCCCGAATACACAATCCCGAACCAATCTAATCCTGAATACACAATTCCGAACAATTCTAATCCTGAATACACAATTCCAAACCTATCTAATCCCGAATACACAATCCTGAATCAATCTAATCCCGAATACACAATCCTGAACCAATCTAATCCTGAATACACAATTTCAAACCAAACCAATCCTGAATACAAAACCTCAAAGCCATTTGATCCTGAATACATAATCCTGAACCAATCAAATCTCAACCGCACAATCCTAAATGAATATACTCATGAATACTCAATCCCAAATAAATCCCAAAATTGCAATCCCAAACCAATCTAATCCTGAATACACAATTCCGTACCAATCTAATACTGAATACACAATTCCAAAACTATCTAATCCTGAATACACAATCCTGAATCAATCTAATCCCGAATACAAAATCCTGAACCAATCTAATCCTGAATACACAATTTCAAACCAATCTAATCCTGAATACAAAACCTCAAAACCATTTAATCCTGAATACATAACCCTGAACAAATCAAATCCCAACCACACAATCCTAAATGAATATACTCATGAATACTCAATCCCAAATAAATCCCAAATGTGCAATCCCAAACCATTCTAATCCTGAATACACAATCCCGAACCAATCAAATCCTGAATTCATAAACCCAAATCAATCTAATCGCGAATATACAATCCTGAACCAATCTAATCCCAAATACACAATCACAAACCAATCAAATCCTGAATACACAATCCCGAACCAATCTAATCCCGTATACACAATCCCAAACCAATCTAATCCTGAACCCACAAGCCTGAACCAATCTAATCCTGAACACACAATTCTGAACCAATCTAATCCTGAATACACAATCCCAATCCAATCAAATCCTGAATACACAAACCTAAAACAATCTAATCCCGAATACACAATCCCAAACCGATCTAATCCTGAAAACACAATCCTGAACCAATCTAATCCGAATACACAATCCTGAAACAATCTAATCCTGAATACACAATCCTGAACCAATCTAATCCTGAATACAAAATTCCGTACCAATCAAATCCTGAATACATAATTCCGAACCAATCTAATCCTGAATAAATAATTCCAAACCCATCTAATCCCGAATACACATTCCTGAACCAATCTAATCCTGAATACACAGTTTTGAACCAATCTAATGTTGAATACAGAATTCCAAACCTTTCTAATCCTGAATACACAATCCTGAACCAATCTAATCCCGAATACACAATCCCGAACCAATCTAATCCTGAATACACAATTCCGAACCAATCTAATCCTGAATACACAATTCCAAAACTATCTAATCCTGAATACAAAATCCTAATTCAATCTAATCCCGAGTACAAAATCCTGAACCAATCTTATTCTGACTACACAATTTCGAACCAATCTAATCCTGAATACAAAACCTCAAAACCATTTAATCCTGAATACATAACCCTGAACAAATCAAATCCCAACCACACAAGACTAAATGAATATACTCATGAATACTCAATCCCAAATAAATCCCAAATGTGCAATCCCAAACCAATCTAATCCTGAATACACAATCCCGAACCAATCAAATCCTGAATTCAGAAACCCAAATCAATCTAATCGCGAATATACAATCCTGAACCAATCTAATCCCAAATACACAATCACAAACCAATCAAATCCTGAATACACAATCCCGAACCAATCTAATCCCGTATACACAATCCCGAACCAATCTAATCCTGAACCCACAAGCCCGAACCAATCTAATCCTGAACACACAATTCCGAACCAATCTAATCCTGAATACACAATCCTGAACCAATCTAATCCTGAATACACAATCCCAATCCAATCAAATCCTGAATACACAAACCTAAAACAATCTAATCCCGAATACACAATCCCAAACCGATCTAATCCCAAATACACAATCACAAACCAATCTAATCCGAATACACAATCCTGAACCAATCTAATTCTGAATACAGAATTCCAAACCTTTCTAATCCTGAATACACAATCCTGAACCTATATAATCCCGAATACACAATCCCGAACCAATCTAATCCTGAATACACAATTCCGAACAATTCTAATCCTGAATACACAATTCCAAACCTATCTAATCCCGAATACACAATCCTGAATCAATCTAATCCCGAGTACAAAATCCTGAACCAATCTTATTCTGACTACACAATTTCGAACCAATCTAATCCTGAATACAAAACCTCAAAACCATTTAATCCTGAATACATAACCCTGAACAAATCAAATCCCAACCACACAAGACTAAATGAATATACTCATGAATACTCAATCCCAAATAAATCCCAAATGTGCAATCCCAAACCAATCTAATCCTGAATACACAATCCCGAACCAATCAAATCCTGAATTCAGAAACCCAAATCAATCTAATCGCGAATATACAATCCTGAACCAATCTAATCCCAAATACACAATCACAAACCAATCAAATCCTGAATACACAATCCCGAACCAATCTAATCCCGTATACACAATCCCGAACCAATCTAATCCTGAACCCACAAGCCCGAACCAATCTAATCCTGAACACACAATTCCGAACCAATCTAATCCTGAATACACAATCCTGAACCAATCTAATCCTGAATACACAATCCCAATCCAATCAAATCCTGAATACACAAACCTAAAACAATCTAATCCCGAATACACAATCCCAAACCGATCTAATCCTGAACCAATCTAATCCGAATACACAATCCTGAACCAATCTAATTCTGAATACAGAATTCCAAACCTTTCTAATCCTGAATACACAATCCTGAACCTATATAATCCCGAATACACAATCCCGAACCAATCTAATCCTGAATACACAATTCCGAACAATTCTAATCCTGAATACACAATTCCAAACCTATCTAATCCCGAATACACAATCCTGAATCAATCTAATCCCGAATACACAATCCTGAACCAATCTAATCCTGAATACACAATTTCAAACCAAACCAATCCTGAATACAAAACCTCAAAGCCATTTGATCCTGAATACATAACCCTGAACCAATCAAATCTCAACCGCACAATCCTAAATGAATATACTCATGAATACTCAATCCCAAATAAATCCCAAAATTGCAATCCCAAACCAATCTAATCCTGAATACATAATTCCGTACCAATCTAATACTGAATACACAATTCCAAAACTATCTAATCCCGAATACACAATCCTGAATCAATCTAATCCCGAATACAAAATCCTGAACCAATCTAATCCTGAATACACAATTTCAAACCAATCTAATCCTGAATACAAAACCTCAAAACCATTTAATCCTGAATACATAACCCTGAACAAATCAAATCCCAACCACACAATCCTAAATGAATATACTCATGAATACTCAATCCAAAATAAATCCCAAATGTGCAATCCCAAACCATTCTAATCCTGAATACACAATCCCGAACCTATCAAATCCTGAATTCATAAACCCAAATCAATCTAATCGCGAATATACAATCCTGAACCAATCTAATCCCAAATACACAATCACAAACCAATCAAATCCTGAATACACAATCCCGAACCAATCTAATCCCGTATACACAATCCCAAACCAATCTAATCCTGAACCCACAAGCCCGAACCAATCTAATCCTGAACACACAATTCCGAACCAATCTAATCCTGAATACACAATCCTGAACCAATCTAATCCTGAATACACAATCCCAATCCAATCAAATCCTGAAGACACAAACCTAAACTAATCTAATCCCGAATACACAATCCCAAACCAATCAAATCCTGAATTCATAAACCCAAATCAATCTAATCGCGAATATACAATCCTGAACCAATCTAATCCCAAATACACAATCACAAACCAATCAAATCCTGAATACACAATCCCGAACCAATCTAATCACGTATACACAATCCCAAACCAATCTAATCCTGAACCCACAAGCCTGAACCAATCTAATCCTGAACACACAATTCCGAACCAATCTAATCCTGAATACACAATCCTGAACCAATCTAATCCTGAATACACAATCCCAATCCAATCAAATCCTGAATACACAAACCTAAACCAATCTAATCCCGAATACACAATCCCAAACCGATCTAATCCTGAAAACACAATCCTGAACCAATCTAATCCGAATACACAATCCTGAAACAATCTAATCCTGAATACACAATCCTGAACCAATCTAATCCTGAATACAGAATTCCAAACCTTTCTAATCCTGAATACACAATCCTGAAACTATATAATCCCAAATACACAATCCCGAACCAATCTAATCCTGAATACACAATTCTGAACAATTCTAATCCTGAATACACAATTCCAAACCTATCTAATCCCGAATACACAATACTGAATCAATCTAATCCCGAATACACAATCCTGAACCAATCTAATCCTGAATACACAATTTCAAACCAAACTAATCCTGAATACAAAACCTCAAAGCCATTTAATCCTGAATATATAACCCTGAACCAGTCAAATCTCAACCGCATAATCCTAAATAAATATACTCATGAATACTCAATCCCAAATAAATCCCAAAATTGCAATCCCAAACCAATCTAATCCTGAATACACAATTCCGTACCAATCTAATACTGAATACACAATTCCAAAACTATCTAATCCTGAATACACAATCCTGAATCAATCTAATCCCGAATACAAAATCCTGAACCAATCTAATCCTGAATACACAATTTCAAACCAATCTAATCCTGAATACAAAACCTCAAAACCATTTAATCCTGAATACATAACCCTGAACAAATCAAATCCCAACCACACAATCCTAAATGAATATACTCATGAATACTCAATCCCAAATAAATCCCAAATGTGCAATCCCAAACCATTCTAATCCTGAATACACAATCCCGAACCAATCAAATCCTGAATTCATAAACCCAAATCAATCTAATCGCGAATATACAATCCTGAACCAATCTAATCCCAAATACACAATCACAAACCAATCAAATCCTGAATACACAATCCCGAACCAATCTAATCCCGTATACACAATCCCAAACCAATCTAATCCTGAACCCACAAGCCTGAACCAATCTAATCCTGAACACACAATTCTGAACCAATCTAATCCTGAATACACAATCCTGAACCAATCTAATCCTGAACACACAATTCCGAACCAATCTAATCCTGAATACACAATCCTGAACCAATCTAATCCTGAATACACAATCCCAATCCAATCAAATCCTGAATACACAAACCTAAAACAATCTAATCCCGAATACACAATCCCAAACCGATCTAATCCTGAAAACACAATCCTGAACCAATCTAATCCGAATACACAATCCTGAAACAATCTAATCCTGAATACACAATCCTGAACCAATCTAATCCTGAATACAAAATTCCGTACCAATCAAATCCTGAATACATAATTCCGAACCAATCTAATCCTGAATAAATAATTCCAAACCCATCTAATCCCGAATACACATTCCTGAACCAATCTAATCCTGAATACACAGTTTTGAACCAATCTAATGTTGAATACAGAATTCCAAACCTTTCTAATCCTGAATACACAATCCTGAACCAATCTAATCCCGAATACACAATCCCGAACCAATCTAATCCTGAATACACAATTCCGAACCAATCTAATCCTGAATACACAATTCCAAAACTATCTAATCCTGAATACAAAATCCTAATTCAATCTAATCCCGAGTATTAAATCCTGAACCAATCTTATTCTGAATACACAATTTCGAACCAATCTAATCCTGAATACAAAACCTCAAAACCATTTAATCCTGAATACATAACCCTGAACAAATCAAATCCCAACCACACAAGACTAAATGAATATACTCATGAATACTCAATCCCAAATAAATCCCAAATGTGCAATCCCAAACCAATCTAATCCTGAATACACAATCCCGAACCAATCAAATCCTGAATTCAGAAACCCAAATCAATCTAATCGCGAATATACAATCACAAACCAATCTAATCCCAAATACACAATCACAAACCAATCAAATCCTGAATACACAATCCCGAACCAATCTAATCCCGTATACACAATCCCGAACCAATCTAATCCTGAACCCACAAGCCCGAACCAATCTAATCCTGAACACACAATACCGAACCAATCTAATCCTGAATACACAATCCTGAACCAATCTAATCCTGAATACACAATCCCAATCCAATCAAATCCTGAATACACAAACCTAAAACAATCTAATCCCGAATACACAATCCCAAACCGATCTAATCCTGAAAACACAATCCTGAACCAATCTAATTCTGAATACAGAATTCCAAACCTTTCTAATCCTGAATACACAATCCTGAACCTATATAATCCCGAATACACAATCCCGAACCAATCTAATCCTGAATACACAATTCCGAACAATTCTAATCCTGAATACACAATTCCAAACCTATCTAATCCCGAATACACAATCCTGAATCAATCTAATCCCGAATACACAATCCTGAACCAATCTAATCCTGAATACACAATTTCAAACCAAACCAATCCTGAATACAAAACCTCAAAGCCATTTGATCCTGAATACATAATCCTGAACCAATCAAATCTCAACCGCACAATCCTAAATGAATATACTCATGAATACTCAATCCCAAATAAATCCCAAAATTGCAATCCCAAACCAATCTAATCCTGAATACACAATTCCGTACCAATCTAATACTGAATACACAATTCCAAAACTATCTAATCCTGAATACACAATCCTGAATCAATCTAATCCCGAATACAAAATCCTGAACCAATCTAATCCTGAATACACAATTTCAAACCAATCTAATCCTGAATACAAAACCTCAAAACCATTTAATCCTGAATACATAACCCTGAACAAATCAAATCCCAACCACACAATCCTAAATGAATATACTCATGAATACTCAATCCAAAATAAATCCCAAATGTGCAATCCCAAACCATTCTAATCCTGAATACACAATCCCGAACCAATCAAATCCTGAATTCATAAATCCAAATCAATCTAATCGCGAATATACAATCCTGAACCAATCTAATCCCAAATACACAATCACAAACCAATCAAATCCTGAATACACAATCCCGAACCAATCTAATCCCGTATACACAATCCCAAACCAATGTAATCCTGAACCCACAAGCCTGAAACAATCTAATCCTGAAAACACAATTCTGAACCAATCTAATCCTGAATACACAATCCTGAACCAATCTAATCCTGAACACACAATTCCGAACCAATCTAATCCTGAATACACAATCCTGAACCAATCTAATCCTGAATACACAATCCCAATCCAATCAAATCCTGAATACACAAACCTAAAACAATCTAATCCCGAATACACAATCCCAAACCGATCTAATCCTGAAAACACAATCCTGAACCAATCTAATCCGAATACACAATCCTGAAACAATCTAATCCTGAATACACAATCCTGAACCAATCTAATCCTGAATACAAAATTCCGTACCAATCAAATCCTGAATACATAATTCCGAACCAATCTAATCCTGAATAAGTAATTCCAAACCCATCTAATCCCGAATACACATTCCTGAACCAATCTAATCCTGAACACACAATTCCGAACCAATCTAATCCTGAATACACAATCCTGAACCAATCTAATCCTGAATACACAATCCCAATCCAATCAAATCCTGAATACACAAACCTAAAACAATCTAATCCCGAATACACAATCCCAAACCGATCTAATCCTGAAAACACAATCCTGAACCAATCTAATTCTGAATACAGAATTCCAAACCTTTCTAATCCTGAATACACAATCCTGAACCTATATAATCCCGAATACACAATCCCGAACCAATCTAATCCTGAATACACAATTCCGAACAATTCTAATCCTGAATACACAATTCCAAACCTATCTAATCCCGAATACACAATCCTGAATCAATCTAATCCCGAATACACAATCCTGAACCAATCTAATCCTGAATACACAATTTCAAACCAAACCAATCCTGAATACAAAACCTCAAAGCCATTTGATCCTGAATACATAATCCTGAACCAATCAAATCTCAACCGCACAATCCTAAATGAATATACTCATGAATACTCAATCCCAAATAAATCCCAAATTTGCAATCCCAAACCAATCTAATCCTGAATACACAATTCCGTACCAATCTAATACTGAATACACAATTCCAAAACTATCTAATCCTGAATACACAATCCTGAATCAATCTAATCCCGAATACAAAATCCTGAACCAATCTAATCCTGAATACACAATTTCAAACCAATCTAATCCTGAATACAAAACCTCAAAACCATTTAATCCTGAATACATAACCCTGAACAAATCAAATCCCAACCACACAATCCTAAATGAATATACTCATGAATACTCAATCCCAAATAAATCCCAAATGTGCAATCCCAAACCATTCTAATCCTGAATACACAATCCCGAACCAATCAAATCCTGAATTCATAAACCCAAATCAATCTAATCGCGAATATACAATCCTGAACCAATCTAATCCCAAATACACAATCACAAACCAATCAAATCCTGAATACACAATCCCGAACCAATCTAATCCCGTATACACAATCCCAAACCAATGTAATCCTGAACCCACAAGCCTGAAACAATCTAATCCTGAAAACACAATTCTGAACCAATCTAATCCTGAATACACAATCCTGAACCAATCTAATCCTGAACACACAATTCCGAACCAATCTAATCCTGAATACACAATCCTGAACCAATCTAATCCTGAATACACAATCCCAATCCAATCAAATCCTGAATACACAAACCTAAAACAATCTAATCCCGAATACACAATCCCAAACCGATCTAATCCTGAAAACACAATCCTGAACCAATCTAATCCGAATACACAATCCTGAAACAATCTAATCCTGAATACACAATCCTGAACCAATCTAATCCTGAATACAAAATTCCGTACCAATCAAATCCTGAATACATAATTCCGAACCAATCTAATCCTGAATAAATAATTCCAAACCCATCTAATCCCGAATACACATTCCTGAACCAATCTAATCCTGAATACACAGTTTTGAACCAATCTAATGTTGAATACAGAATTCCAAACCTTTCTAATCCTGAATACACAATCCTGAACCAATCTAATCCCGAATACACAATCCCGAACCAATCTAATCCTGAATACACAATTCCGAACCAATCTAATCCTGAATACACAATTACAAAACTATCTAATCCTGAATACAAAATCCTAATTCAATCTAATCCCGAGTACAAAATCCTGAACCAATCTTATTCTGACTACACAATTTCGAACCAATCTAATCCTGAATACAAAACCTCAAAACCATTTAATCCTGAATACATAACCCTGAACAAATCAAATCCCAACCACACAAGACTAAATGAATATACTCATGAATACTCAATCCCAAATAAATCCCAAATGTGCAATCCCAAACCAATCTAATCCTGAATACACAATCCCGAACCAATCAAATCCTGAATTCAGAAACCCAAATCAATCTAATCGCGAATATACAATCCTGAACCAATCTAATCCCAAATACACAATCACAAACCAATCTAATCCGAATACACAATCCTGAACCAATCTAATTCTGAATACAGAATTCCAAACCTTTCTAATCCTGAATACACAATCCTGAACCTATATAATCCCGAATACACAATCCCGAACCAATCTAATCCTGAATACACAATTCCGAACAATTCTAATCCTGAATACACAATTCCAAACCTATCTAATCCCGAATACACAATCCTGAATCAATCTAATCCCGAGTACAAAATCCTGAACCAATCTTATTCTGACTACACAATTTCGAACCAATCTAATCCTGAATACAAAACCTCAAAACCATTTAATCCTGAATACATAACCCTGAACAAATCAAATCCCAACCACACAAGACTAAATGAATATACTCATGAATACTCAATCCCAAATAAATCCCAAATGTGCAATCCCAAACCAATCTAATCCTGAATACACAATCCCGAACCAATCAAATCCTGAATTCAGAAACCCAAATCAATCTAATCGCGAATATACAATCCTGAACCAATCTAATCCCAAATACACAATCACAAACCAATCAAATCCTGAATACACAATCCCGAACCAATCTAATCCCGTATACACAATCCCGAACCAATCTAATCCTGAACCCACAAGCCCGAACCAATCTAATCCTGAACACACAATTCCGAACCAATCTAATCCTGAATACACAATCCTGAACCAATCTAATCCTGAATACACAATCCCAATCCAATCAAATCCTGAATACACAAACCTAAAACAATCTAATCCCGAATACACAATCCCAAACCGATCTAATCCTGAAAACACAATCCTGAACCAATCTAATCCGAATACACAATCCTGAACCAATCTAATTCTGAATACAGAATTCCAAACCTTTCTAATCCTGAATACACAATCCTGAACCTATATAATCCCGAATACACAATCCCGAACCAATCTAATCCTGAATACACAATTCCGAACAATTCTAATCCTGAATACACAATTCCAAACCTATCTAATCCCGAATACACAATCCTGAATCAATCTAATCCCGAATACACAATCCTGAACCAATCTAATCCTGAATACACAATTTCAAACCAAACCAATCCTGAATACAAAACCTCAAAGCCATTTGATCCTGAATACATAACCCTGAACCAATCAAATCTCAACCGCACAATCCTAAATGAATATACTCATGAATACTCAATCCCAAATAAATCCCAAAATTGCAATCCCAAACCAATCTAATCCTGAATACATAATTCCGTACCAATCTAATACTGAATACACAATTCCAAAACTATCTAATCCTGAATACACAATCCTGAATCAATCTAATCCCGAATACAAAATCCTGAACCAATCTAATCCTGAATACACAATTTCAAACCAATCTAATCCTGAATACAAAACCTCAAAACCATTTAATCCTGAATACATAACCCTGAACAAATCAAATCCCAACCACACAATCCTAAATGAATATACTCATGAATACTCAATCCAAAATAAATCCCAAATGTGCAATCCCAAACCATTCTAATCCTGAATACACAATCCCGAACCAATCAAATCCTGAATTCATAAACCCAAATCAATCTAATCGCGAATATACAATCCTGAACCAATCTAATCCCAAATACACAATCACAAACCAATCAAATCCTGAATACACAATCCCGAACCAATCTAATCCCGTATACACAATCCCAAACCAATCTAATCCTGAACCCACAAGCCCGAACCAATCTAATCCTGAACACACAATTCCGAACCAATCTAATCCTGAATACACAATCCTGAACCAATCTAATCCTGAATACACAATCCCAATCCAATCAAATCCTGAAGACACAAACCTAAACCAATCTAATCCCGAATACACAATCCCAAACCAATCAAATCCTGAATTCATAAACCCAAATCAATCTAATCGCGAATATACAATCCTGAACCAATCTAATCCCAAATACACAATCACAAACCAATCAAATCCTGAATACACAATCCCGAACCAATCTAATCACGTATACACAATCCCAAACCAATCTAATCCTGAAAACACAATCCTGAACCAATCTAATCCGAATACACAATTCTGAAACAATCTAATCCTGAATGCACAAATCTGAACCAATCTAATCCTGAATACACAATCCCGTACCCTTCAAATCCTGAATAAATAATTCCAAACCCATCTAATCCCGAATACACATTCCTGAACCAATCTAATCCTGAATACACAGTTATGAACCAATCTAATCCTGAATACAGAATTCCAAACCTTTCTAATCCTGAATACACAATCCTGAACCAATCTAATCCCGAAGACACAATCCCGAACCAATCTAATCCTGAATACACAATTCCGAACAAATCTAATCCTGAATACACAATTCCATAACTATCTAATCCCGAATACACAATACTGAATCAATCTAATCCCGAATACACAATCCTGAACCAATGTAAACCTGAATACACAATTTCGAACCAATCTAATCCTGAATACAAAACCTCAAAGCCATTTAATCCTGAATACATAACCCTGAACCAATCAAATCTCAACCGCACAATCCTAAATGAATATACTCATGAATACCCAATCCCAAATAAATCCCAAAATTGCAATCCCAAACCAATCTAATCCTGAATACACAATCCCGAACCAATCAAATCCTGAATTCATAAAACCAAACCAATCTAATCCCGAATATACAATCCTGAACCAATCTAATCCTGAATACACAATCCCAAACTAATCAAATTCTGAGTACACAATCCCAAACCAATCTAATCCTGAATACACAATTCCAAAGCAATCTAATCCAGAATACACAATCCCGAACCAATCTAATCCTGAATACACATTTCCTAACCTACCTAATCCTGAATACACAATCCCGAACCAATCTAATCCCGAATATACAATCCTGAACCAATCTAATCCCGAATACACAATCCTGTGCCAATCTAATCCTGAATACACATTTCCGAACCAATCTAATCCTGAATACACAATTCCAAACCTATCTAATTCCGAATACACAATCCTGAACCAATCTAATCCTGACTACACAATCCTGAACCAATCTAATCCCGAATAGACAATCCCGAACCAATCTAATCCTGAATACACAATCCCAAACCAATCTAATCCCGAATACACAATCCTGAACCAATCTAATCCTGAATACAAAACCTCAAAGCCATTTAATCCTGAATACATAATCGTGAACCAATCAAATCCCAACCACACAATCCTAAATGAATATACCCACGAATACTCAATCCCAAATAAATCCCAATTGTGCAATCCGAAACCAATCTAATTCTGAATTCACAAACCCAAACCAATCTTATCCCAAATATACAATCCTGAACCAATCTAATCCTGAATACACAATCCCAAACCAATCTAATCCCAAATACACAATCCTGAACCAATCTAATCCTGAATACAAAACCTCAAAGCCATTTAATCCTGAATACATATTCCTGAACCAATCAAATCCCAACCACACAATCCTAAATGAATATACTCACGAATACATAATTCTAAACAAATCCCAAATGCACAATCCCAAACAAATTTAATCCTGAATACACAATCCCGAACAAATCTAATCCTGAATTCACAAACCTCAACCAATCTAATTCCGAATACACAATCCCGAACCAATCTACTCCTGAAAACACAACCCCGAAGCAATCTAATCCTGAATACACAATTCCAAATCTGTCTAATCCCGAATACACAATCCTGAACTAATCTAATCCTGAATACACAATCCCGAACCAATCAAATCACGAATACACAATCCTGAACCAATCTAATCCTGAATACACAATTCTGAACTAATCTAATCCTGAATACACAATTCCAAACCTATCTAATCCCGAATACACAATCCTGAACCAATCTAATCCTGAATACAAAAACTCAAAGCCATTTAATCCTGAATTCATAACCCTGAACCAATCACACAATCCTAAATGAATATACTCACGAATACTCAATCCCAAATAAATCCCAAATGTGCAATCCCGAACCAATCTAATCCTGAATCCACAATCCCGAACCAATCAAATCCTGAATTAACAAACCCAAACCAATCTAATCCCGCATATACAATCCTGAACCAATCTAATCCTGAATACACAATCCCAAACTAATCAAATCCTGAGCACACAATCCCAAACCAATCTAATCCCGAATACACAATCCCGAACCAATCTAATCCCGAATACACAATCCTGAACCAATCAAATCCTGAATTAACAAACCCAAACCAATCTAATCCCGAATATACAATCCTGAACCAATCTAATCCCGAATACACAATCCCAAACCAATCAAATCCTGCCTACACAATTCCAAACCAATCTAATCCTGAATACACAATCCCAAACCAATCTAATCCCGAATACACAATCCCGAGCCTATCTAATCCTGAATACACAATTCCGAACCAATCTAATCCTGAATACACAATTCCAAACCTATCTAATTCCGAATACACAATCCTGAACCAATCTAATCCTGACTACACAATCCTGAACCAATCTAATCCCGAATACTCAATCCCGAACCAATCTAATCCTGAATACACAATCCCAAACCAATCTAATCCCGAATACACAATCCTGAACCAAGCTAATCCTGAATACAAAACCTCAAAGCCATTTAATCCTGAATACATAATCCTGAACCAATCAAATCCCAACCACACAATCCTAAATGAATATACTCACGAATACTCAATCCCAAATAAATCCCAAATGTGCAATCCGAAACCAATCTAATTCTGTATTCACAAACCCAAACCAATCTAATCCCGAATATACAATCCTGAACCAATCTAATCCTGAATACACAATCCTGAACCAATCAAATCCTGAATCCACAATCCCCAACCAATCAAATCCGGAATGCACAATCCCAAACCAATCTAATCCCGAATACGAAACCTCAAATCCATTTAATCCTGAATACACAATCCTGAACCAATCAAATCCCAACCACACAATTCTAAATGAATATACTCATGAATACACAATCCCAAACAAATCACAAATGCACAATCACGAACCAATCTAATCCTGAATACACAAGCTCAAACCAATCTAATCTCAAATTCACCACCCCAAACTAATCAAATCCCAACCATATATTCCCAAACCAATCTAATCCCCATGACACAATCCAGTTCTCCTTTTCTTTTCCCAGTTCCCCTTCCCCTTCCCTTTCCCATTCGCAGTTCTGCTTTCCCAGTTCCCCTTACACGGTTCCGCTTCATCGTGCCCTGCTCTGCCCTCAAGATTTCCTATCCTTTTCCCAGTTCCTCTTCCCAGTTCAGCTCCACCTTTCCCTCTTGCCCTTTCTCAGTTCCTATTCACTTTTCTCAGTCTCTCTTTGCCTAACCCAGTTCCCCATCACTTTTCCAGTCACCCTTCACCTTTCCTTGCTCCTCTTTTCCTTTTATAATTCCCCTTTGACTATCCCAGTTTCCTTTTGCTTTGCCTGGGGCTCCAAGAATTCTGAACCCAGTGTCTGTGTTTATAACCAGGATGAGCTTCAGCAGATGTTGAAGTGATTCTGTTGGCTGCAGTTGAACAACATACCGGCTATGATTTGGATATCTTCCATGCTTTTGCCATATAAACAGTGAGCAGCAGTGACAACCCATTGAGGACTGAGTAACACAGCACCACATTCCATGCCCCCTTTGTACATCAGCAGCATCTATGTATAAAGATATAGACTGGAGTCAAAAGAAGGTGTTTGGGAAGACCCAATGGGTTTGGATGTGAAAAGCTCATAGTAACATAAATGAGAGAACAAAACAAGTGACAGTGAGGATTAGATGCCCATCCTCCCACCAAGGAGGAGATGGGAATTTGCTTCAATTGATCAACATTGATTAATAACACCCAGGACCTGAGAAATTGCTCAATGGGAAGATGGATATATGCGGAAATTCACAGAGATTAAATTACAGATCAAATGGCTTCTGCTGAAACTTTACAACTCCATGTTATATCACATTTTTCCAGACGCAGACAGGCCATTTGATCCAACAATTCTGTTTGTGTTTTTCAGCATATCACCCAGCTCTCCATACCCTTTCATACCTCACCCAGTCTAATCCCACTCTCCAGCTCACCCCCCATACAATTTAATACCCCACCCAGTCTAATCCCACTCTCCAGCTCACCCCCCATACAATTTAATACCCCACCCAGTCTAATCCCACTCTCCAGCTCACTCCCCATACAATTTAATACCCCACCCAGTCTAATCCCACTATCCAGCTCACCCCCCATACAATTTAATACCCCACCCAGTCTAATCCCACTCTCCAGCTCACTCCCCATACAATTTAATATCCCACCCAGTCTAATCCCACTCTCCAGCTCATTCCCCATACAATTTAATACCCCACCCAGTCTAATCCCACTCTCCAGCTCACCCCCCATACAATTTAATACCCCACCCAGTCTAATCCTACTCTCCAGCTCATTCCCCATACAATTTAATACCCCACCTAGTCTAATCCCACTCTCCAGCTCACCCCCCATACAATTTAATACCCCACCCAGTCTAATCCCACTCTCCAGCTCACCCCCATACAATTTAATACCCCACCCAGTATAATCCACTCTCCCGCTCACTCCTCACGCCCTTTAATATTCCACCCAGTCTAATCCCACTCTCCCACTCACTCTATCCAGAATTTCCATTAATTCCCCCTTAATTTACTATCCTCTCCTCTCACTGGGTCCACCTCACATTTAATTGTTTTTTTACTGACATATATGTAGAAAGTCTTGCTGTTTTTTTTTAATAACCTTTGAGAATCTCTTCTAATTTTCCCTGTACAATTATTTACCCTTCTCTTAACCATTGTTCAAATTCTCTGTTATTTCCATCATCCCTCTAGGCTCCATGCAGTGTCAGTCGGTTTCGAACTCTTTGGCTGGAATTTTCCCATCCCACCCACGGGCAGGAATGGAGAATCCAGCAGCAGGAAAAAAGTTGCAAGTCCGCCCTCATAAAACAAGTTGCAATTCTCCCGAGTGTCTGTTCATGAGTCAGTTATCCCGCGGGCTAGTGGCACAAACACCATTTGCGTTCGTTAGCATGCCATGAATGCTCATTAAAACAGCTGATCACCGGAATATTGCCCCTCCTTCCAATCTTCCGTCACCATCAGCGGGAAATTATGCCAGCTTCAAAGCTCTTTGGAAAAGGGTGGCCAGCACGAGTCGGACCTCAGTTCACTGGTAAATTGGAGGTGAGTGGAACATGCCTGCCATAGCCCTGCGCTGGTCTTGTTGTGATGAACACCACTCTGCTGGGGCTGTAGGGTTGGTCTGCTCCTGCTCTTTGCTTTCATTGTCCTGAGGAACACCAATGTGCTGTGGTACTCATACAGGCCTCCACTTTCAGAGACCAGCACTTCAACCGGGGTTGGGCAGCTGGGAGGGAAGGCTGTGGAATGGGTGTGTGAGGGAAGGGCAAACATGATGGGGGCCTTTCTGGGATCACCCTCTAACCTCTTGTTGCTGCAAGAGTGAGCAGGAGCCTGCTTAGAAAGAAAGGAGGAAGGCCTCTTCGTGACAAAAGCCAATGGCTTCATTAGCGCTGTTAAAGAGCTATTCACAACTCAGTGGTTTTACATCACAGTGGCTGCATCTCAAGACTAACACATAAGGAATGTAAAATTTGAGAATGCAGGCAATAGTGAAGGAGGCACAGCTGTATCATATATGGCTTTCCATCAGTGAAGGCCTGTCACGTGTTCGCCAGAATTGACACCTCTAATGGGACAATGGCCATCTACTTGTTGACCATGCACAACTGATTGGTCATTAATATGCCACATCAGAAATTGGAGCACAGAGCTAGGTTGGGTCATTCATCTCACTGAAACTTTAGCATCCCACTCAGGGCTGAAGATGTGACATATCTGTGATGCCACCTTGGTCACCTCGATGTGTGTGCTAGTGTCTCAGGGACAAGGCGGCATCAGCCACCATGCAAGTAGGGCATAAAAAAACTATGGACCCTTACAGTCTCCAAACGTTTCATCTTCTGAGCTTCACTTTCTTGCCACTTGAATCGTTAATGTTTCAACGTTTCCTTTCAGAGAGTAGACAAAAGCCGATATGCATCCAGGGCTCAATGCTGCTTTTGTCAAGGTCCTAATGTAATGGAGGAAGCGAAGGAGGGAGAGGCGACTCCGTGCACAGCTCCAGCAGGAGGGACATGGTCATGCAGAGACAGACCATGAACAGGAGGGTCAGGAGGAGAGACCCAGACAATGGGGGAGACTCACCAGACTTGAGGCTTATCATCCAAGATCCTCCTATTTACAAATGAGTGAGAGGCAATGCTGGACACATCTGCGCTTGTCCCGAGCTCTGGTATATCACATATGCCACATTCTTCATGAAGACCTGAGCCATGTGGAGTTGGAGGGAATCCCCTGCCAGTGGCTTTTAAGGTGATCGCAGCACTCAGTTTCCTGGCCTCTGGTTCTTTCCAAGGGTCAATAGGGAACCTGTATAGCATCTCTCAGTCCGCAACACATCGATGCATAAAGGAGGTCACAGATGCCCTTTACAGGAAGGCCCATCATTATGTCATGTTTACTCTGGACGAGGATAGCCAGGCTGTGAGATTCACTGGCTTGGCTGCCATCTCAGGCTTCCCAAGAGCGCAGGCTGCAGTAGACTGTACCCATGTGGCTATATGGGCTCCATGGCAACAGGCCCTAATGTTTATAAACCATTTATAAAAGGGCTATCATTCCATCGATGTACAACTGGTGTGTGATCACCAGAAGCACATATTGCACGTTTGTGCACGGTAACCTGGGAGTTGCCATTACTCCTATATCCTGAGTCACTCCCAGGTGCCTGAGATTTTCGAGGGGTCATTACATCTGCAGGGCTGGCTGCTTGGGGATAAGGGGCACCCACTGAATCGCTGGCTGATGACAATGGAGCTTTGACCTCAGAGTCTCCAAGGAGAGGTACAATGCTGCTCACAGCACCACACACTCCCTTACAGAGCAGACCATAGGGCGCTGAAGTTGCGCTTCAGGTGCTTGGATCGCTAAGGTGGCTCCCTACAATACACTCACGACAGGGTTTCCCATGACATCGCAGTGTGTTGTGCCCTTCACAATCTGGCAATGCAGAGAGGTGAACCCCTGCCAGAGGATGAACTGGAAGAAGATGAGAGCTCATCGGAGGATGAAGATCCTGAGGTCCAAGAACCTCAGGAGGATGCTGAGGGTCAGTATGAGCGCGATGATGCCATGAAGGAAGGAAGACATAAGAGACGTACCCATGATAAGTTAATCGCTGACAGGTTCCAGGAAGAGAAAGTCAAGTGAGGGAATATGGCCACATCTCTCCAATGCCCTCACTGCCATTTTCTTTTAGCTCAGGAGCTGTCCACCCACTTGCAGTGAGAACTAGTCCCATGTTCACACTTTCCTCATGAATCTCCAGGCCATGATCTCTGCTTTGGTCCGTGAGGTCCTGTGAGTGAGCTCACTCTGGGAACTGAGAGTCCGCTGAGGAACATGAGCGATGCCAGAGAAGAATTGAAGCCTCCGCTGCCATCTAGTGATGTAAACACTGCTGTGACTGAGATGGGGACATGCCCAGGGATCTCCTCCTCCCGTGTTTGTCTTATCTTCTGCTGCTACCACTGAGACTCTTTCCTCCATCCCCAGCCCCTTTCCGATCCCCCAATTTCCAATAATTTATAATATTTTTACACATATATTTTTCTTTTCCCTCCCATTTTTAAATTTATTTTGATCTATTGTTTCATCTCCACCTTTTAGCTCATTTTGATCCCTTCCCCCCACCCCCACTAGGGCCATCTGCCACTTGCTCGTCCTGCTTTCCACCCTTAATGTCCCCATTAACACATCCTTTAGATAATATCACCACCGTCAACACCCCTTTGTCCTTTTGTCTATGACATCTTTGACAATAGCTTCTTGGCCTCCACCTATTACTGGCCCCCGATTAAGCTTGACCTGTCCCACCCACCCCCCTCTACCAGCTTGTATTTCATCTCATTTCTATATGTCTTAGTTCTGATGAAGGGTCATACGGACTCAAAACGTCAACTGTATCCCTCTCTGCAGATGCTGTCAGACCTGCTGAGTTTTTCCAGGTATTTTTGTTTTTAATCAGCCAAGAGGACTTTCCTGACAATTGCTGTGAATAGGAGCTGCTTCTGCTTCTGACCTTCGGGGAGCTTCGTGGTTTTTCAGGTGGGCTTTGCAAAGAACCACAAAGCTGCCTGAAGGTCAGAAGCAGCAGCGCAGCAACTGTGAGTGAAGCTGACCCGAAAGAGCTGCTTTAAAAAAATTGGAACTGTCAGGCTGAATGTTCTGATTTTTTTTTAAATTTGCCTTTCAGGTCTTCTGCTCGGTCTGGACACCATTTACAACACTGAGCCCAGGCCACCCCTAGCTTCCTGGGCCCTGGTGTTTGGCACTGTCTGCACCCCACTCTCCCACTCTAGTTCCAGTGAAGTCCAATGCAAGCTGGAGGCTCCGCATCTCATCTTCTGATTAGGCACGTTATAGCCCCCTAGGTTCAACATTGAGTTCAACAACTTCAGACCATGAGCTCTGTTTGCTGTTTTGAATTTTTCCCTGCAAGTGACAGTCTGTATCCAGTTCTCCTATTTTTGCTTTCAGACACCGTTGACATTTATTCTGCTATTAACACATTCTGCCATTTTTCATTCAGACAAAACTGACCTTTATTCTGCTATTAACACCTAAGATGGACCAATGCTTTGTATCTTTAACATTATCATTACCATTCCCTTTATCTTGGGCTCAAAGACATCTTTGTCATTTAATCTCCCCTGACCTCAAAGCTATCACTGGCCTTCTCTCTTGCTTTATCTACCCCATTCCCCCTTTTTCAACAGTGTATAACCTATCACCTTCCTACCTCTCTTCAGTTCCGAAGAAGAGTCATATTGGACTCGAGATGTTAATTCTGTTCCTCTCTCCACAAATGCTGCCAGACCTGCTGAGCTTTTCCAGCGCTTTAAATTTTATTTCAGACCTCCAACATCAGTAGTATTTTGCTTTTATTAATGTGTTTTGTAAATATTGGCACTGAATAAGAAGCAAAGATACCAAAGTCACTCTGTAGAATATATCAGTTGTGGTCGGCTTGTAGCACCATAACCAGGACTTGAGCACCCAATTCTCAGACGAGCATTGCCCCCATGAATAAAGAGCACATAGATTCAGTGGGGTATGTTTGGGATTGGATGAGATTCTTAGACAGAAAGATTTCAAATATTGAAATGGTTTGAGAATGTTAAGGTGGGTCTAACAGTGGGTTTTCCAAATCCTGAAAGTTGTTGAAAAGAAAAATGCGGACAGATTCCTGTTCCCATTGGTTGGTGCATCAGTAACAAGAGGGCACAGGCTGAGGCAGATCTCCATTAGAATGAAAGGGGAAGTTAATAATGGATTGCATTTGCCATCCATTCACTAAGTGAAAGCATTTGCTGCTGATCGTGAAGAAAGTTGTTGGCAAAGGTCCAGTAATCACTGTGGCATGGATTTCACCTTGCCCAACACTAATTTAAATCTGGTGCCATGCCAAGAAGATTTCAAGATGTCCAGCAGCAGTGATGTCACCAAGCAGAGTAAGTAGCCAGTCACATTGAAGAATTCTCACAGACAGCAACAGCAAATGAGGGAAGCAAAGCACACTAGTTATATTTCAATTCCACCAGAAGTTGCTGTCAGTCTCAGTTATAAAGATAGTGAACATAGACTGATTTGTTATTATAACCTGGGCCATTGTGCTCATAGAGCTTTAAAAAAAATTATTCATGGGACGTGGGCGTCGCTGAATAGACCAACATTTATTGCCCATCCCTAATTGCCCTTGAGAAGGTGGTGGTGAGCTGCCTTCTTGAACCGCTGCAGCCCATGTGGTGTAGGTACACCCACAGTGCTGTTAGGAAGGGACTCAGTGACAGTAAAGGAACGGCGAATCAGTTCCAAGTCAGGATGGTGAGCGACAGGGAGGGGAGTTTCCAGGTGGTGGTGTTCCCAAGGGGAGAATTTTTTCTATGGCAAGCGGTCTGGGCGGGAGCAGATGGGGGTGGGCGTGGAACTGATCACCGCCAGCGATCGGCTGTGCACTGCCATTTTACGCGGGCGGGCCAGTTAAGGCCTGCCCAGTGTGACGCGCAGCCAGTAGTGCTCAGTGCTACCTGTGCGGGCGAGGGGAGGACAGAGCTGCTTCAGGGAGATGGAATGGATTAGAAAACTTTTTAGTAAATAAAATAAAAATTTATTTAAACATGTCCCCTCATGTGAGCTGGGACATGTTTGTGAAGTTAGGAAAATTGATTTATTTTATAAAAGTTTCATGAAACCTCATCCCGCCCGTGGCTGAGGTTTCATGAAAAACGCGAAGGCCGCTCGGGCTCTTCACCTGCCGCCAACCTTAAGGCTGGACGGGCAGCGTTCCTAACAAGTTTAATTACTTTTTTTAATGGTCTTAACAGGCCGTTGGCAGTTCAGTGGGCACACAGCCGCCTCCGACGCACGCCCGCTGAATGAAATATCAAAATGACACACAATGACGTTCAGACGCACGCCTGACATCATCGCGCGTCATTTTACGTGTCGACATGTTGGGCCTGCCCCCACATGCCAAAGTGTAAGATTCAGCCCCATCTATCCGCTGCCCTTGTCCTTCGAGATGGTAGTGGTCATGGGATTGGAAGCTGCTGTCTAAGGAGCCTTGGTGTGTTACACATGAACATACGAATTAGGAGCAGGAGTAGGCCACTCGGCCCCTTGAGCCTGGTCCACCATCCCAGTAGATCACGGCTGATCTGATTGTAACCTCAACTCCACATTCCCACCTACTCCCGATAACCTTTCACCTCCTTGCTTATCAGGAATCTATCGAGCTCTGCCTTAAAAATATTCAAAGACTCTGCTTCCACCATCTTTTGAGGAAGAAAGTTCCAAAGACTTACAACCTTCTGGGAGAAAAAATTTCTCCTAATCTCCGTCTTAAATGGATGACTGCTTATTTTTAAACTGTGGCCCCTAGTTCTAAATTCTCCCACAAGGGGAAACATCCTCTCCACATCCACCCTATCAAGACCTCTCAGGAGCTTAAATGCTTCAATTAAATCGCCTCTTACTCTTCTACACTCCACCGGATACAAGCCTAGCCTGTCCGACCTTTCCCTATAAGACAACCCTCCCATTCCACTTTTTGGTCTAGTAAACCTTCTCTGAACTGCTTCCAACACGTTTACACCCTTCCTTAGTTCCTGCAGTGCACTTTGTAGATGATACACACTGCTGACACAGTGCGTCAGTGGTGGGGTGAGTGAATGTTTGTGGATGTGATGCCAATCAAGAGGGCTGCTTTGTCTTGGATGGTGTCCAGCTTCTTGAGTGTTGTGAGAGCTGCACTCATCCAGGCAAGTGGAGAGCATTCCATCACATTCCTTACTTGTGCCTTTAGATGGTGGACAGGCTTTGGGGAGTCAGGAGGTGGGTTACTTGCCACAGGAATCCTAACCTTTGACCTGCTTTTGTAGCCACAGTATTTATATGGCTAGCCCAGTTCAGTTTCTGGTCAATGGTAACCCCCAGGATGTTGATAGTGGGGGATTCAGCAATGGTAATGCCATTGAATGTCAAAGAGAGACGGTTAGACTATCTCATGTTGGAGATGGTCATTGTCTGGCATTTGTGTGGCATGAATGTTACTTGCCACTTGTCAGCCCAAGTCTTGATATTGCCCAGGCATTTGGACATGAACTACTTCAGTATTTGAGGAGTTGCGAATGGTGCTGAACATTGTGCAATCATCAGCGAACATCCCCACTTCTGACCTTATGATGGAAGGAAGGTCATTGATGAAACAGTTGAAGATGGTTGGGCGAGGACACTGCCCTGAGGAACTCCTGCAGTGATGTCCTGGAGCTAAGATGACTGACTTCCAGCAACCACAACCATCTTCCTTTGTGCTAGGTATGATTCCAACCAGCAGAGAGTTTCCCCCCTGATTCCCATTGACTCCAGTTTTGCTAGGGATCCTTGATGCCACACTTGGTCAAATGCAGCCTTGATGGCAAGGGCAGTCACTCTTACCTCACCTCTGGAGTTCAGCTCTTTTGTCTTTGGTTGAACCAAGGTCAGGAGCTGAGTGCCCTGGCGGAACCCAAACTGAGCGTCAGTAAGCAGGTTTTTGCTAAACAAGTGCTGCTTAATAGCATTGTTGATGATCCCATCCATCGCTTTGCTGATGATTGAGAGTAGACTCCTGGGGCAGTAATTGGCCGGGTTGGTTTGTCCTGCTTTTTGTCTACATATCCGGGCAATTTTCCATAGAGCCGGGTAGATACCAGTGTTGTAGCTGCACTGGAACAGCTTGGCTAGGGTCGCTGCAAGTTCTGGAGCACAAGTCTTCAGTACAATTGCTGGAATATTGCCAGGGCCCACAGCCTTTGCACTATCCTGTGCCTTCAGCCCCTTCTTGACATCATGTGGAGTGAATCGAATTGGCTGAAGACTGACATTTGTGATGCTGGGGCCTCCAGAGGAGGCTGAGATGGATAATCCACTCAGCACTTCTGGCTGAAGATTGTTGTGAATGCTTCAGCTTTATCTTTTGAGGATATGGAACTCATAAATATAAGGCCCAGCTGAAACCAAAACGTTCAAGACAGTTAATCAAGGCATTGAGGTAATTGGATAAATATTTAAAATATTAACAGATTTGGGCAAAAAGCAGGGAAGCGGGATTATAATAACTAGGTCAGGTAGCAATAGTACAATGGGTTGAATGAGTTGATATTTCTTTATTGAGTGCTAGTTGCTAATTACTAATCATGTTTGGTGTTGGATATGTAGTGTCAGGAAGAGCACAGTACAATCACAATACATTGGCAGCATTAATTCTTCTTTACCTGCCATGGAAATTCTCCTTTCAAAGCGTCAAATCCACCAACGATTCTCCCCTTTTTCTCAATGTCATCAGACTTGCTCATTGTTTTCATCAAAACTGGCACTTTTCCACATGGATAGCGCACTTTTAAAATAAAAGTCTTCCATCAAAATAGATTTTTATCAATGAAATTCAATAAACTTAAGATTATTGGATTAAGGCCGAATATCCTGAAACTGTGAAGCCTGGGTGAAATTCAGAGTTCCACATCAACACAATCAGGAGCAATATTTTCACAGAATGTCACAGGAAGAAGGGATGAACAGAACCAAAATTGACTGCTGCTTTATCAGGTATGGAAAGAGGTGATGATTTTCATATAGCAGTGTAACAATGGCTGCGGTGATGGGAGATTTGATAACAGACATTCCTGTTATCAGTGAATTATAGGATTCCTGCTGTCAGTGAATTATAGGATTCCTGCTGCCAGTGAATTATAGGATTCCTGCTGCCAGTGAATTATCAGATTCCTGATATTAGTGAGTGAAAGGAATCATGATCTCAGTGAATTATAGGATTCCAGCTGTCAGTGAATTATAAGACTCCTACTGTCAGTGAATTATAGCATTCCTGCTGCCAGTGAATTATAGCACTCCTGCTGCCAGTGAATTATAGGATTCCTGCTGTAGGTGAGTAATAGGATTCATGAATTCAGTGAGTTATAGGATCCCTGACCTCAGTGAATTATAGGATTCATGCTGTAAGTTAATTATAGCGTCCTGATAGCAGTGAGTTATAGGATTCCTGCTGCTTGTGAATTATAGGACTGCTGCTGCCAGGGAATTATATGATTCCTGCTGTCAGTTAATTATAGGACTCCTGATTCCTGTGAATTATAGGATTCCTGCTGTCAGTGAATTATAGGATACCTGCTGTCAGTGAATTATAGGATTCCTGCTGTAGGTGAGTAATAGGATTCTTGAATTCAGTGAGTTATAGGATTCCTATTTCAGTGAATTCTAGGTTTCGTGATATCAGTCAGTTTTAGGATTCCTGATTTCATTGAATTATAGGTTTCCGGATTTCAGTGAGCTATAGGATTTCTGCTGCCAGTGAATTGTAAGATTCCTGTTGTCAGTGAATTATAGGATTCCTGCTGTCAGTGAATTATAGGATTCCTGCTGCCAGTGAATTATAAGATTACTGCTGTCAGTGAATTATAGAATTCCTGATATCATAGAATTATAGGATTCCTGCTATCAGTGAATTACAGGACTCCTGCTGCCTGTGAATTATAGGGTCCTGCTGTCAGTGAGTTATAGGATTCCTGATTTCAGTGCGTTATATGATTCTTGATTTCAGTGAATTCTAAGTTTCCATATATCAGTCAGTTTTAGGATTTCTGATTTCATTGAATTATAGGTTTCCTGATTTCAGTGAGTTATAGGATTCCAGCTGCTAATGAATTATAGGATTCCTGCTGTCAGTGAATTATACCATTCCTGCTGTCAGTGGATTATAGGAAACCTCCTTGCAGTGATTTATAGGATTCCCACAGGCAGTGAATTATGTAATTCATGATACCAGTGAGTTACAGGATTCCTGATCACAGTGAATTATATGCTTCATGCTGTCAGTGAGTTATACGATTCTTGCTGTCAGTGAATTATAGGATTCCTGATATCAATGAGTTATAGGATTCAAGCTGCCAGCGAATTATAGGATGCCTGCTGTCAGTGAATTATAGGATTCCTGATATTAGAGAGTTATAGGATTCCTGATCACAATGAATTATATGATTCATACTGTCAGTGAGTTATAGGAATCCTGATCTCAGTGAGTTATGGCATTCCTGCTGTCAGTCAATAAAGGGCTTCCTGATCTCAGTGAGTTATAGGATTCCTAATCACAATTAATTATAAGATTCATGCTGTCAGTGAGTTATAGGATCCCTGCTGTCAGTCAATTATAGGATTGCTGATATTTGTGAGTTATAGGATTCTTAATCTCAGTGGATTATAGGATCTTTGATTTCAGTGAGTTATAAGATTCCTGATATTAGTGAGTTATAGGATTCTTGATCTCAGTGAGTTGTAGGATTCCTGATGTCAGTGAATTATAGGATTCATGCTGTCAGTTAATTATATGTTTCCTGTTAGCAGTGAATTATAGGACTCCTGCTGCCAGTGAATTATATGATTCCAGCTGTCAGTGAATTAAAGGACTTCTGCTATCAGTGAATTATACCATTCCCACTATTACTGGATTATAGGACAGCTGCTGCCAGTGAATTAAAGGATTCCTGCTGCCGGTGAATTATAGGACACCTGCTGTCAGTTAATAATAGGATTCCTGCTGCCAGTGAATTATAGGACTCCTGTTGTCAGTGAATTATAGCATTCCTGCTGCCAGTGAATTATAGGATTCCTGATATCAGTGATTTATAGGATTCCTGTTGCCAGTGAATTATGGGATCCCTGATGTCAGTGAGTTATAGGATTCCTGATATCAGAGAATTATAAGATTCCTGCTGTCAGTGGATTATGGGATTCCTGCTGTCAGTCAGTTTTAGGATTCCGGATCTCAGTGAATTATAGGATTCCTGCTGTCAGTGAATTATAGGTTTACTGATCTCAGTGAGTTATAGGATTTCTGATCTCAGTGAGTTATAGGATTCCTGCTGTCAGTGATTTATAGGTTTACTGATCTCAGTGAGTTTTGGGATTCCTGATCTCAGTGAGTTATAGGATTCCTGATCTCAGTGAATTATAGGATTCCTGATCTCAGTGAATTATAGGATTCATGCTGTCAGTTAATTACAGGGTCCTGATAGCAGTTAATTATAGGATTCCAGATAACAGTGAGTTATAGGATTCCTGCCGTCAGTGAATTATTGGATTCCTGCTGTCAGTGAATTATACCATTCCTGCTGTCAATGATCTATTGGACTCCTGCTGCCAGTGAATTATAGGACTCCTACTATCAGTGAATTATACCATTCCTGCTGTCAGTGGATTATAGGACTCCTGCTGCCAGTGAATTATAGGATTCCTGATCTCAGTAAGTTATAGGATTCCTGATATTAGTGGATTACAGGATCCTGATTTCAGTGAGTTATTGGATTCCTGATCTAAGTGAGTTATAGGATTCCTGATTTCAGTGAGTTATAGGATTCCTGATCTCAGTGAGTTATAGGATTCCTGATCTCAGTGAGTTATAGGATTCCTGATTTCAGTGAGTTATAGGATTCCTGATCTCAGTGAGTTATAGGATTCCTGATCTTAGTGAGTTATAGGATTCCTGATCTCAGTGAGTTATAGGATTCCTGATCCCAGTGAGTTATAGGGCAGAATTTTATGAGTCGGTGAGTGGGGCGGGGCCCACTCACCAATGCGTAAAATAATGCACGGTGATGTTGGGGGCAACTCCCAACGTTACCGCGCCCCATTTAAATTTTCAGGTAGGCGGGAGCACAGCAAAATCAGCTGTGCACCCGCCGACCTGTCAATGGCCAATTGAGGCCATTGGCAGGGTCAGTTAAGTAATTAAAGGACCTGCCCATCTAGCCTTAAAGTTAGTGGGCAGGCCAGGAGCCCCAGCGTGAATTATAAAAAACATGAAACCTCTCCCACGGGCGGGATGAGGTTTCATGTAAGCTTTAAAATTTTAAATAAAGGTTTTTTGTTAATTATGGACATGTCCCAAGTCATGTGACATTGTCACGTAAGGGAATATGTGAGGGAAATTTTATTTTTCTATTTTTGCCTTTTTCACATTTTGAGCCGATCTCCCTGAGGCTGCACTTAGCCTCAGAGAGATGAGTGCACTCTTTGGTGCGTATACGTGAAAGAGCGCTCTCTCGATTTAGGGAATCCCGCCCCCCCCACCCATCCCCGCCCGCACAGGGAGCACATAGCGCTTCCGTGCAGACATCACGCTGGGTGGGCCTTAATTGGCTCACCCACATAAAATGGTGGCGCGTCTCCGACCGGGAGTGCCGATCAGGAGCGTGCTCATATGCGCCTGCCCTTCAACTTCCCCGGGTGGAAAATTCAGCCCATAGGATTCCTGATCTCAGTGAGCTATTGGATTCCTGGTCTCAAAGAGTTACAGGATTCCTGATTTCATTGAGTTATTGGATTTCTGATTTCAGTGAATTATAGGGTTCCTGGTAGCGGTGAGCTATTGGATTCCTGCTGTCACTAAGTTATCAGATTCGTATTGTCAGTGAATAATATGGTCCACCCTCCCTCTTAGTTGTTTGGTTCCTGCTATTCACTCGGTACATTCTTGACATCTGGGAATTTGACAGTTTTGACCCTTTCTTCTTCCCATTCTGTTGGTCAGATGCGCAGGCAAGGCAATAATAATAACCTTTTGCAATGCAAGATATTCCGTCCTCGCCAAGACTGTAGTCATCTGTACAGCTGCACTGACGAGATGAATTGGCAACATCACTGCAGAACTGCTCACAATTTCCATTCTGAAAGATACATTCAATTCTGGTTGTTTGTTCTGAAAAGGAGAGAAGTCAGTCAGATTCAGGAATTAATCAGTGTTGGAAATATATGTATTATAGCTATATATCAGTATCAGTACCATGTATGATTATACAAATATATAAGCCCTATATATAAAATGTACTATAAACATGCATATTGTATTTACAAGTTTATAGGTACCCTCTATTTTCTGTTAAAATTGCTCTGTCTAGTTAAATTAGATGCAGCCCATGGATTTTGTCATGTTCAGGTGATCATTGTTCAAAATTCTATTGACTGTGAAATGGTTCCTGCAGATTGTAAGATGGCAAATGCAAGCCCACTGTTAAAGTAGGGAGGGAGAGAGAAAGTGGGCAACTACAGATCTGTTAGCCTGACATGAGTAGTAGGGAAAATGCTTGAATCCGTAATAAAGGATGCAATAACAGGACACTGAGAAAATAACAGCAGGGCTGGGAGAGTCCATATGGATTTGTGAATGGGAAATCATGTTTAACAAACCTGTTGGAGTTTTTTGAGGATGTAACTAGCAGAATAGATAAGGGGGAATGAGAGGATGTGGTATATTTGGATTTTCAGAAAGCTTTTGATAAGGTCTCACACAAGAGTTTAGTAACGAAAATTACAGCTCATGGGACTGGGGGCAATATACTGGCATGGATTGAGAACTGGACAGTGGATTCAAAATTGGCTTAGTTGTAAGAGACAGAGGGTGATGACAGAAGGATGCTTTAGTGACTGGAAGCCAGTGTCCAGTGGCGTACCACAGGGATCTGTGCTGGGTCCCCTATTATTCATCATTTATATAAACGACATAGATGACTACGTGGGGGGTAGGATTAGTAAGTTTGCGGATGACACAAAGATTGGCCGGGTGGCTAATAGTGAGGTTGAGTGTCTTGGGCTACAGGAAGATATAGACAGGATGGTCAAATGGGCAGATAAGTGGCAGATGGAATTTAACCCTGAAAAGTGTGAAGTGATACACTTTGGAAGGAGTAATTTGACAAGAAAGTATTCAATGAACGGCATGACACTAGGACATGACACCTTGGCGTGTGTGTCCATAGGTCTCTGAAGGCGGAGGGGCATGTTAGTGGGGTGGTGAAAAAGGCATATGGGATACTTGCCTTTATCAATCGAGGCATAGATTACAAAAGTAGGGAGGTCATGGTGGAGTTGTATAGAGTCTTGGTGAGGCCACAGCTGGAGTACTGTGTGCAGTTCTGGTCGCCACATTATAGGAAGGATGTGATTGCACTGGAGGGGGTGCAGAAGAGATTCACCAGGATGTTGCCAGGGATGAAACATTTAAGTTATGAAGAGAGGTTGGATAGACTTGGGTTGTTTTCATTGGAGCAGAGAAAACTGAGGGGCAACCTGATCGAGGTGTACAAGATTATGAGGGGCATGGACAGGGTCGATAGGGAGCAGCTGTTCCCCTTAGTTGAAGGGTCAGTCACAAGGGGACATAAGTTCAAGGTGAGGAGCAGGAGGTTTAGGGAGGATGTGAGGAAAAACTTTTTTACCCAGAGGATGGTGATGGTCTGGAATGTGCTGCCTGGGAGGGTGGTGGAGTTGGGTTGCCTCACATCCTTTAAAAAGTACCTGGATGAGCACTTGGCACATCATAACATTCAAGGCTATGGGCCAAGTGCTGGTAAATGGGATTAGGTAGGTAGGTCAGGTGTTTCTCATGTGCATATTCGATGAGCTGAAGGGCCTCTTCTGCACTGTGATTCTGAACAAGTAACAGGTGGCCCTGTAGGGGAAGGGGTGGGGGGAGGAGGCAGTGGTGAGGAAAATAGAGGATAGAAAATGGGCTAGAAGGGGGGATAAAAAAAGGGGTAAAACCATGGATAAATGAATAAAAATAAAAATAAGTGGTTAAAAAATAAAAATGAATGTAGAAAATAGGGGATTAAAAAAAGGGGTGAGGATGGAGGAGAGAGTTCATGACCTGAAGTTGTTGAACTCAATATTAAGTCCGGAAGGCTGTAAAGTGCCTAATCGGAAGCTGAGGCGCTGTTCCTCCAGTTTGCATTGAGCTTCACTGGAACATTGCAGCAGGACAAGGACGGACATGTAGACATGAGAGCAGGCTGGGGTGTTAAAATGGCAAGCGACAGGAAGGTCTGGGCCATGCAGTGGATGCAGTGAACCAAATTGAAAGAGGTGCAAGTGAAGCACTGCTTCACCTGAAAGAAGTATTTGGGCCCTTGGACAGTGAGGAGGGAGGAGGTAAAGGGGCAGGTGACGTGGGAAGGGGATGGGGTATTGGGGGTGATGGAGGAGTGGACTAGAGTGTTATGGAGGGAATGGACCCTATGAAATGTTGATGGGGGGTGCGTGGGGGGTGAGGGGAAGGTTTGTTTGGTGGTGTCATCATGCTGGAGTTGGCACAAATGGTGGAGGATGATCCTTTGAATGCAGAGACTGGTGGGGTGAAAAGTGAGAACAAGGGGGACTCTATCATGGTTCTGGGAGGGAGAGGAAAGTGTGAGGGCAGAGGCACAGGAGATGGGTCAGACATGGCTGAGGGCCTTGTCAATCACAGTGGAGGGGGGGTGGGGGGTGGGAATCCTTGGTGAAGGAAGAAGGAAGACATGTCAGAAGCACCATTTTGGAAAGTGGCATCATCGAAACAGATGCGACAGAGGTGAAGGAACTGAGAGAATGGGATGGAGTCCTTACAGGAAGCGGGGTGTGAGGAGCTGTAGTCGAGGTAGCTGTGGGAGTCAGTAGGCTTGTAATGAATATTGGTGGACAGTCTATCACCATAAATGGAGAGCGAGAGGTCAAGGAAGGGAAGGGAAGTGTAGGAGATGGACCGAGTGAAGGTGTTGGAGGGTGGAAATTTGAAGCAAAATTGATATTTTTTTCCAGATCCAGACGAGAGCATGAAGCGGCACCGAAATAGTCATTGATGTACTGAGAAAAGATTTGTGGGAGGGGGCCTGAGTTGGACTGGAACAAGGAATGTTCCACATACCCCGTAAAAAGACAGGCATAACTGGGATCCATAGCCACACCTTTTATTTGGAGGAAGTGAGACAAGTTTAAGGAGAATCGTTCAGTGAGAGAACAAATTCAGCCAGGTGGAAGAGAGTGGTGGTGGGTGGGGATTGTCCGGGCCTCTGTTCAAGGAAGAAGCAGAGAGCCCTCAGACCATCCTGGTGGGGGATGGAGGTGTAGAGAGATTGGACGTCCACGGTGAAGAGGAGGCGATTAGGGCCAGAGAACTGGAAATTGTTGCCAAGACGTAGGCTCGTTTTCTAGTTCATTACAGAACGACCCTCCACACAACGACAGGATTACTGATGAGGCGCTGTCTTTGGACAAGGCTGAGCCAGATACTTCCCAATTTGGAGGGGAAGGTGGAGAAAAGTCAAGGTAACCCAAAAGCGACTCATGAAGTGCATAGTTGTGAGAGACAATTTATGGTTGGAGAAGCAGTATATGTAAGGAATTTCAATGGAGGACTGAAGCGGTTGCCTGGTGAAGTGACCGGACCATTGTCAAACCATGTGAAAGTGGAGGGCCGGATCATCCATAAGAGAGATACCACAACAAAATAATGTTCCTGTAAACATTGCTGAAGCTGTGGTTCCTGCTGAAGATGCACAGCCAAGGACAGACATGCCCGATGTCTCTGTCGGAGTGGAAGACACTGAACTCACTGTGCCTGCTGAGATACCTGATGTTAATGCAGTTCCAGTGAATGTGGTTCCTGCTAAAGAATCTGAAGCCGTGGAGTTACGATGTTCCACACGGATCAGGAAACCACCTGAAAGACTGAACTTGTATTTCATGACCTGTGTAAATATTGTAACGTCATGAAATAAATATCCCTGTAAATGCAATATTTACAGAAAAGTTAAAGGGGGAGGAGCGTAGTAATTATAGTTCTGACTGGCTCTCTCCCTCTGTCTCTGGTCCTTCACTGATTCTTTCCCTCTGATTTTCAGTGAATGCAGAGAAAGGCAGGGCAATAAAAAGAGTTCTAATGGAGGCTGGTTTGCTGGAAGGCATCCTGTGTCCCTGGACAAATAAATCCCTGAGAAGATACAGCTGAAGCTTCCACAGTCTGACTGACCTCCTCGCCTCAAACTCCATCGCCAACCATCCCTCCAGAAGATAATTGCTATGCTTCCTTAAGAAGCCATCTACCAGGTCTCATGTGTCACTTGTACCTCCTCCCAGCCTGTGTCATTTTCATGTGGAAAGCAACAGTTGCACTCCACATCCACCTCTATAGCAATGAGCAAAACTCTTGAATTCTGACCTGAGTCCCAGTGGTGGGCGAAGGAATGAGATAAATGCCTTGAGGCGGGGGGAGGGATGGATGAACTTTGAAATGGAAGGATGACAGGGGGGTTAGTTGGAAGGATTGAGAGATGCAGGGAAGAATGGAAGGGTAGATGTTGGAATGGACACCAGGATAGTGACTGATGGTTGGAGGGGGAAGAACAAATGGAGGGAGGGATTCAAGATGAGTGAAAAAGGAGTAAGGTTGGTTAGATGGAGAGGAATTAATGAAGAGATGGAGAGAGAGGGAGGAAGAAATATGTAGATGGTGGAAAGATGGAGGCCATGCTGCTTACATGGCAGATGATTATAACGATCTGTTTTTTTTAAATTTATTCGTTCATGTGCTGTGGGCATCACTGGCTAGACCAGCGTTTATTGTCCATCCCATATTTCCCCTTGAGAAGGTGGTGGTGAGCTGCCTTCTTGAATCGCAGCAGTCCATGTGGTGTAGGTACACCCACAGTGCTGTTAGGGAGGGAGTTCCAGGATTTTGACCCTGCCACAGTGAAGGAACAGTGATATATTTCCAAGTCAGGGTGGTGTGTGGCTTGGAGGGGAACTACCCTTGTCCTTCTAGGTGGTAGAGGTTGTGGGTTTGGAAGGTGCTGTCGAAGAAGCCTTGGTGAGTTCCTGAAGTGCACCTTGTAGATGGTACACACTGCTGCTACTGTGCGTTGGTGGTGGAGGGGGTAATTCTTCAAGGTGGGTGGGGTGTCAATCAAGCTGACTGCTTTGTCTTGGATGGTGTTGAGCTTCTTGAGTGCTGTTGGAGCTGCACTCATCCAGGCAAGTGGAGAATATTCCATCACACTCCTGACTTGTGCTTTCTAGAGGATGGGCAGGCTTTGAGGAGTCAGGAGGTGAGTTATTTGGCACAGAATTCTTAGCCTCTGAGCTGGTCTTGTAGTCACAGTATTTATATGGCTAGTCCAGTTCAGTTTCTGGTCAATGGTAACCCCCAGAATGTTGATAGTGGGGGATTAGTGATGGTAATGTCATTGAACATCAAGGGGTGATGGTTAGATTCTCTCTTGTTGGAGATGGTCATTGCCTGATACTTGTGTGGTGCGAATGTTACTTGCCACTTATCAGCCCAAGCCTGGATATTGTCCCGGTCTTGCTGCATTTGGACATGGACTGTTTCAGTATCTGAGGAGTCGCAAATGGTGCTGAACATTGTGCAATCATCAGCGAATATCCCCACTTCTGACCTTATGATGGAAGGAAGGTCATTGATGAAGCAGCTGAAGATGGTTGGGATTAGGACACTACCCTGAGGAAGTCCTGGGACTGGGACGATTCACCTCCAACAACCACAAGCATCTTTCTTTGTGCTAGGTATGACTCCAACCAGCAGAGAGTTTTCCCCCTGATTCCCACTGACTCCAGTTTCGCTGGGTCTCCTTGATGCCACACTCGGTCAAATGCTGCCTTGATACCAAGGGCAGTCGCTTTCACTTCACCTCTGGAGTTCAGCTCTTTTGTCCATGTTTGAACCACGGCTGTAATGAGGTCAGGAGCTGAGTGGCCCCGGCAGAACACAAACTAAGTGTCAGTGAGCAGGTTATTGCTGCGCAAGTGCCACTTGCTAGCACTGTTGACAACACTTTCCATCACTTTACTGATGATGGAGAATAGACTGCAGGTGCGGCAATTGGCTGGGTTGGGTTTGACCTGCTTTTTGTGGACAGGACATACCACATAGCTGGGCAGATGCCAGTGTTGTAGCTGCACTGGAACAGCTTGGCTAGGGGTGTGGCTAATTCC
This sequence comes from Carcharodon carcharias, assembly GCF_017639515.1. Classification (NCBI taxonomy): domain Eukaryota; kingdom Metazoa; phylum Chordata; class Chondrichthyes; order Lamniformes; family Lamnidae; genus Carcharodon; species Carcharodon carcharias. The sequence goes on from NC_054484.1 coordinate 87,915,081, forward strand.
AGAGAACCAGTCTTCAATACTATCGCCAGAAAGTTGTCAAGGCCCATAGCCTTTGCAGTATCCAGTGCCTTCAGCCGTTTTTTGATATCACGTGGACTGAATTGAATTGACTGGCATCTGTGATGCTGGAGACCTCCAGAGGAGGCCAAGATGGATCACCCATTTGCCACTTGCAGCAGCTGAAGATTGTTGAGAATGCTTCGGCCTTGTCTTTTGCACTGATGTGCTGGGCTCCTCCATCATTGAGGATGAGGATATTTGTGGAGCCTCCTCCCCCTCCATTGAGTTGTTTAATTGTCCACCAGAACTGCTTTTGCTTTTAAAGCAATCTGATTTGGGTTCCTTGTTTTCAATGAAATAATTTTCCTGAGATAACAAACTTTGCTGGAGAGATAGGGCACAGATCATATTGGAGGGAGAGTGGACTTAATTCAATTCAGGGTCAAAGTCAAACAATAGGGACATGTGAAGGAAAGCTAATTCTCCAATTTAGGCTTTTTAAAAGTTGATCTTCAAGAACAAGATCCTCCAAAATACCTCAGCCATCTTCATGTTCACACTTACCTATTTCACAATTCCAACCTTCAAAGCCCTTTGGACATGAGCACTCATAACGTTGAAACAGATCCTCACATGATCCTCCATTTTGGCAGGGAGATGATGCACATTGATCATCATCTGTATGTGATTAATGTTAAAATAAATCTATTGTTACAACAAAATTACAAAATTACTGATTCATAAAATGTATTTGGGTAGCAGATATTGGGAATACAGTTTTGAGGTTTAAAAGGTAATAAAAATGAACGCTGTGAAAGTGTACTTTGTTCATACTTTCTTTCCTCTCACCCCTATTCTCCTGCTGCGTTGAGATCTGGTTACACAAATCTGACTCCATCGAGAATTACTGTGACTTCCTCCTTTTCCAGTGCTTCCTGCTGAAACTCTATTTTCTGTTTCATTTCCATTGCTTGGCCTACTTTATTTCCCTTTCTGCTGCTGCGACTCTGCACTCGTTGCTGAACTCAGTCTGAACAGCTGCTGCTGGGACCCTCCCAGCTCTCTGGCCTGCTTGTCTCTACCCTTTCCCTTGGCCACCAAGTGTGCATTACTCTAACCTGCCTCGAAACCTTCTCACTCAGGTCACTGGACAGGGGTTGAATCTGTTTTTCACTTCCCCACCATGCCTCCCACCCCCCCAACCCCACCACTCATACCCCCATCCCCCGCCAGCCGCTGTTCCTCAAAGCTGATCCCTTCCATTACCCAACTCCTCAACCTTCACTGTTTCTTGTCCCTGGGTTTCATTCCCACTGCTTCTCATCCTCTACTGGGTCACTGGATCTGCCAGTGGGGTTCATTAGCACTCAGGATCTCCACAAACCCAATGGAGTTTTCCATAATGATAATGACCTTAGCTCTGAGTCAGAAGGTTGTGGCTCAAGCCCTGCTCCAGAGCTTTGAGTACAGACTCTAGGCTGACACTCCATCATGGTACAGAGGCAGAGCTGCATTTTCACAGGTGATATCTTTTTTTAAATACATATTTGTTAGGATGTGAGCATCGTTGGAAACACCAGCATTCATTGGCCATCCCTAATTGCCCTTGAGAAGGCGGTGGTAAGCTGCCTTCTCGAACCACTGCAGTCCATGTGGTGTGGGTATATTCTATGCCTCAACTAATAAAGGCAAGTATACCATATGCCTTCTTAACCACCTTATCTAGCTGTCCCGCTACCTTAAGGGACCAGTGGACATGCACACCAAGGTCCCTCTGATACTCGGTACTTCCCAGGGCCCTACCATTCATTGTGTATTCCCGTACCTTGTTTGTCCTGCCCAAGTGCATCACATCACACTTATCTGGATTAGATACCATTTGCCACTGATCAGCCCATCTGACCAGCCCCTCTATATCCTCCTATGATCTAAGGCTATCCTCCTCACTATTTAGCACCCCACCAATTTTTGTGTCATCCATGAACTTACCGATCAACCCTCCTATATTCAAGTCTAAATCATTTATATATACCACAAACAGCAAAGGACCTAACACCGATCCCTGTGGAACCCCACTGGACACAGGCATCCAATCACAAAAACACCCCTCAACCATCACCCTCTGCTTCCTGCCACTCAGAATCACAGAATCACAGAAACACACAGTGCAGAAGAGGCCCTTCGGCCCATCGAGTCTGCACCGACACATGAAAAACACCTGACCTACCTACCTAATCCCATTTACCAGCACTTGGCCCATAGCTTTGAATGTTATGACATGCCAAGTGCTCATCCAGGCACTTTTTAAAGGATGTGAGGCAACCTACCTCCACCACCCTCCCAGGCACCGCATTCCAGACCGTCACCACTCTCTGGGTAAAAAGCTTTTTCCTCACATCCCCGCTAAACCTCCTGCCCCCCACCTTGAACTTATGTCCCCTTGTGACTGACCCTTCAACTAAGGGGAACAGCTGTTCCCTATCCACCCTGTCCATGCCCCTCATAATCTTGTACACCTCGATCAGGTTGCCCCTCAGTGTTCTCTGCTCCAACTAAAACAACCAAAGTCTATCCAACCTCTCTTCATAACTTAAATGTTTCATCCCAGGCAAAATCCTGGTGAATCTCCTCTGCTCCCCCTCCAGTGCAATCACATCCTTCCTATAATGTGGCTATCAGAACTGCACACAGTACTCCAGCTGTGGTCTCACCGAGGTTCTATACAACTCCAACACGAGCTCCCTACTTTTATAATCTATGCCTCGATTAATAAAGGCAAGTGTCCCATATGCCTTTTTCACCACCCCACTAAGATGCCCTTCTGCCTTCAGAGATCTATGGACACACACGCCAAGATCCCTTTGTTCCTCAGAACTTCCTAGTGTCATGCCATTCATTGAATACTTCCTTGTCAAATTACTCCTTCCAAAGCGTATCACCTCACACTTTCCAGGGTTAAATTCCATCTGCCACTTATCTGCCCATTTGACATCCCGTCTATATCTTCCTGCAGCTCAATGCACTCAACCTCACTGTTAACCACTCGGCCAATCTTTCACTCAGCCAATTCTGGATCCAATTTGCCAAATTGCCTTGGATCCCATGGGCTCTTACCTTCATTATCAGTCTCCCATGTGGGACCTTATCAAAAGCCTTGCTGAAGTCCAAGTAGACTATGTCATCTACACACCTGGCCACTTCTTCGAAAAATTCAATCAAATTGGTCAGACTTAACAAAACTACGCTGACTGTCCTTGATCAATCCCTGCCTCTCCAAGTGTATATTAATTCTGTCCCTCAGAATTGCTTCCAGTAGTTTCCCCACCACTGAGGTCAGACTGACTGGCCTGTAGTTCCCTGGTTTATCCCTTCCTCCCTTCTTGAATAACGGTACCATATTGACTGTCCTCCAGTCCTCTGGCACCTCTCCTGTGGCCAGACAGGTATTGAAAATTATTGCCAGCGCCCCTGCTATCTCCTCCCTTGCCTCACTCAATAGCCTGGGATACATTTCATCCTGGCCTGGAGATTTATCTACTTTTAAGCCTGCCAGACCACTTAGAACTACCTCCCTTTCTATGCTAATTTCTTTAATTTCATCAATTACTTCAATATATTCAGCGATGGAGCATCCACAGCCCTCTGGGGTAGAGAATTCCAAAGATTCACAACCCTTTGAGCAAAGAGGTTGGGACTAAGGTTAATTATGGAACAGAACAGAGAAATATTTCATGTAATGTTCTAAACATTGGTGCATCTGGCCTTGGGATTACCCTCATGCAGAAGCCTTATGAGCAGAAAAGTCACTACAGAAAAACTAACTGAGCCTAACCCTTCAGTATGTGCAGTGAGCTTTACTCCATGACATAGCTCTTGATTTTTCACCATTTCAGAAAATAGCACAAATTTATTAAAGATATATAAAGAACAAACACTACAATAGACATCCATCGCAACATGAGATCAGGCAGAGATTGGACAAATATCAGGGATTTTCATTTCATTCAGAAATGATCTAACTATCCATTTAATCCAAGACAATTCATTGAAACATACCCATATAGACCTCCCAGAATTCTTCCTAAAGGAAAGGGAAAAAAAAAGCATTGATTAAATCGGCTTGAAACAATATTTACGTGCAGCACAGATAAGTGGAGAAATATAGACTAAAGGTGGCCCTATAAGTTAGGAATCAATAAGAGCTGCCATATCAACTGTTGGCATTTGTGGCAAGTGGAATGGAATAGCAAGTTAGGGAAGTTTTACTGTAGCTGCATGGGGCTATTGTGAGACCACATCTGAAATACTGCATTCATGTTTGGTCTCCTTATTTGAAAAGGGGTATAACTGCGTTAGAAGCAATACAGAGAAGATTCACTCAACTCATTCCTGGGTTGAGGGGCTTATCTTATGAAGAAAGGTTGAACAGGTTGGTCTTATACCCATTGGAGTTAGAAGAACGAGAGGTGATCTTATTGAAACATATAAGATCCTGAGGGGAGTTAACAGGGTAGATATCGAGAGGATGTTTCCACTTGTGGTGGGGGGACTAGAACCGGGGGACACAGTTTAAAAATAAGAAATTTCCCTTTTAAGATGGAGATGAGAATTTTTTTCTCTCAGAGGGTCGTTACTCTGTGGAATTCTCTTCCCCAGAGTGCAGTGGAGGCTGGGTCATTGAATATATTCAAAACTGAGTTCAACAGATTTTTGATTGACAAAGGAATCTGGGTTATGGGGGGCAGTCAGGAAAATGGAGTTGAGACCACAACCTGATCAGCCATGATCTTATTAAGTAGCGGAGTAGGCTTGAAGGGCCAAATGGCCTATTTCTGCTCCTAGGTCCTATGTTCCTATAACTGGAGAACATGAAGTGAGTGCATCTATAAGACTGTGAGGTGGGGCCTCACTGAATGAGACCACGTGTTGCAAAATTTCCACTGTTGTATCATAGGTCAATCCCTGTCTAGTGAAGGGATTGTAGTACATGCCCTGCTGGCAAAATCCTATTTAAGTATGATAGTTGATTCTCAGATTAAACATATTACCATCTTCACAGGAGTACATCCAAAAACAGACCCTGGTAAACTACGAGACCTTTCAATCTTGCCAGCAGCTGGAGTGCCCATGAATACAGTGTGCACCATTTGGGCACGTGCAACTGCTCCTGGCACAGGGCCGATTGACTTCGGGAAGTGTGAAATTAAAATGCAGATCTTCAAGGGACGATCTCCATTTTACTTCAAGTACTTCAAGGCCAAAGGGAGAACTTCAAGGTAAGTTGAAGTTGTGCAATATCAGAGTCCAGAAGTGGCCTTTTTCTGGAGAGCGTGTTCACCATGTTAAAGGGGTGAGTTCATGTCGAGGAGCAGTGAAAAGAGCACAAGGTAAGTGTACTTTTAAGGTTACTTATTAGATCACTGCAGTTTTGATATGCGCTTTGGTTTTGCAAGTATGTACACTGTAATTTCAAAATTTCAACTGATTTTACACTCAAATTTTAATTTTCTTTGTGAAGAGTCAAGTCAGCTTTTATAAGCTTTGTGTCTCCACTTTACTCATTCCCTCTCTGAAGATACTGATTCTGGCTCAGGTTTGCACTTTGGTTGCTGCCAGCCCAAGATTTGAACCTATGGCCTTCAGGTCTGCATTGGCATTGTAACACACCGAAGAGAGTCTTCACCCACTGCAATGGCTAGATATCTGTAAGCTATTTCAAAATCTTGCATCTGAGTGTACGTGTTGTCGACTTTTTATGTTATAAATTCCTAGAGACACATTTATAACTGATGTGGAACTTCGGTTCAGTGGGGTGTTGAGAAACTGGTCTTGTTTTCCTTAAAGCAGAGAAAGTTAAGGGTAGAATTAATAGAGATATTCAAAATCGCGAAGGGAGTGTTCAGGTAAATAAGGAGGAGCTGTTTTTGGTGGCAGTAAGGCCAGTGACTAGAAGACATGGATTTAAGGTAATTGTCAAAAGGAGCAGAAGATTACAGATTTGTACACACAGCAAAAACTTAGGCCAGAGTTTTATGTTTGGTGTGTGGGCTCAGTGGGAGCGGGCAGGAAGGCAACCACTGCCCGCCATCGGCTCCGCACCGCGATTTTACGCGGGAGGGCCAATTAAGGCCTGCCTAGTGTAAGACACAACAGCGATAACAGGGAGAAGTGGCAGGCGGGGCAGGAGCTCAATGCCCACCGGGTCCAGTGGTGACCCGGTGGCCGATTCAAAAATAGCCACGCGAAGGCTGCCAGCGAAGCAGACACACGTCGCCATGGAACTCAGTGCTGAATGCGGCAGGTGAGAGGGTAGGTCAGTGGGGCAGTCAGCCCCGTATTTTTACAATGAGTAATTCACTGACCTCCTGGAGGAGGTGGCACCTCGCAGAGATATCCTTGTACCCAGGGACAGGAGGAGGAGCTCCCCCCCCCACCCCCCCCACGTCCCCCACCCCCAACCTCACCAAAAATGCCTGGGAGGAGTGGCACCCAGGGTGTGGTGAAGTGCACACGGGTGTAGTGCCATAGGCAGTCAATGATCTCTTGTGATGGGGAAGGGTGAGTACCATGCTGACATGGGTCACTTAGCACAGCAGTTAGGAGCCCCCCCACTCCCCCGCCGCCCACCCCACTCCCCCCCAGACCTCAGAGGTCTTAGAATGTGAGTGGCAAACGTCAATGAGGCAGCATCTGGGCAAGGGGGTGAGCCCCAGCTGCTTGGAATGAGTGTCTTGCAGCTCCAGGGTCATGAATCAGCTGAGCCCTGTGAGGTTTTCCTCATGTGGGGCTGGCCAGGCTGTAATGGCGCTGCAGGTACAGGGTGGACTAATCAATGCTCCTCTGTCCTTTTAGCAGAAGACAGCCCATAACAATGCAGAGAGGTTGCGGACTGGCAGAGGACTCACCACTCTCAAATCCTGAGTAGATATGAACAGGAGGCCCTGGAGCTGGAGAGGCGCCATGCGCCTAGGTAAACCGACTGTGCTGAGGTTGAGGTGCCACAGGGAGGTGAGAGTGCAGTGCACTGAGGTCAGAATGTCTGTCATAGCAACCATTCCACTGTAGTCTCTATATTGATGTGAGCCTCGAACATGGAATCCCCATTGATGATGGAAAGATGAGGGCACCCTGATCTGGGTGCCAGGCATGCACAGTAACAGTGTAATGGCTTCAACTAATGACATGTCCTTGTTCTTCCTTTCATGCTCACCAGAAGCCCATTGGGGTGAGGAGCCTGAAGGCCCCCCACTGACCCCAGAGGAAAGCAACCATGGAAACGCACCTGTGTCACACCCTCTCAGCCAGGCAGGCACCAGCGCAGATACCAGCACCTTGGTGGGCATTAGATCGATGGATAGTATCTCGGTGCACATCGGTGAGGGCACTTCACACTCACTTGAGGTGCAGGTGGAGGCTGAAAGAGCCCAGGGCGCCGGCAGTCAGAGGACTGCTGGGGATCAGGAACATGCCCTGTCGGTGGCTAATGATGAGCCTCTGGAGTTGTCCCTGAGGCAGCAGATGCTGGAAGTCCAGCAGGGTGTGTGGGAGGATCTGGTGGGGATACATGAGGCAATGCGTGCCATGGTCTCCGTGATGGAGGAGTCCATGCAGAGCATGAGTATTGCAATGACCCTCATGGCCGAGCGCACTGCCTCCTCCATGGAGAGAGTGGCGACACTCATGGAGGGGCTCCTCCAGGAGCTGAATCGGGGGTTGCTGGGGATGCACTATGGCCTGCAAGCCCTCACATCGGCAATGACCTCAGGTGGTGACTATCAGTGTGGGCGATGGATGAGGCACCCAGTATCCCAGTTAGGTGCCCATCCATCAATGGTGAGGAGGGAGGTCCAAAGCGACCTGACGTTGGCACACGATCTGCTTGTCGTCTCTGCAGGCTCCTCTCAGGGTGCTCCGGATGACAGCAGCAGCTCCTCCACCCCTCTACCAGTGACCGTGGCATTCGATGAGGCTGCAGCGACTGGGGAGATGCCAGCTGTGGCATTGGCCACTCTTCCCCCCACCCCCAAGTGTGGTCAGCACAGGCTCCAAGGGCCAGAGGGTGCCTGCCAAGGTCATCAAGGCCAACAGGACAGCAGATTGAGCAGGCTGTCTCCAATACCAGAGCCAGCGAGGGGGGGGCACCTAGACGTAGCACCTGCAAGCGAAAACTTAAAGCACCTTAAGCACCACACGAGCTTATCACTGGTGATATTTTCCACCCAGTTTTACATTAATTATTATTTGGTGTGATGGATAATACCTTTCAATTTCATTTGTATTATGTATGCCAGGCACCACAGCATTAAATGTGTTTCTGTTCAACAAGCCTCCAGGTGCTTCATTAGTTCTGCAGGTGAGGGTAACCCATGATGTTTTGAGTGACTTGTTTGTTATTGAACTTTATTGAAATGGCACATAGTGAATGTTGTTCACCAAGCAAATGTTCCTGTCAGGTATCGAGTATGGGGCCTGCAGCCCTGGCATGTGGTGGTGGTTCTTATTTGGTAGGCTAGCTGAAGGAGCGTTGGATCAAAGCCTCCCAGGTGCCCCTGCCTCCCTGGGGGTTGCCCAGGTCAGTGTCTATGCCCTCAGCATTCTCCTGACCGTGCTCATCCTTGGACTCACTACTGGACTCATCGTCTGCTGCCAGAGCAGCTGCATCAACATCATCTTCCTCCACTGCCTCCCCCCTTTCCAGTGCCAGATTGTGGAGAGCACAGCACGCAACCACTATCAGTAACTCACTATCTGGGGGGTACTGGAGTGCACCCCCTAAACGGTCCAGGCATCAGAAGCGCATCTTGAGAAAACCGATAGGTCTCTCTACCACAGCCCTTGTGGTGCCCTGGCTCCTATTGTAGCGCTGCTCAGCTTCTGTTCTTGGATGGCGGAGAGGTGTCATGAGCCACCTTCTGAGGGGATAGCCCTTGTCACCCAGCTGTGTGTCTGAGGATGTAGGTGTCATGAGAGCTGCCAGGGAACCTTGCACAGACTTGTAGAATCTGCATCCTGTGATCACACGCTATCTGCACGTTCATGGAGTGGAAGCCCTTCCTGTGGACCAAGGCACCGGGCTCACCTGCTGGCACCTTGATGGCCACATGTGTGCAGTCTATAGCGCCCTGGACACAGGGGAAGCCAGCAATCACGGCAAAGCCTCTGGCTCACTGTGTCTGACTGGCCTCATCTGTGTGGTAGTGAATGAAAGTCAATGTATGCCTGAACAGAGCTTCTGTCACCAACTTGATGCAGCTGTGGACAGCTGATTGAGAGACTCCACAAAGATCACCCACTGAGCCCTGGAAAGAGACAGAGGCATAGAAGTTGAGGGTCACTGTGACCTTCAGAGCCACTGGCATGGGGTGTCTACCCACACAGTTGGAGCTGATCTCAGGCCCAATCATCTGACAAATGGAGGTCACTGTCTCCCTTGAGAGGTGGAGTCCCCTTTGGCATTGCACCTCAGACATGTTGAGGTAGCTGCATCGCCACCTGTAACCCTGGCAGCAGGATAGTGGCATCTTCTGTGGCCCCTTCCGCTTTGGACTTGCTGTTGGCCTTGCACCCCTTGTGCCTGTGCCTGTCCTCCCACAGGTCATTTCCCTGGAGGCTGAATAAGGACACCTGGCCTCCTCCCCCTTCTGTCCCTCTCTTCCTCCTCAGACGAAGTGCCTCCACAGGAGATCACAATCCCATTCCCAGAGTAAGGGAAGGCTGTCTGATACCTGAAAAGCCCCAATTGTTATGACTCCTCCGGAATCCTGAACTGAAGCCTCTTATTTCTGTCAAAGCAGCTCTGAAGCTAAATGAAGATGTCCTGTTCAAACAAGCAAGCAGGAGCAACTTGTAAGCTAAAGTACTAACTCACATTAGCAAGCCCACTCGTGGATGAGGTTTTTGAAAATGTGGCCTACCCGCCTGCCTGTTGCACCCGTGTGATGCCCTGAAAACCGCACGAGCTATGTAAACTCCGAGACAATTGGAGTCTCAAGGGGCTTAACTGGCCCACTAATTATTAGCGGGCACACCTCTGTTTCCAGCGCGCGCCTGCCTAGCGAAATATCGCGAGGGTGCGTGGTGACATCGGGATGCACTCCTGACATCATCGGGCATCATATTACACTCAGCTGTGTCGGGAACTCGCCCGCACACCCAATGTAAAATTCAGGCCTTGATCTCCGATTCTGCTGTTGAAAAAGAGATTGAAATGTAGAAGCATAAATGCTGCAATACCTGCAGGGATTCCCACAATATCACAGAATCACACAGTGCAGAAGAGGCCCTTCGGCCCATCGAGTCTGCACCAACATGTGAGAAACACCTGACCTACCTACCTAATGCCATTTACCAGCACTTGGCCCATAGCCTTGAATGTTATGATGTGCCAAGTGCTCATCCAGGTACTTTTTAAAGGATGTGAGGCGACCCGCCTCCACCACCCTCCCAAGCAGCGCATTCCAGACCGTCACCACCCTCTGGGTAAAAAAGTTTTTCCTCACATCCCCCTTAAACCTCCTGTCCCTCACCTTGAACTTATGTTTGACTGAAGGCCTTCAAAAATTTTGATTTAACATTTTGAGGTGGGCATCTCAGTGATCAGTTGTGGCCCAACAGCCCCCCCACCCCTCCCACCTCAGCCTGGCCTGCCAGCCTGACTCCAACGCTGAATCCATTCCCCTCGCTTCACTGCAATCCCAGCAGTGGCCACTGCTCCTCATAGCGCTGTTTGGGACATTCGAGCTGCTGACTGCCCTGTCATAAAAACCTCATTAGAAATACAAATACCTTTTTAAAGTGAAACTAGCACTCAGGTTGACCTTTTCTTAACACACAGATACAAAAGTACAAATCAAATTTAAATTTAGAAGCATAGAAGCATAAAAACTAGGAGCAGAAATAGGCCATTTGGCCCTTTGAGCTTGCTCCGTCATTCAATATGATCATGGCTGATCCTCTATCTCAATGCCATATTCCTGCTTTCTCTCCATACCCCTTGATGCCCCTAATATCCAAAAATTTATCAATTTCTTTCTTGAATATGCTCAGTGACCCGGCCTCCACAGCCTTCTGTGGCAGAGAATTCCATAAGTTGACCACCCGCTGAGTGAAGAAATTTTTCCTCATCTCCTGTCCTTAATGGCCTGCCCCGTACCCTGAGATTGTGGCCCCTGGTTGCTCCCTGCATCAAGTCTGTCTAACCCTGTTAGAATTTTATACATTTCAATCAGATCCCATCTCATTCTCCTAAACTCTAGTGAATACAGGCCCAGCCGAACCAATCTCTCCTCATACAACAGTCCTGCCATCCCCAGTATTAGGCTAGTGGACCTTAGCTGCACTCCACCTATGACAAGTATATCCTTTCTTAGGTAGGGAGACCAAAACTACGCCCAATACTCCAGCTGTGGTTTTACCAAGGCCTTGTATAACTGCAATAAGACATCCCTACTTCTGAACTCAAATCGTCTTGCAATGAAGGCCAACACACCATTTGCCTCCCTAATTGCTTGTTGCTGGTGTACAAGGACACACAGATCCATTTGTACATCCACATTTCCCAATATATCACCATTTAAATAATATTCTGCCTTTCTGTTTTTCACAAGTGTATAACTTCACATTTACTTGTACTGGATCTGCCATGTGTTTGCCCACATATCCACCTCGTCTAAATCGCCCTGAATCCTCCTTGCATCCTCCTCACAACTCACAACCCTGCCTAGTTTTGTGTCATCAGCAAACTTGGAAATATTACATTTGGTTCCCTCATCCAAGTCATCAAACTTCAAAGACAAAACTCATTCCTAATACCTACAAATACAAATCTAACTTACTTAAACTGTTTCTATTTCCTCCATTATGCCTTGCAATCTGAAGATTGCAACAGACATCCTTTCCTGATGTTCCCGAGTCCAGAGGCTCCTCATCTGACTCAGACTCAGCAGATTTCTGGCCCCCAGCAGTCCTCCAAGTGCCGGAAACCCGGGAAGTCCCTGTCTCTGCCTGCTGTGGATCAGAAAGTGTGATGTGCTCACCAGATTGTGACCCTAAGGCTACTCCAGAGCTAGGTCCCACGAGGTGTGTGTCTCTGTGCTGGTGGAAGGTGTGGATGAGCACTGAGACAGGTCTTCAATTAGGGTGTCATCATTTTTTTTTGCTGAGGTGTCTTTGGGGCTTGAGTCGAGGGCCTGGGTCATGGCACCCCCCTTGGCTGCTTCCCAGATGTGCCTGTAAGAGCGAGGAGATAATTAGTGCATGGCAGTGACTGTGAAAGAGGACACATCACTCACAGCATGGTTGTCTGATGGATGTTGCACTACTGGACCCTCAATTGGTAGAGCAGCCGACCTCACCATCAGCTCAGGACTGGTACAGATCCTTGCCGGCCAGCTGGATGGCTCTATTTTCAAAGTCTGTAAGGAACTTGATGTCGGGAATTCCTCCACCGGTCTGCAACCTCTCCCTGTTGTTGTGTGCTAGCTTGTCCTGCATGAATAGAGATGGAGAGAGCGTAAGCAGGATGCCAGCCAGGCCAGATGAGAAGGATGCCTGGTGTGTGTGGGTGGTGAGTGGTGCCACGGATGGGATGAGGACATGATCCGCAGGGCAAATGAAGGTGTGTGTGAGAGAGTGAATGGTGATGTCCCTTGAACTGGCAGTGAGTGAGATCCCTGTGGATGTGCGATGAGTTTGTGAGTGTGTGAGTTGAGAGTGATGAGAACAGTGATTTACCCTGGTGGAACAGAAGAGATCATTCATCCTCTTACGGCACTGGGTGGCTGTCCTATTTTGCAGGGTGTTGGCGCTGACCACAGCTGCCACCTCCCATGCTGGATTGGTGACCTTGCTTGCTGGTCTCTGCCCAGAGTGGGGGATAGAAGACTTCACGGCGGGCCTCCACTGCATCCAGTAGATGTCCAAAGAAGGTGTCGCTAAATTTGGGGGCAGCATGTTTCCTTCCTTTGGCAGCCATGGCTTTGCAGCAGCTTCTGAACCCTTCGTGAGTGCTAGCTCTGTGCAGGGGCACCCTTGAAATATGGCACCCGGATTACTGAAGGCCTGAGATGATGGCAGGGCGGGTGAATCAGAAGCTGCCCCGCCAGTATCCGGTGTGAAACATCAGCCTCTGCATTTTTGCAACAAAGTGCCGCACGATATGTTGGCGGGTCAAACACCGTTTTCCTTGCCCGATATCGAACTTTGCCGATTTCTAGGGCAATTCCACCCGCTGAAATTCTGAAACTGTGGACCTTGATGTCATTGTAAAAATTGGTAGCAATGGCATTGTTCACATTAACCCAAGAAGGTGTGGAAAAGAGGGTACATTTGTTTTCATTATTGTATGTAATACAATGTTCTGGCATAATTATATATTTTTTGTTTGTTCATAGAATGAGTGTCACTGGCTAGGCCAGCATTTATTGCCCATCCCTAATTGCTCTCGAGAAGGTGGTGGTGAGCTGCCTTCTTGAACTGCTGCAGTTCAAGAAGCCACCAAGCCAATCACCATCCTGACTTGGAAGTATATCCCCGTTCCTTCACTATCACTGGGTCAAAATCCTGGAACTCCCTTCCTACCTACACCACATGGTCTGCAGCGGCTCAAGAAGGCAGCTCACCACCACCTTCTCAAGGGCAACTAGCAATAAATGCTGGCCCAGCCAGTGAAGCCTACATCCCATGAATGAATTTTTAAACAATGTCCACGTAATGTAGGTACATCCACAATGCTGTTAGGAAGAGAGTTCCAGGATTTTGACCCAGCGACAGTGAGGGAATGGTGACATATTTCCAAGTCAGGATGGTGCGTGACTTGGAAAGGAACTTCCAGGTGGTGGTGTTCCCATGTGTCTGCCGCCCTAGTCCTTCTAGATGGCAATGGTCATGTAGGTTTGGAAGGTGCTGTCTAAGGAGCCTTGGTGAATTCCTGCAGTGCATCTTGTAGATGGTACACACTGCTGCCACTGTGCGTCAGTGATGGAGGGAATGCAATATAGTTCCCTTCAATGTCAGGATAGGAATGGATAGTGACTCAAAGGGTGGTAGGATACTAGACTGGGAAAAGGCTGCAAAGTTCAGGAGATAAGGGGATCCGACCCACATTAATGGGGCAAAAGGCTCACAAACAAGGTTGACATATTGGATCAGATCATATGTTCCATTGTGATTTAGAGTACAGAATGAATATATTTGTACAAGGTGAAATGGAGATGCATCAAATTATAGAGTTTAGTCGATAAACCAAGATTGAAACCTGACTGAAATTGGGGGTGTTTGATAAAGCTGGGGTTAACTCTGTAAAGATAGTCATGTAGAATGTAGAAATGGTAGTGAGGATGTGAAAAATGATGAGCTGAGCTAAAAGGAGACATGAAAATAGGCAGTTGATATAAAAGGTAATAGTAAGACTTCTATAAGCATATAAAATGAAAATAATCATGAAATAGATTGCTCAATGTTGAGGGGTAGAAGAATTTTGGGGGATGAGCATGTGGAGGAATATTATTTAAACAAAAGGTAGCATTGAGTGTGCAGGGAGGAAATGGAACAATTAATTGAAGTACAAAAGCAAAATACTGCAGATGCCGGAAATCGAAAATAAAACAGAAAATGCTGGAAGTACTTAACAGGTCAGACAACATCTATGTAGAGAGAAACAGAGTTAATGTTTCAGGTCTGGGAAAGTTTGAAATATAATAGGTTTTGAGCAACTGAAAGCAGCGGGGAGAGGAAGAACAAAAGGGAGGGTCTGTGATAGGGTGAAGGATAAAGGGACTAAATAACAAATGGTTTCATAGTATAAAGGCCAAACAGAGTGGTAATGGGTATAGTAAAGAAACAAAATATGTGTCTGGATGAGGTTTTTGTTTGTTCATAGAATGAGTGTCACTGGCTAGGCCAGCATTTATTGCCCATCCCTAATTGCTCTCGAGAAGGTGGTGGTAGCCATCCTAATGCAAAACAAAAGGTTTAAGAAAGAAACCAGGGGAAACTGAACCAGCAAAAACGCACATTCAATAAAATGGGGGCAGAGGTAATGACCTGTCGAATTCATTGTTGAATCCAAAAGGCCATAGGGTGCTGGTTCTCAAGGTGAAGTGCTGTTCCTTGAGCTTGCATTGAGCTTCACCCTGAGTTTCCTGTCACTCCTCTTTTTAACTCTCCACTTGCCTCCCACTCTGACCTTCCTGTCCTTGATCTGCTACTGTGTTCTAAGCAAGCTCAGTGCAAGTTTGAGGAAGAGCATCTTATCTTTCAACTGAGCACCTTACAGCCTTCTGGACTCAACACCGAGTTCAATAATTTTAGATCATAATCTCTGCCTCCATTTTGCTTAATATATTTTGTCTTGTTTCTATTTGCTTGTTTGGTTTCTTTTCTCTTGTTTCTTGATGTACACCAGGACAACAGTACGTTACAATAACCCACAGAGGAGGTCAGTGACAGGGTTCAACAGCGCGGGGCAGAGTGGCAGAGGAACAAATGAGTTGTCAGCTGTGGCCCAGTGTGTAGAATTTTCACCCCTGAGTCCAAAGTTGATGGTTCAAGTCCCACCCCATGGGCTGAATTTTGCATTTGACAGGAGGGCAGGCCTGACCGACTCAGCCAATCCCCGCCACCGAAACGGGCCGCGCTGCCATTTTGCGTGGGCAGGCCAATTAAGGCCCAGCTAGGGGGTTTGCGACTCCCATTTTCATCAGGAAAATTAAATTGGCGGCGGGCGTGTTCAGACCGCCAGTAGAGAACCGGCAGTCTTTATAAAGAACGGCCAGTCAGCCTCCTTTAGGCTGTTCACCATGGCCAGTCATCGGGCAGCACAAGATTTGAGGGCAGAGGAGGAGGGGGGCAGGCTGCAGGAGAGGCAGCTAGACACATACTCAGAGGTCCAACACATGTCTTATTGTTGGTGATGAGATGGTGGAAGGCGAGCCTCAAGGTATGCTTGGCCAAGAGCCATCTGCTGGCCTCGGCGCCGCACCTAGTTGCACCTCCTTGCCATGGGCACTAAGACCCGTGTGTTATTCAAAGTGATGGACGCTGAATGTGTCCAAGGTGTCCGTTGGGGGAGGGGGTTGGGAGCAGCCTTACTATCTTCTGGGGACTGATCACCAGTAGTGTGGACAGGAGCCGCTGGAGACCTCAGATGGGCCACTGTGGTTGGGGTGCGGCGTGCGCATGCAGAGTACATGAGCGAGCAGCCTCAATAAATGCTCTTCTATGCTCTGCAGGCAAAAACTGAGAGCAATATGAGCGAGTGGCAGAGGACTGGTGGTGGGCATGCCATGCTGCAGCACCTCACCATTTATGAGGAGCAGGCCATGGAGCTGGGGAGGAGGCAAGCGGCCAGGTCTGCAGGTGTCAGCAAGGTTGGGGTGCAGCGGCCAGGTATTTGAGGGCCACAATCCCATCCACTCTGTCTTCCCACCATCCAAAGCACTGATGGTTGCTGCAATCGTTAATGCAGCAACACTGCTCATTCACAGACTGATACAGTCAGACGGGTGGGTCATACACAAAGTTCCCTCGGCCCCTTGAGGATGCGCATCTCTAGCACCTTCCAAAGTCACCTTGTCCCATTTGTGACCACTATCCCCATGGCCTAACATTGCCATGGCATCGCTGCTGCACAGCCAAAGGCTTATTGCATCTTAGGAGGGTTTGTACCTCCACCACCCTTTCAGCCAGTGCGTCCCACATTACTCTGTCCAAAAGGTCCTCAGCACCTCACCTGTCAACCTCATGGCACTCAACTTAAATAAATGTCACCACATTATTCATCCCTGTGCCAAGGGGAAATGTTGCCTTCTGCCCAACCGTTCTATGCCCTTGAAAATGGTATGAAGGTCAATAATGTGACCTGTCAATCTCCTGTGCTCCACAGCAAATGTCACAAGTGTTTGCAATGTTTCCTCATAACTCCAACTCTCTAGGCCAGCGTGCATCCAGGTCAGGAACCTCTGCACTCTCCCCACTCCAATGCCATCCCTCCCATGAAGCGCAGGTCACAACTGAATGCAGAAGTGTAGATGTGGCCTCGACAGCGTTTTCTGCACTTGCAACATGATCTCCCTTTCCTGCATTCTATTCCTTGGCTAATAAAGGCAAATCTGGCTTCGACCTTGTTAAACGCCTTATGTTCCTGTTCTGCTACCTTAACGGGTCTGCCCAGCAAGGTCCCTGTCATAGTCGTGACTTCCCATTTCTCCTGTATTCCTGTACCTTGTTTGTCTTGCCCAAGTGCTTAACCGAACACTTATCCACATAACATTCCATGTGGCATTCCTTAGGCCATCTGACCAGCCTGTCTGTATGCGCATGTAATGTTTGGGCCTCCTCTTGACTATTTACCACCTCACCAATGTTCGTCTCCTTAGCTTCTTGAAGGGTGAGTGACTTATGAGGCTGGGGGCGAAAGGGATGAAAGGTGTTACTGACTGAACGCTAACTGATGCACTGTCCTTGTTGTTAATTTCAGCATCACCACCGCATGGCCGCCAGGAACAAGTCCAGAGCACCCCCTCCACTCCTGAGGGGCATCACTTGCAATTTGTGTCACATCATTTCAGCCAGCCAGGCACCAGCGCAGCGACAAACACTTCGGTGTGGATTATGATGTCAGCTAGTGTCCCGGGGCACAGTGGAGAGGGCACTTCACAATCGATGGAGGAGTTGGCACGGACAGAGAGTGCCGATGGAGCCGGCAGCCGGAGGACTGCAGGGGACCAGGCACATGCTGAGTCCGGCAGTGATGATGTACCTCTGGAGATGTCAGTCATGCAGCAGCTGCAGGACAAGTAGCAGGGTACATGGGAGCATCTGGCAGTGTTGCATGAGGGTGTGCTTCAGTTGGTCTCTGTGGTGGAGGAATCCAGGCAGAGTGTCAGTGAAGCTATGAACCTCAGGACAGAGCTTCAGGCTTCCTCCATTGAGAGATTAATGACTCTCATGGAGAGGGACTTCAATCGGATTGAGAATCTTCTGATTGGGTTACACTCTGACCTGCAAGACCTCACAACGCTAATGGCCACAGGTGGTCATTCCCAATGTGGGAGATGTTCTGGGCAACAATTGTCGCCGCTCAGTGCCCATCCATCTGCGGTGACCTCACATCGGCGCAGCTCCTCTCAGGGCGCTCCAGATGAGGGCAGCAGCTCCTCCTCCCCTCTGCCAGTGACTGTTGCATCCATTGAGACTGCGACAACTGGGGAGATGCCAGCTGTGGAACTGGCCACTCCCTCCCAGGCGGGGTCATCACAGGCTCCACGGGCCAGAGGGCACCTGCCAAGGTCATCGCGGCCAACAGGACAGCAGAGTCAGCAGGCTGTCTCACAAGCCGCTCCGAGTGATGGGGCGGCACCTAGACGTAGCACCCACAAACGTAATCATAAGGCACGTTAGGCACTCCACGGGTTTGTCACTGGTGATTTTGTGTTGGCCCTAGATTAGGGAAAATATCATTTTGTACGTCTGAGCAATGTTTGTGCTTTATTTTGGACGGAATAAAGTCCACTTTTCTGACCATGGCTGAAGGTGTTTCCTTTGTGCTGCATTTGTATGTTTCACAGACATAACATGAGTGTTTGAGTGGACATTGATGTTTCTGTACTAAGCCCTTAGTTGCAGCTAAGGTGGAAGATGTAGCACCTAAAGGCCACATGTGGAAGCGCCAGGCAATGCTGCTCCTGCTGATCCATGTGTGTGGAGCTAGCTGAAGGTTCGTTGGATCGAAGTGTCCCGTGTGTCCCTGCCTCCTTGGTGTAGTAGTGGGTCGGTGTGCTGTCCCTCATCATCACCCTGTGCTTCTTCATCCTCTGGGCCACTGCTGGAGTCATCATGTGCAGCCTCATCCACTGCATCAAGGTCTTCATCATCAACTGCATCCCCCCTTTCCAGCGCAAGATTGTGCAGAGTGCAGCATGCTACCACTATCACAGAGACACGATCTGGGGTTTACTGGAGTGCGCCCCCTGAGTGGTCCAGGCATCAGAAGCGCATCTTGAGAAGACCGATGGCTCTCTCCACACAGCCCTTGTGGTGCCCTGGCTCCTATTGTAGCGCTGCTCAGCTTCTGTTCTTGGATGGTGGAGAGGCGTCATGAGCCACTTTCTGAGGGGATAGCCCTTGTCACCCACCAGCCAACCATCCAACCGGGTTGGTGCACTGAAGAGCCCCGGCACCTGAGAGTGTCTGAGGATGTAGATGTCATGGGAGCTACCTGGGTACCTTGCACAGACTTGTAGAATCTGCATCCTGTGATCGCACACTATCTGCACGTTCATGGAGTGGAAGTCCTTCCTGTTGATGAAGGCACCGGGCTCACCTGCTGGCGCCTTGATGGCCACATGTGTACAGTCTATTGCACCCTGGACGCGGGGGAAGCCAGCAATGGCCACAAAGCCTCTGGCTCGCTCTGTCTGGCTGGCCTGTTCACAGTGGAAGTGGATGAAGGTGGATACCTGTGTGAACAGAGTGTCTGCAACCTGCTTGACACAAGTGTGGACAGCTGATTGGGAGACACCACAAAGATAACCCACCAAGTCCTGGAAGGAGCCAGAGGCATAGAAGTGGAGGGTAACTGTGACCTTCAGAGCCGCTGGCATGGAGTATCCACACACACAGTTAGGGGAGATTTCAGAGCCAATCATCTGACAGATATAGTTGACTGTCTCCCTTGAGAGTCGGAGCCTCCTTCAGCACTGCACCTCAGTCATACTGAGGTAGCTGCTTCACCGCCTGTAAACCCTGGCAGTAGCATGGTGGCATCTTCTGCGGCCCCTTCCACCTTGGACAACCTCTTGGCCCTGTGCCCCTTGTGCCTGCACCTGGCCTCCCAAAGGTGGCTCCCCTGGAGACAGATTGTTCACTCCTGGCCTCCTCCTTATTCTAACCCTCCCTTCCTCCTCAGAGAAGCTACCTCCAGTAGAGAGGTCAGAACCCATACCCCCAGGCTAAATGGAGCCTCCGGAAAGCTGCAGGCCCGATAAAGATTAGTGTCTGCAGACTGCTGAGCTGAAGCTTCAAAATACAGGGAAAGCTGTTGGAAATCGATCTGAACTGCTAACAATCACACAGGCAAGTTTAAAACACTTTCTGTAATAAATACTTCAGAAAAAGCATGAACACCCCTCTGAGCCCACATATCCCGCCCGTGGATGAGCTTTGTTAAAAAATCAGTCACCCACCTGCCCGTTGGGCCCGTGCACGAGGTGAAGATCGCACGGTCTCCTCAAAATTGGCTTAAATTGCCGAGTTAAGGGCCTTAACAAGGCCTTTAATTAAAGGCGGGTGCGCGTCGTGGTTCATAGTGCCTGCCCACCTAAATATCGCGATGCTGCGCGCTGACATCGGGACATTCAGCCGATGTCAGTGCGACATTTTAAGTGCTAACGTGGGGGCTCCACCACCTGCGTGTCAGCCATAAAATTCTGCCCCATGACTTGAGTGAAATAATCTAGGTTGATATTACTGAGGAAAGTACAGGTGTGAGCCCTTGGTATAATTAAACAAAAGTTGCCCATTGTTTACAAAACACTTGGTGATGTGCGAAAGATGCTGAATAAATGCAAGTTCTGTTTTCCTTTTTAAATGTAAGAGGAAAATAGTAAATATTAAGTAAAATGGGAGTGGAGAAAAGCAGAGGGAAGTGAGGCGGAATCTGAAATTGATATAAAAACACAAAATATTGGAAAATTTAGAGGGTGCGTGAGCAACTGAAGCGAGAATTACATCGTATTTACTGTACAGAAACAGACCGTTCAACTCAGCCAGTCTATACTTATGTTTATGCTCCACTCAAGCCTCCTACTGTCCTTCCTCATCTAGCTCTCTAACCGTACAACCCACTTTTCCCTTCTCCCTTATAAATCTATCTAGGCTCTGCTTAAATACATCTATACTATTCGCCTCAACTCCTCCCTGTGGCAGTGAGTTCTACACTCTCTCTAATCTCTGCATAAAGAAGTTTCTCCTGAATTCCTGATTTTGATTTCTTGGTGGCTATCTTATATGGGTGGTCTCTAGTCACTCAAAACCTTTTTCTAATTTCAAATACCTCTAATGACTCCCCTGTCAGCTTTTCTTTTCCAAAAAAAAGACATAGCCTGTTCAACATTTCTCTGATAAATATAACACCACAGTTCTGGTATCCTCCTTGTAAATCTTATTTTTGAAACCTCGTAAATAGGGCCTGAGCCATTTGCTCACCATGCATGCTTGATGCCAAAATAGGGCACATCAAAGGCATCCTGCAGGATAATGGCTTTCCTGATTAGATCATTTCGTGCTGTACATCGCACAAACTCATGACCCTGAAAAGTGCCCAGTCTACCTCAGATTACCCTGGATGGGGAAGGTATCTCAAAAGTTTGAGCACCAGGTGAAGCTAGCTGTTTCACGCTGCTACTATGTAGTAGCAACATGAGTGGTATTTGCCACCAACAGGGTGTTGCTGTCAAGCCAAAAAGACATCCAGCCTATCACACAAATGAGTAATTTCAGTGCCAATGTGATGCTGGGTATGTAGGCCACACATCCCAAAGACTTACGGATCTTACCAAACAGCATGTCCCAGTCGCTGTTCACAATGGGCAAGGTACAGACTGTACCCAACCAGCCCGTGCTTGCAAAACTCAAAACACAGTGTCCAACATTAGGTGTGATTCTGCAATTGGACAACATTTGCTAAAGAATCCTCAGTGTGCTAAAAATTACGCTGACAACCAATTTAAAATTGTCAGCCAGGCTCACAGTGTGGCACATTTGTGTGTGCTGGAAGCTACAGATATTAATACACAGGACCCTGTTCTTGACAGACAGAAAAAACAGGTACACACATTGCGCCTGTTTCAGCTAAACAAAATAAGTGACGGCCATTGGCTGGTTCATTCCTCAGGGCAATGCCTTAGCCAATCAGAGTCAAGTTGCCTGGCTTAAGTTTCAAACAATAGTTGGCAGTTAACTGACAATCACCATTAGCTGGTGCATTCTCCATGGCACTACCAATCAGAGTGCAACTGCCAACCAATCAGCACTCTCTTCTCATACAGTATATAGTTGTTGCTTCCCCTTACATTGATACTCTTGTGATTGTCCTGATCAGTGCAAGACGAAAAGCTTCAACAAAATGTCTTTTTTCAGCATTACTCAAGTTCTGTACCACCAAACGACCATTTGTATTATAAATTTGTTTCTTTTGACAGGTTAAAGTTTCGGAGTGTAGCCCTCCATTGGAACATCACAGAATAAAGCATCTCAGCCCAGACCTTTGCCATATTTTATCTTGGGTGCTAACATTGCTGCCATGTGTCCCCAGCATTTGCGTCAGGAAGCTCAGCAGCTTCACATTGGCCAGCCCAGAGAAGAAAGGATTCCCTGGAGTTGCTGTAATGTAATGGTTAACACTCTCCAGTACACACACAAATTAACTAGAGGCCAAAGACAAATTCTAGTTTTTTTTGCATTTTGCTAATATAGGCACAAGTCCAATGTGTAGAATACATCAAATGAGAACATTTTAAATTCAATAGTACAATCATGAAATACATCATTTTTGATCAGTTTGCCTATTAGTCTGATTAGGCCATTGTGCGTTTATTAAGGATTAGGTTTTGAGGGATTGTCAGGAATAGATCAGCCTGTGAGGGGGCAAAGTGTTCAAACTGAGGACAGGGATATATTGGAATAACAGACAAATGGTATGAGGGGGTAAGTAGGTCCAGACTACACACTGGAGTGAGATGGCAGAATGTGGTGCAGATAACAGACTGGGGTGTTAAGGAGTAGAGGGATTCAGACTGCAGACTCGGGTGTAAGGGAGCTTAACAACAGTGAGACTCTCAAGGAGAAGCATTGACACTTACGGTTCTCTTAGTATTTTCAAACACTTCCCTTGCTTCTTCATATGAGCAGACCTCCTCTTTACATTCTCGCTTAATGGAACCACTTTTCAATTCTTCCAGTCCTGCATTAGCCCGTCTCTCTCTGTTAAGCAGACTGTTGGCTTCAGTTTCCTGTAGGAAAACTGGATGGGACAGATCTCAATAGATACAACAGCAGGAAAACAAATTTAACACACCAATATCTGCCACACTGGACCATTTTGACCAATACAGCTATTTAGATTTAAAAACAGTATTGGACAATTATATAAATATAGCAATGCATCTATCCTTCTTATCTTGGTAATGTGACCATTACACAGTCCTTGAGATGAAGTCCCATCTTCATAGTGAGAACACCCTCCATTGTCTTGTGTGTCACTACTACCATGCCAAAGAGGATGGGCTCAGAACAGGTCTAGCAGCTCAAAACTGGCCATCCATGAGGTGATATGAGCCTCCAGCAGCAGCAGCAGCAACAGAATTGTATTCAACAATAATCTGTAACATCACGGCTGAGCATGTCCATTACAATTCTCTACCATTATAATTCTCGATCATTACTATCCTCTATCATTACTATTTTCTACCATTATTATCCTCGACTGTTACTTTCCTCTAACTTTACAATTCTCTACCATTACAATTCTCTACCACTACTATCCTCCACCATTGCCATCAAGCCAGGGGTCCAACCCTGCCTCAACGAGGAAGAATAAGAGAGTATGCCAGGAGCAGCACCAGGCATATCTAAAAATGACTCTTCATATGCTTCAGTTTCCTGTAGGAAGACTGGATGGGACAGATCTCAATAGATACAGGAGCAGGAAAACAAATTTCAGAGCTGTAGAAGAGTCATACGGACTCGAAACATTAACTCTGTCTTTCCACAGATACTGTCAGGCCTGCTGAGTTTTTCCAGCAATTTTTGTTTTTGTTGTATAATTCTGAAGACTCGTGCTCCAGAGGTAGCCATGCCGCTGGCAAAGTGGTTCAAGTTGTGGGGCTGAAGGAGATTAGAGATTGGGGCGGGTTGAGGTGATGGAAGGATTTGAAAACAAGGATGGGGATTTTAAAATTAAGACATTGCTTTTGGGAACCAATGTACGTCAGAGAGCACAGGGATGATAGGGGAATAGGACTTAGTGTGAGTTAAGACACGGGCAGGATGATTTCAAGTTTACAAAGGGTAGAACCTGGGAGATCAGCCAGGTGTGCATCGAAATCGGTGAGTCTAGGGTTAACAAAGGTATGAATGAGGGGTTCAGCAGCAGATGAGCTGAGTCAAAGACGAAGTCAGACAAAGTTACAGGAGTGGAAATAGGCAGTCTAAGTGATGGCACAAATATGAGGTTGGAAATTTATCTCGGAATCAAATGTGACAACAAGGTTGTGAACAGACTGGCTTAGCCTCAGATTGTTGCCAGGGAGAGGGGTGGAGTTGGTTGTTAAGGAACAAAGTTTGGAGTGGGGACAGAAACCATACAATGATATTGCTCTCACTTCCATTCAATCCATCCATGGAGCTAACTCTCCTGTTTAGGAAATACCATTGCGCTGAATCACTGACTGCTCACGCTTACACTCAATGTTTTTCACTGTTGAATTGTTCATTGCAGGATATGTAACTGGTGGATCTGTTTGCTATATTTTTGCTTTCTAGATCTGTAATTGTACTACAGATGAACAACAGCAAATGTGAACTCCTCTGGGCGTCCCTCTCTATGGTTTGCTTTAAAGGGGTAGTGATTGCAAGGCAAAGTTCATTTCTAACCAAGACAGATTGCCCATCTTTATCAGCATCTCTCAGCAATCTATTAACACTAGGTGAACGTGAAGCTATGGGGGATGGGGCTGTATTTATGTGAGTGGGGAGAGTCAAAAGGTTTGGTTAAACTTTCAAAAAGCTGACACACAACCCACATTCAATGAGGTCACTTCCAGTTTTAACAAAGGGAGGTTAGGGGCTGAGTGACTGACCTGCTTTCAAAGAAGGGACAGTTACTTAAATATGTTAATTACTTTGAGTACTTCTAACAGGCCTTTAGGTTAAACAATGAGAACATCTGGGTCCAGCACTGTATGTGGGCCAGGGGATTCATGTGAACCTACCTTGACTAGTCCCTCCCTCCTGATCTGAAGCAACAAGCCCCTAATCTCTGTGATATCCCTTCTCACTCACAATCTCTTCTGCACCTCAATGCATGAATTCTTCAACCATGCTGTGACCTCCTCCTGTTTGCAATCTCATCAACACCACAATAATCTTTTTGGCTCCATGCCCACAATTGTGATCAGTCCTTCCATCCCTTCTGCTCTTTGGCTACAGTATGACAACAAGGTTGGCTTGGTCCATAGACTTTCTATATCCAGTGTCTTCAACCATGTGTTGACATCATATGAGATAAATTGAATTGGCAGTCTTCTTTCAATCATCAGCAAACTGATGGAAGGGGTCTTCGACAGTGCTGTCAAGCAGCAGTTACTCAACAACAATCTCCTCACCAATGCTCGGTTTGGGTTCCTCCAAGGCCACTCGGGTCTGGACTTCATTACAAACTTGGTTCAAACATGGAAAATAAATCTAAATTTCAGAGGGGAGGTGACAGTGACTGCCCTTGACATCAAGGCAACCTTTGAGCGAGTGTGGCATCATGGAGCCCAAGCAAAACTGGAGCCAATGGGAATCAGAGTCAAAACTCTCCACTGGGTGGATTTATACCTAGCACAAAGAAAAATGTTTGTGGTTGTTGGAGGTCAATCTTCTGAACCCCAGGACATCACTGCAGGAGTTCCTCAGGGTAGTGTCCTAGGCCCAACCATCTTCAGATGCTTCATCAATGACCTTCCTCTATCATAAGGTCAAAGGGGATGTTTACTGATTATTGCGCAGTCTTCAATACCATTCACAACTCCTTAGATACCGAAGCAGTTTGTGTCTGCATACAGCAAGACCTGGACAAGAAGGGCTAATAAGTTGCAAGTAACATTCATGCCACACATATGCTGGGCAATAACCATCTCCAACAAGACAGACTCAAACTATCTCTCCTTGATGTCCAATGGCATTACCATCACTGAATTCCACACTATCAACATCCTGGGGGTTACCATTGATCAGAAACAGAACTGGACTAGCCATATAAATACCATGGCTACAAGAGCAGGTCAGAAGCTGGGAATTCTGCAGCGAGTAACTCTCTTCCTGACTCCCCAAGGCCTGTCTAGCATCTAAAAAGGTACAAGGAAGGACTGTTACAAAATATTTTTTAATTGCCTGGATGGAAACTTCTCCAACAACACTCAAGCTTGAGACCATCCAAGCATAGCAACCCATATGATCGGTACCACATTCACCACTTTAAATGTTCATGCCCCCCATCACTGACACACAATGGCAGGAATGGGTACACTCTACAAGATACGTTGCAACAACTCATCAATGCTCCTTCGACAGCTCCTTCCAAACCTGCAAACTCTACCACTTAAAAGCAGATAGATGGGAACACCACCACCTGGAAGTTCCCCTCCAAGACACTCACTATCCTGACCTGGGAAATTTGGGCAGAATTGTCTGGTCCTGCTGACGGCAGGTATCGTGGTGGGCTGGGGGTGGGAGGCAGGGGCGGGGGGGTTGGGGGGGTGCGCAGAATTCGGCATGAGAGGCCGAAATCAGTTTCATGCTGGCGTGAAATCACAACGGGAACATCCGATGGTCTGCGCCATGGCTGAATGCGAATCTTGCGGGAGGCCGCTAGTGGGATGCAAAGTAAGGCCCGACCGGAATCGTCCCCCAATACCCAATTTACTGTTATATCGATGGGAAAACACGCTGGCCCAGAACACATCTGGACAAGCGTGACGTGCAGAAGTTGGGACTTATCGTTAGGGCCTTGCTCAGGTCAAGGAGATCCGAGAAGACGACGCTGGAGCCCTACAGCTGCCGGAGCCTGGGGGAACACGTGTGTCACATGCTGGGTGGATCGTCATGCACATGGCTCCACCGCAAAGCAGCTCCCGGAAGGTGGGAGGTCTCCATTGATGCTTTGAGTCTGCTTTGGAACATCATGCCCTTGGCCATGGGCTGCTGCCGATGATCAGTGAGGGAGGGGGAGAGGAAGGTCCAGCTGTGAGTGGGAGAGGAAGGTGTACTGGTGGGGGTGGTGGGGTGAAGTTGGGGGTGTGGGGACGTAGGTGTCCGGGGTCGGGGGGGAGGCATGAGGTTGAGAGGCAGGGACGGAGGTGTTAGGAAATGGTGAAGTTGGGAGGGTGTGGACAAAGGTGACATGGGTTAGGAGGGAGTACAAGGGAGGAGGGTGTAACAGTGGAGAGCGCTGCAAGTGGGGAGTTAGGTGTAAGGGGGAGGAATGTATAAGGGAGGGAGTTTGGAGGGTGCTGCATGGGAATGCAATGATTGGGTGGGTGAAGGTGCAGGTCAGCACAGATGGACAACTGAAAGAGAACCCCAGCAGGCAGCATTGAAAATGCTCAGGACAAATGAGTGTTATTACGACCGGGATGGGAGGGGTACGCAAATTATCAAGCCCCAATACTCCGCAGGCTGTGCCAATAATAAATGTTTAATTTTCTCACCAAAATGGGCAATTGTGTACCTATACCTCGAGTACCCAGAAGAAAAGAGACTCTGGTGAGGCTTCTTTCAAAAACTCAGAATGATTAATTTATTTATTTTCACAAGTTGCGAGTACTGGTTAACACACAATTGTAATCAGGGACTATAACCATCTATCTCTTCCTAAAGAATTCCCCCAGCACACACACACACACAAACAGACAAACAAAGGACAAACAGATAGAGTCTCTCTGCAGGGATGGGGTTTGGGAGATGGGCGTTATAAAATAAAGGATAAAGACCAGACCTCTGGTCCCCGGTGGATATCTGGAAGTTCCCACCTACTGGTCTCAGCATTGCAGGTTCAAATGGCCAGTTACACTCAGATGAGGGTTCTCCAGCTACAGGTTGATAGCCACACAGAATTTTAGACAAGGTAGATAGAAGGATCCAGCTAGAGAAGCCTTCCTTCCGCAGCTTGTTCCCCAACAAAACTGCTTTCAAAACAAGCAGGTTCACAACTTAAGTTTTTTTTCTCTCACCCATGTGATTTCCAGCAAGTTACCAATCTTTTTCAGTTTTTTTCCCCCCATCAATTAAGGTGATTGCAGTTCAAAACAAACAACCAGATCTTCCTCAAGTAGTACAAAGGTCAGGTGATTTCTTGGAAGAGGCCTGCTTGTTTCCAGCTCCAAGGTGAACTTTAAAAAATCTCAGGTTAGCATCCAAATGTTCAGATCATGCCATGTGCTCCCATTTTCTCTAAGAAAATTCAGTCTTGAGAGATATGATTCTAACATGCCTCTGCCCTTAAGGGATGAAGCACCATTTGCAAATGTGTTTCATCACAAAGTATACAGAAAAAGATATATACAACATATAAACAGAATTCAAACATGTACTCACTCAGCTATTCACTCCTTATACTGAATCTGTACAGTTTCCTGACTCTCCTGCTTTCCAGGCAATTTTTAAAAAATTACATTCTTGATAATGCATCAGCAGTTATATTATCTTTTCCAGCAATATGAACAATTTTTAAGTTGTAAGGCTGTATTCGCAAGGTCCATCCGAACAGTCTGTCATTCTGAGTTTTAAACTTTTCCACAAAGGGTTATGGTCAATATATATTAGGTTTTCTTTACAGCCATGTCGGGTATATGCCTCAAAATACTTAAGAGTCAGTAACAATCCCAGGGTTTCATTTTCTACTGTAGGGTAGCTCATTGATGCCTATTTAATTTTTTAG
Source organism: Carcharodon carcharias (assembly GCF_017639515.1). Classification (NCBI taxonomy): domain Eukaryota; kingdom Metazoa; phylum Chordata; class Chondrichthyes; order Lamniformes; family Lamnidae; genus Carcharodon; species Carcharodon carcharias. Next base: position 87,943,780 of record NC_054484.1, read on the forward strand.
AAAGGTACCCGACTGGCTTCTCTACGCCTGATTCATCTTCTTACAATAAGACTGTGCCCACCCTCAAGTTACTGTCATCAATTGCCACCTTGAAGGGTTTAGTGAAAATAGGGGCAGTTAACACTGGTTCAATGGTTAGAATCACCTTTAACTCCTCAAAAGCTGCCTGGCCCACTTTTGACCATACCACCTTTGCTTTCTTTTGCAATAAATCCATTAGTGGAGCCACTATTATGCTGAAGTTTGGCACAAATTTACAAAAGAAACCGCACATCCCTAAAAATCTCATGATTTCCTGTTTAGTTTTAGGGACAGAGAATTCCATCAATGCCTGTACCTTCGCTGTTCTTGGCAAGACTTGTCCTACAATATGCCCTAAATAAATTGCTCAAGCTTTTGCGAACTCATCTTTTGCAAGGTTTATTACTAGATCTGCTGCCTGAAACTGTTTAAATAAGGCTTCCAGTTGTTTTAAATGGTCTTTCCATGTGTTGCTATAAACCAATACATCATCCAAGTAAATCACACAGCTAGGAACATTATCTGATTCATCAGCCTTTGGAAAATGGTTGAAGCATTTTTTTAGTCCGAATGGCATTAATCGGCATTGGTATAGCCCATTTGGCATGGCAAAGACCAATATCTCCTTAACTCATGACGTTAAAAGTACTTGCCAGTATCCTTTCAACAAATCTATTTTCGCAAGGAACTTTGACACTGCCAACCCTGTCAATACAATCTTCTAGATGAGGGACTGGGGAGGAATCCATTTTTGTTACCACATTAACCTTTCTATAATCTATGCAGAATCTGGTTGACCCGTTAGGTTTAGGCACTAACACTACCGGAGAACACCAACTGCTTTGACTGGCCTCAATTAGGTGATTTTCTAACACATATTAAATTTCTGCTGTCACATGTTTGTTTCTCTGGACTTAAACGTTAAGGATGTTGCTTTATAGGAAAAAATTCCCCTACATCCACATCATGTATGACTGAAGTTGTAGTCCCTGGTTTAACCCTACAGATCCCTTTAAATCCTGTAAGTAACCTTACTCGATCCTCTCGTCGTCCTACCTCTAAGTATGAAAATATGGTATCTAACTGTCTTAATATTTCAGTGTTAGCTAACCAGATAGTAGGAGGTTCAATTTGTGAACTGTAAGTCTCCTTCTACCTCATTCTCATGGTCTCTTTGCTCACAACCTAACATACCTGCTTTTTCCTAACCTCCTCTCTGTGATGGTATCATTTTAACACACTGATATGACACAGCTGATTCTTTTTCCTACGATCTTGGAGTATTTATCAAATAGTTTATTTTGCTAACCCTATTAATGACCTTGTATGGGCCACTTTGCCCTTCTCTCCTAAAAGCTTTTCTTTGACTAATTTCAGAGGACCTCTTATCTCATGTCCGTAAATTAATTCCAAAGGGCTAAAACCAATAGGTTCATCTGAATCTCAGAAAAAAGATAATCCAATCCTTTGTCCCAATGATATTCGTGACAATATGTTTTAAGTATTGTTTTGAGAGTTTGATGGTACCCTGTGTTTGTGGATGATATGCTGTAGGTTTTTAACTGTTTTATACCCAAACTATTCATTATGTTTTGAACAATTTTAGGCATAAAATTGGAACTTTGATCCGACTGGATCTCTATCAGTAATCCATAACAAGTAAAAAATTGGGTTAACTTCTCCACCACAACTTTAGCTGTACTCGTCCTTAAAGGGATGGCCGCTGGAAATTGAGTTGTCATATCCATAATAGTAAGGATATACTGGCGTTGTCCTGCTTTCATTTTTAGTAATGGTCCCACACAGTCCACTGACACCCTACTGAATGGTTCCTTGAAAACTGGTATAGGAATTAAAGGTGCTGGTTTGGTTTCATGTTGTGGTTTTCCTACCATCTGACACGTATGGCATATTTTACAAAACTGCACCACATCCTTGTGAAGACCCGACTGGTAAAAATGCCAGTTTATCTGTGTTTGTGTTTTCTGTATCCCGACATGTCCTGCCATAAGAATTTCATGTGCTATCTGTAATATTTCTCTATGATATTTGGGCAGTACCATTACCTCATGAATAAGCATCCACTCCTCATCTGCTGGTCTGTGAGGAGGTCTCCACTTCACCATCAGAATTCTATCTTTAATATAATAACCTTCTGGAATTGCCTTAGCCTCAGCTTCAGTTTGGGCAGATTGTGTTAAATTACTTTTCTCTGGATCAGCTTGTTCACCCTTAACTATAGAAGATTTGTTAAACGTCTCTTTTAGATTACCTATTTCTTTAAAGAGAGTTTCAGCCAGCCAAATGTGTCTGTGGTATCACTTTGACCTCCTTTGATGGACTTTGCTTAGCCATTGCTCAGGTCATCACACACAAAGGAAAAATTCCTGGAACCTTTTCCTGTAACTGCGCCATCTCTTTAACATTGGGCTCTCTGTAATTATAGGAGGAGCTATAAGGATATGAGGACTTTTGATCCATCTAAATTATTTCCCAGAAGTAAATCAATCCCATCTATGGGTCTGAACAACCCCTACTGTCCCTGTCCCAGACATTAGGCCACACTCCAAGTGCACCTGGTACTAAAGTACAGGTATATACTCCCCACCAATACCATAGACTAAAACTCACAGCAGTGTTCAGACTCAGTTTCACAGCTGCAGTTAAGGCTACAACTTGATCTTTTATACTTTCTGTTAGGGTTCCTTTTCCTGAATCAACCTTGCATATCCCAATAAGTCCCAATGGATTTCCCGTGCAATGTCCAGCAGTTTGCTCGAACATGATCATCTTGTCACAATGGAAACACGTAGGCCTTTGAAAATCACTTTCACCCTCAGCATCTTCTTTTTGGGCCTGAAGAGGAGTTTCCAGGGTATTTAAGAGTTCCCCAGGTTAGTGTCCTAGGCCCAACCATCACCAGTTGCTTCATCAATGACCTTCCTTCCATCAAAATGTCAGAAGTGGGGATGTTTGCTAATGATTGCACAATATTCAGCATCATTTGCGACTACTCAGATATTTGAAGCAGCCCAAGTACAAGTACAGCAAGACCTGGACAATATCCAGACTTGGGTTGACAAGTGGCAAATAACATTTGTGCCACACAAGTGCCAGGCAATGACCATCTCCAACAAGAGAGAACCTAACCATTGGCCCTTGATGTTCAATGGCATTACCATCACTGAATCCCCCATTATTAACATCCTGGGGGTTATAATTGACCAGAAACTGAACTGGACCAGCCATATAAATACTGTGGCTACAAGAGCAGGTCAGAGGCTTGGAATCTTGCAATAAGTAACTCACCTCCTGACTCCCCAAAGCCTGTCCACCATCTACAAGGCACAAGTCAGGAGTGTGATGGAATAATCCCCACTTACCTGTATGAGTGCTGCTCCCCCAGTGCTCAAGAAGATTGACACCATCCAGGACAAAGAAGTCCACTTGATTGGCACCACATCCACAAACTTGCTGGAAATCACATGGGTGAGAGGAAAAAAACTTAAGTTGTGAACCTGCTTGTTTTGAAGGCAGCTTTTTGGGGGAACAAGCTGAGAAAGGAAGGCTACCTTGACTGGCTCCCTCTCTCTACCCTGTCTAAAATTGTGTGTGCCTATCAACCTGTAGTCAGAGAACCCTCATCTGAGTGTAACTAGTCTGCATTTGGACCTGCAGAGCTGAGACCAGTTGATGAGAAATATGATGCAGTAAAAACAGCTATTCTGAGTTTATATGAGTTTGTCCCTGAGGCACACAGGCAGAAATTTCAGAATATAAGGAAACAGCCTGGGCAGACCTGTATAGAGTTTGAGAAGGTAAAACCAAGTAATTTTGACAATTGGATATGGGCATTAAAGGTAGAGACAACATATGAAGCTTTTAGGGAAATAATTCTCCTGGAATATTTTAAAAATTAACTTCCTCCAGTAGTTAGAACCCATGTTCAAGACCAATGGGTCTGGTCTGCAGTTGGAATAATCCCCACTTACCTGTATGAGTGCTGCTCCCCCAATACTCAAGAAGATTGACACCATCCAGGACAAAGAAGTCCACTCTACTACCTCTACTACCGATGCACAGTAGCAGCACTATGTACCATCTACAAGATGCACTGTAGGAACTCACCAAGGCTCCTTAGACAGCACCTTCCAAACCCACAACCGCTATCATCTAGAAGGACAAGGGCAGCAAACCCATGGGAACTCCACCACCTGAAAGTTCCCCTCCAAGTCATCCACCACCCTGACTTGGAAATACTTCGCTGTTTCTTCACAGTCGCTGGGTCAAAATCCTGAAACTCCCTCCGTACCAGCACTGTGGGGGTACCTGCACCACATGGGCTGCAGCAGTTCAAGAAGGCAGCTCACCACCACCTTCTCAAAAGCAGCTAGGGATGGGCAATAAATGTTGGCCCAGCCAGTAACACGCACAACCTGTGAATGAATTTTTTAAAAATACAGTTGTCCCTTCTTTTCCCTGGCTACTTGCCTTCCTTCTATCCTTCTTGGGTTTGTGGGAGTGAAGGAAAAAGGGTTTGGATTTATGGACCAGCTTATAATCATCAGCCAACTGCAGACCAGACCCATTGGTCTTGAACATGGGTTCTAACTACTGGAGGAAGTTAATTTTTAAAATATTCCAGGAGAATTATTTCCCTAAGAGCTTCATATGTTGTCTCTACCTTTAATGCCCATATCCAATTGTCAAAATTACTTGGTTTTACCCTCTCAAACTCTATACAGGTCTGCCCAGGCTGTTTCCTTATATTCTGAAATTTCTGCCTGTGTGCCTCAGGGACTAACTCATATAAACTCAGAATAGCTGTTTTTACTGCATCACATTTCTCATCAACTGGTCTCAGCTCTGCAGGTCCAAATGCAGACTAGTTACACTCAGATGAGGGTTCTCTGACTACAGGTTGATAGGCACACACAATTTTAGACAGGGTAGAGAGAGGGAGCCAGTCAAGGTAGCCTTCCTTTCTCAGCTTGTTCCCCCAAAAAGCTGCCTTCAAAACAAGCAGGTTCACAACTTAAGTTTTTTTCCTCTCACCCATGTGATTTCCAGCAAGTTACCAACTTTCTTCAGGTTTTACCTCCATCAATTAAGGTGATTGCAGCTCAAAACAAAAAAAACGAGATCTTCCTCAAGTAGCATAAAGGTCAGGTGACTTATTGGAAGAAGCCTGCTTGCCGACACCTCCAAGGTGAACTCATGACCTTGTTTTTTAAAAAATCCCAGGTTAGCATCCAAAGGTACAGATCGTACCGTGTGCTTCCATTTTATATAAGAAAATTCAGTCTTGAGAGATATGATGCTAACAGTGTGATGGATGGAGGCTCCACATGCTTGCACAGGGCCCCGAAAGGACCTGCCACAACCACACTTCTCCCTCTGGAATCACTCGCGGTCCAGCTGAGTGCAGCTGATCTGCTAGTGGGGGTCAGGGAGGAGGGAGGGATGCAGGGGCCGGGTGGGGGGGGGACTTGCAAAGCCTGGTAATGAAGCTGAAAGACACCATTACACGTTATTCAGTGAAAGTGAATATGTTTTCAGATTATCAAGTGACAAAATGTGTTCACCCGTGCAGCTGCTTGTAATGAGAAATTCTTAACTTTTCTAGGCCTAACACTTCTAGCTGCTGCCTTGACATCTGCAGCAGAGGTGGAGACACCCTGTGCAATGGTTGGCCCTGTTGCCTCTGATGACTTTGGCATGAGCCCTCTGGAGGCCAGAGGCCTTGTGGGCCTCAGCTTGCTTTGGCTGCCCTCCTGTGGGCCAGCTGCTCTATCTGCAGTATCAGGGGACAAGGTTGAGGGGGTCACATGGGATTCGGAGGGTACAAGAAAGCCTCTGAGGGCCCTGAGTGGATGATCCAGGGGTGTCTGGCTGCCGCTCCTCCTCCCTTTGGGTGCACGAGGGGTCTCAGCCTGATTCCTTGAGGGGAAGAAGCATCTGGAGGGGCATCAAGGTGCCCCGTTTCCCTCTCTTGTTGCCATTGCAGGAACTCAAACATGGTTACCATATTGGAGTGGAGGACTGCATGTATCTCTGCATTCTGTTGGACCAGGGTCTCCATGGCATCCGCCATCCTGCCCATGGAAACCTCAATGCACGTACATGTGGACACCACTTCACCAGAGAGAAGGCGGACACACTCCTCCAACTCAGGTGGCACTCTGTTGAGGGTTTCCAACAGTTCTGCGTGATGTTCCTCCACCTTCTGCTGACTGTCCAGGATGAGTTGGAAGGCTGAATCCAGAAGCTCATCATCTGACTCGGACCTCGCAGATGTCTCTTCCCCAGCAGTCCTACAAGTACCGGGGAGCTCAGCTGAACCCGCCTCCTCCTGCTGCAGATACTTGTCCATGTGGTGACCACCAGATTGTGAGCCCGAACCTACTCTAGATCTAGGTCCCACCGAGGTGTGTGTTTCTGTGCTGATGCAGGGTGTGGGTAAGCACTGTGATGGGTCTTCCAGGCTGCTTATTTCCAGCTCTTCAATGGAGGAGGTGTCCTCTTGAAGGTGAGGACCTGGATGGAGCTGAGGGACTGGCTGGCTGAGGGTGTCAGTCGCTTGGCAGAGCTCCCTGTGAACTAGAGATAAGTAGTGCATGGCAGCAGAGTCAAAAGCAGGAGAGAGAGCACTCACAGTTACATTGAGAGAGGGATGATGTGGTGCAGGATCCTCATGAGGGTCTTCGCCGCTGACCTCACCATCACTGTAGGCACGATCCACATTCTCACCAGTCAACATGATGGCACAATCCTCAAAGTGAGTGAGGAACCTAATGTGGGCCTCTCTACCCCTGGTCTGGAACCTCTCTCTGCTGATGTGAGCAGGCTTCTCCTGCATGAAAACAGATGGAGAGAGTGTGAGCAGGACACATGGCACTGTGTGGAAAGTTTGTGTGGTGAGCGGATCCATGGACAGGATGAGGATGTGAGCTCAAGAGGATATGAGCCTGATGAGGATGTGAGGGTGTGTGTGAGAGTTAATGGTGTTGTACCTTAAGGTGTGAGATCCCTGTGGATGTGGTACCTTGTCAAACATCTTTTGAAAGTCCATATACACATCAACTGCAAAACCCTAATCAGTCCTTCCTGTTACTCCAAGAACTCAATCAAGTTACTCAAATGCAATTTGCCTCTAACAAATCTGTGCTGATTTTCATTAATTAATCTGCACAATTCCAAAAGTGAATTAATATTGTCCCATTTATTGTCTCTAAACATATCCCCATCACTGATATTAGGCTATCTGACATGTTGTTGTCTCATTTCTCTCTCTTCTTTTTTAAAGAGGTATGTGACATTTATAGTCCTCCAGTCCTGTGGCACCATACATATCCAAGGACACTTGGAGGACTGGGGCCAGACCCTCCGCAACTTCCAACCTTACTTCCCTCAGTAACATTGGTTATATCCCATTCATACTTCTCTAATTTGACAACACCTAATCCTGAAGTATCTTCTCGCTTCCTAATTGTATCCGAACCAATGTTGCAGCTGCCTCTTCTTTCCCTGTTAAATTGGCAGCATCCTATTCTCTGATGAAGACAGAAGCAAAGTAGTTATTTAGTACTTTAGCCATACCTTCTGCCTACCTTGACCTCTAATTGCCCCCAACCTTCATTTTGTTCTCCTTTCACTATTTATAAAAGGCTGTTAGCTGTTATTCTATTCTAATTTTCCCTCGTATTCCCTTTTACAGATCTCCTGCATACATTCAGCTCAAGTTTCTACTGTATTATAAGCTTACAACTGACATGAGTCCCATTTTTCTGGTCTCATTTTAATCTCTGTGAGCAGAATTTTACACCTCCCCTGTGGCAAGTTTGCATGTGGTAGGGACGGGTAAGATGCTTAGGGTGCCATACCCACTGCCTACCTGAACCCTCCTGCCCCCCACGCCCCCCCGGCTTTGCAATTTTACATGTGGGGGGTGAGGTGTTGGCCACTTAAGGGCCTCAACCCACCTCAGCCTCAATTTGTATGGTGGTGGAGAGAGGGTACCCTAGCCCTTGATCCCCTCTCTGGGCCCTACCAGCCAGGCCTGATTTCCACAGCCCCTCCCCACACCTCACTGCTGACTTACCTCGCATCCTCTCTCTCGTGCCAAATGTTGCTGGGGGCTGGATGCAGTCCTGGCAGTGGCCACCCATCGCAGTGGCTCTGCTGGGACCAGAGAGCTGCCGGCCACCTGATTGGTCAGCAGCTCTTAGAGACGGGACTTCCTCCTGAGATGGTGGTAGAAGTCTCGCCTCAAGGTAATTAATGTCCCAAATGTGGGGCCATGTGATTGGGCTAAAGCAGATGATATGCTCACTTTATGCATCCCAGGGATTCCAGTTTTGGATGTCTTCCCTTTCCATCTCCTGAAAATGTGCCTACTCTGTACTAAAAAAAGCCCCCCTTTGAAACCCCCCCATTGTTCAATTCCTGTTTTGCCTATCAATCTTTGATTTCAATCCACATTCCCTTTGTAACACACTAAAGTTAGTCCTCCAACGATTAAACACTTTGTGTGTGATTGCATCTTGTCCTTTTCCATAACTCTCTAAACCTGATATTGTGATCAACAAGTGGAAACATTTTCTCCGCATCAACCCCGTCCAACACATCCATAATTTTAATGTTCAGCTCTCTAAGTCTTCTCAATTCATTCAATCTTTCCCAGTTATGGCTGAGTCAGCCTGGTAAACTGGCAACAGCTTCATTGACTAATACAGACCAGTGTCCTCTCAGAATTATGTAAATTATTGAAGCCGAGATACCAGCAATGATTCACACTCACTGGGTTAAAATGGAAATTAACAGTAATCTGCCGAACCTGAGCCTCTGAAAGAATAACATACCTGCAGAGTGTGTAACAGAGAACAACTGAAGGACACAGGAAGCTACCACGCTGATGTGAAAAGGAGCCATGTTCAAATTGACAAAGACTGTTTTGCTGAAGATTAGAGTACAAAAATAAACAGAAAGCTAATGGTCAAAGTACAGAGGGAGGCTTTGCACAAGGGCGCACTGACCTGTTGCATATTTAACCCTAACAGGAGTTGACAATGCTGATGACAGCTCTTTACAGGACCACATAGTGGTCATCTCACTCTGAACCCCTCCAACCTCACCAACAAGAGCGAGGAGTTCAGGGGCTTCACCTAGATCAGGACCTTGTGTTTGGCCGCTTCTGCTGCTTCCCCCCCCCCTTGTCAACCAAACGTTATTCGACAATGGACAATGGTTGGAACATCAACAATCTCAGGGACCCAAAGGTTTACACAGCCTTTGTCAAAGCCAGAGTGGAGAGATCGGTGTCAAGAGTTATGGGGGGGATCAGACGGGAAAGCGGAGTTGTGGCCACAATCAGATCAGCCATGATCTTATCAAATGGCGGAGCAGGCTTGAGGATTCAAATGGTCTACTTCTGCTCCTAATTCTTGTGTTCAAACCAATTCTGCCCCCTGCCAGGGAGCTAAGACCTCACACTCTATATTTTAATAAAATGTATATATATGCCCTCATGGCTAATTTCGGAATTTTAAAAAACTGGACAAAGACCCTTTTAAAATGGCTGAAGCTATGTCTGTGACTCTCAAACAATAGGAACTGATGTGGCAGTTTTGCAGCAACTGACACCTTATTACCTCTGAAGAAACCCTAACAATCCCCTGTGAGCTACAGAGACCAAATTCAAAGGGAACTATAAAAAGGGCATCTACATTTCATAAGCTAACCAGAGTCGATTCATCTGCTATAACAAAGCAACATCCCTTTAAGACTTTAAGGCACTGTGAAGAAGAAGCTGTTAGACCTGCTGAGTTTTTCCAGCATTTTCTGTTTTTGTTTCAGCTTTCCAGCATCCTCAGTATTTTGTTTTTATCCCTTTAAGAATTAATGGTTAGAGCATTAACAATCTCAGGGATACACGCCATTTGTCAAAGCCAAAGTGGAGAGGTGGGAATCATGTGACATGAACCCCTAGCTGGTGGAACCAATAATATTTATTTCTGGAGCTGCAAAACTCAGTCTGCCATTTTTCCATCTACCAAGCAGCATCACAGAAAATGGGCTCGGTCCAAGTTTGAATGCTTTGCCCCATCTACTGTTTCAACTGGAACTTCAGTACCATTGCCTACAAGTCTGATTCATCTCTCAGTGCCTGTCTCATCGTGGAAGTCACCTTTACTGGAAAAGTGGATTATCCAGCATCAGTTCAGTCTGCCAACCTCTGTGAAGGAATACACCATTGGACTTTGATTCTGGACATTGGACCCATGTGAAACAATAATTCTTATATCTGTGGTATTTGCCCTGTAAATCTTTCTTTCTCTAACTCTCTTTGCTGTGTGAGTGACCAGGGGGCTGCATAGTGAACACTTCTCACATTTGAGTGTGTGCAAATAAACTAACCCTCTGAGTTCATCCTATCTCGAGTTTGCTGTGAGGTTATTTATCACACCTGAACTGAAGGGTTGGGAAACAGGCTGCCCCCTATAAAGGGGAAAGCAAATCAAAACACCTTTCTTTTTATGGGTGGGTGTGAGAGGAAAAATCAAGGATCTTTAAATTAAACCCCCCCCCCGCCCTGTCCATAACAGCCAGCAGGCCTCCTCTTGCCCAAGCCCAGAATCTGTGCCTTTCTTTCACTTCTACCCTATCTCCCCTCCATTCTCATTTCATCCCTTGAACCTATCCCCACTAAACTATTGGCCAACCAACCTCCCTTTCCATCTCCTTACAATAGCTGACTTTGTAACTAGTTCCCTCTGTTCAGGCACTGTCTCTCCATTTTAATACTGTCAGTTTTTTTTACTAAGTATTTTAAGTTAATTTAAATTTTAATTGTCCAAGCTTAATTGTACAATTACCTAATTCCAAAATAACCCAATAAAATACTTTAGTTTGAGTAAGACATAACCATAAGGCATACTCTCAAATAGTAAATAAAAATGGTTTATTTCTAAAAGGAAAAAGTATACCTAACAACACAAAGTAGACTTTTCCAGCTTCAATTGGATGATCAGGCCATGGAATTAGTATAATGGCCCTGAAGTTCCTTCATTGACATCAATTTTTTCAAATTCTGCCTCAGGAGCATCTAAGACGTGAATAACTATAAAAGATGTCGATCAGAGCCTTTATTTTTAACATTTAAATTATCATTACCCCATCTTGACCACGCCTGTGCAATTCTATAGTTGGTTTGCACACTGAAAGGATGTTTCCCCTTGTGGGAGAGTCTAGAACTAGGGGATACTGTTTAAAAATAAAGGGGCCTCCCATTTAAGACGGAGATGGGAATTTTTTTTTCTCAGAGGGCTGTCAATCATTGGAACTCTCTTCCCCACGAAAGCAGTGGAGGCAGGGTCATTGAATATTTTTAAGGCAGACGTAGATAGGTGCTTGACTAACAAGGGAGTCAAAGGTTATCGGGGTTGGCGGGAATGTGGAGTTGAGCCATGATCTTATTGAATGGCGGAGCAGGCTTGAGGGGTCAAATGGCATTACTCCTGCTCCCAATTTGTATGTTGGTATGTTTTAAGTTTATTATTGAATTATTTTAATTGGAGTTTGACTACCTGCGTACTTTGTCCATTCAAAAGAATAACATTTCTTGCCAAGTTTCTGTTCTTATCTGACTTTGCACAATTGTCTATTATCCGATCTCAACTCTGAAATGGTCAAGGCTAGAGTGATGCTGAACCAATGCAATATCTGATTTGATGCTCATCCAGGTCACAGGTCACAAAATTTTAGCAGCACAGAAGGAGGCCATTCGGCCCAACATGTCTGCACCTGCTCTTCAAATGAGCGTTATGACCTAATACCATTGCCCTGCCTTTTCCCCATACCCCTGCACAGCGTTTCTATTCAAATAATCATATAATGCCCTCTTGAAAGCCTCAGTTGAACCTGCCTCCATCACATTTCCAGGCAGTGCATTCCAGACCCATTGTGTGAAAAAGTTTTTTCACATGTCACATTTGCTTCTTTTGCAAATCACTTTAAATCTGTGGCCTCTCATTCTTGATCCTTTTACGAGTGAGAACAGCTCCTCCCTGTCTACTCTGTCCAGTCCCCTCATGATATTGAACATCTCTATCAAATCTCTTCTTAGCCGACTTCTCCCCAAGGAGAACAGTCCCAACCTCTCCAATATATCTTCATAACTGAACTTTATCATCCCTGGAACCATTCCTATAAACCTCTTCTGCACTCTCTTCAATGTGTTCACATCTTTCCTATAAGGTGGTGCTCAGAACTGTACACAAGACTCCAGCTGAGGTCTAACAAGTGCCTTATATAAATTCAGCATTAACTTCCTTGCCCTTTGGTGTGGACTAGCCGAATTGTACTATTAATGATAGCGTTGATCAGCAGACACTTCTTAGGTGGAAAACATCATGTTTATCTACAAAGTTACTCAGCAGCAGCTACACGTGTGCTTTCACTTCAAACTCTATCTCTACGCTACTAACATCTAACTACAGAGGTAGCCCACACTACTCTCCTATTGGGTACTAAAGATCATGTGATCTTCCTTAACAAACATTCTTCTTAAAAGTATATTACACATTAGATAAAACCATAATTACCACATCTCTTCCCCTTTACTCAGATATACATTTTATATTTACAAGTACAATTTTCTCAGATAACAAAATATTTACAAGGTAAGTAATTTACAAGTTCAGTCTTACTGGGGGTTTCCTTAGGCGAGCAGAACTTCGCAGCTCCACAGCTTCAGATGTTTCATCAGGAACCTCCTTTTCCAGAGTTGTCTGAACATCAGGTGCTTCATTGGGCACTTACAGATCTGTATCCTCAACTCTTACAGGAACATCAGACATGTCTGTCCTGGGTTGAGTTCTCTCAGCAGGAAATGCTGACCCGATCATGGTCACTGGTAGAATCGATTCTTGGTGATTTGTTTCTCTCTTCCTTAGATGATCCAAATGTCTCCCTATGACTCGTCCTTCCACCTCCATGTGGTAAGATAGAGGTCCAGTCACCGCACTTATTTCACCCGGTAACCACTTTGGTCCTTCTCCAAAGTTCTTAACGTATACTGTCTCTCCCATGGTAAGTTTCCAGTCATGTTTAGTTTTCTGACTTCCCTGACTCCTTTCCACCTTCCCCTCTAATTTCGGCATTATTGAGCTCAATCTCATCCTGAGACGGTGTTTCATCAATAACTGCGCAGGTGTGACACCTGTTATTGTGTGAGAGGTAGTCCAGTAATGAAAAAGAAAGCATGCTAGCTTGGTTGACAAGGAATCTCCAGTTAGCTCCTTCATGGCTGTCTTGAATGTTTTAACTGCCCTTTTTGCCAGTCCATTTGGGGAAGGGTGGTACGGTGATATTTTTACATGAGTAATATGGTTGAAGCCGATAAACTGCTGAAACTCAGCACTTGTAAACGCTGTGCTGTTATCAGAAACGATTGCTTCCGGTAGTCCATTAAGATCAAAACTTTGATGTAGCTTCCCTGTTGTAGCAGCAGACGTTGATGACTTCACCTCATATATGTCCATCCATTTTGACAATGAGCAGAAATATTGTTCCCATGAAAGGTCCCACATAGGCAATGTGTAACTGCACCCAGGGTCCTCCTGGCCACTCTCAAGGGTGTAACAGAGCTGTTGAAGGTAACGTTTGCAGTTGCTGACATTGCACACAGTGCACAATACTTCACTAAGCTCTCTATTTCACCATCCATCCCAGGTGACCATAGAGAGTTGCGTGCTATGGTCTTCATTTAGGAAATTCCTGGATGTGCACTGTGTAGCTCAATGAAAAGTGGCTCCCTTCCCTTTGGAGGAACTACCACTCGTGCTTCCCACAATAAGATGCCATCCTGGTTGGCTATTTCATATCTTCTGTTGAAGTGTGGTTTCATTTAGTCAGATATAGCTCCTGTGACCAACCATGCAGCACTTGTTCTCGTACTTGAGGTAGGACTGGGTCTCAACTTGTCCAATCTCTGATCGGTCGAGCACATGCCAGTGAGGAATCTAAGAAATTTAACAGTGAAGCAAATTCCTATGGAACTGGGACATGCTCAACATTTTCTTGTAAAGGCAAATTACTAAGTGCATCAACATTTGTAATTTAATTTCTAGGCCTATGTACAAAAATATACTCATATGCTGACAGGATTAAATCCCTATTTGTGTTTCTGTGTCTTCTTTCTAGCACAGACTTTAATCTTGGTCTTCTTTTCGACTTCACTGCAGGCCAGACTTGTCTCATATGCCAGCTCAACTTGTCTGAGCTCAGTGGTTGAGTCTCCCAAAATATCATTGTCCGTCTGATTATTGGAAAATTCTGCGACCTTTGCTTCCAAAGCCTCTTTGGCTTCATTTAGCTGATTCTTCAGCTCATGCATCTCTTTTTTGTATTTGTTTGCTGCCGCTTGGAAAATTGAATATTGTTGTGTCTTGTCATTCTTCAGTTTGTTCAGAGCGGTGCTGAATTCTTTCTGTTTCTCTTCATACTTTTCCAGAGATACAAACTTCAACCTGAGGGAATTTGCAGTGTGTGAAGGTCTTTCAACAGGTTTTCTTTTTCCCTGCAAAGGTTGCTCACCTCCTCTTGAACTCTGTTACCTAGCACGGTCTCTTCAAGTTTCTTCTGCTGTTCTTCCAGGTTTTGGCTTAAGACAGCCTGCGTTGCTTCAGATTGTTGAGTCCTTACACACTCCTTTTTTAAATGCTTCCACCTTCATTTTGCTTCTTTTGCAAATCACTTTAAGTATGTACCCTGTCGTTCTCGAGCCCTTGACCAGCAGGAACAGTTTCTTCCCATCCATTTTATCCAGCCCCTTCAAGATTTTGAACACCTCTATCAAATCTGTCTTAGCCTTCTCCTCTCCAAGGAGAACAGTCCCCAGCTTCTCCAATCAATCTTCATAACTGAAGTTTCTCATCCCTGGAACCATTCTTGTAAACCTCTTCTGCAGTCCCTCCAATGTGTTCACATCCTTCTTATTATATTGTGCCCAGAACTGTACACAATACTCCAGCTTAGTCTAACTAGTGTCTTATATAAACTCAGCATAACCCCTATGCTTTTGTACTTTATGCCTCTATTAATAAAGCCCAGGATACTGTGTGCTTTATTAATTGCTCTCTCCACCTGTCCTGCCACCTTCAATGATCTATGCACGTATGCACCCGGGTCTCTATGCTCCTGCACACCCTTAAGAATTCTACCCCTTATTTTATAGTATCTCCCCATGTTATTCCTACCAAAATAAATCACCTCACACTTCTCCACATTGTAATGGTAAAAGGACAGAATTAAAGGCTCTTCATCTGCATGCATGCAGTATTCATAACAAGATGGGTGAATTGATAGCACAAATAGAAATAAATGAGTATGATAATATAGCCATTACAGAGACATAGGCCAGGGTTTTCTGGTTGCGGGCGGGCTCAGCGGGGTGAGTGGGAGCAGCCGCGAATCTCGCCACCGCCTGCGATCGGGCCACGACCGTTAATTGGCCAGCCAGCGTGAATCGTGCGCTGCACAGAGCTGCCTCAGGGAGCTGAATATTTTTGAACATAACATTTTTAAAATTTTTTTTTTTAATAACATGCCCCCTCATGTGACTCAGTCACATGATCAGGGACGTGTTACAAATTAGTTTGAAAGTTTTTTTTTAAATCACTGATCGAAACCTCATCCCACCAGTGGTTGAGGTTTCACAAAAAAGTCCAGAGGTTGCTTGGCCTTTTTGCCTCCCCGCCAACCGTACAGTTGGACGGGCAGCGAAAAATTCCATTTAATTAGAACTTTAATGGCCTTAATAGACCTGTTAATCGTCAGCAGGTGCTCTATCCAATCCCATGCACGCCCACCGACTGAAATATCGCGCAACTGCGCCATGGCATCATTGCACTTGCCCGATGTCATTGAGCGTCATTTTACGCTTGCTCGGGTCGGGCGCACACCAGGCCGATGATGTAACTTTCTGCCCATAGTTGTGAAGTGACCACGAATGGGACCTGAATATTCAATATATGGCATTTTGGAAGGCCAGGAAGAAAGGAAAAGGAAGTTGGGTATCTCTGTTAACAAAGCTTGAAATCAGTACAGTAGTGAGAAATGATCTTGGTTCAGAAGATCTAGATGTAGTACCAGTTTCAGTGGAGATAAGAAATAGCAGAGGAAATAAACCATTAGTGGGAATGGTTTATGGAACTCCTGACAGTAGCTGCACTGCAGGACATAGTATAAATCAAGTAATAATGGGGGCTTGTAAGAACATTACTGTAATAATCAGGGAGATTCTAACCTTCATATTGATTGGGCAAATTGAATTGGCAAAAGTAGCCTGGAGAATAAGTTCATAGAATGTATTTCGGACAGTTTCTTAGAACAATATGTTCTGGACCCAACTAAGGAACAGACTATTTTAGATCTGGTAAAGTGTAATGAGGCAGGATTAATTAATGACCTCATTGTAAAGTACTATCTTGGTAAGAGTGATCACAACATGATGGAATTTCACATTCATTTTGAGGTTGAGAAATTTGGGCCTGTCTCCTAAGCAACTACAAGGACTGAAGACAGAACTAGCTACAGTGGACTGGGAAGAAATGTTAAAAGGTAAGCTGGTAGAGAAGCAGTGACAAATATTTAAGAGACATTTCATAATTCTCAACAAAAATATATTCCATTGAGAATGAAAGACTCTATGAGAAGGATGCATCATCTGTGGCTAACTAAGGAAGTTAAGGATGGTATCAAATTGAAAGAAAATGTACAATTCTGCAAAAATTTGTGGTAGGCCAGAAGATTGGGAAAAATTTAGAAACCAGCAAAGCATGACTAAAAGAATAATAAAGAGGGAGAAATTAAGAGTATGAGAGAAAACTAACAAGACCATGTGATCACAGACAGTGAAGGCTCCTACAATTATATAAAAAGGAAAAGAGTAGCAACAGTGAGTGTTGATCCCTTTTGGGTGAGACTGGGGAATTAATAATGGGAAACAAGGAAATGGCACAGACTTCAAACAAGTATTTTGTATCTGTCCTTATAGTAGAAGACACATACACCATTCCAAGATAGTAGAGAAACAGAGGGCAGAAGGGAGGGAGGAACAATCACAACCACTAGAGAAAAAGTACTAGGAAAACTGATGGGACTAAAGGCTGACAAGTGCCCAGGACCTGATGGCCTGCATCCAAGGGTCTTAAAGAAAGTGGCTGCAGAGATAGTGAATATATTGGTTGTAATCTTCCAAAATCTGTTAGATTCTGGAATGATCCCAACGGATAGGGAAGCCACAAAGTTAACACCTCTATTCAGGAAATGAGGGAGACAGAAAGCAGGAAACTATAGGCCAGTTCATCTACTGTAATCAGGAACATGCTAGAATCCATTGTTAAGGAGGTAGTAGCAGGACATTTAGAAAATCAGGCAGAGTTGACATGGTTTTTTGAAAGGGAAATCCTGTTTGACATCTGTTAAAGTTCTTTGAGGATGTAACAAGAAAGTTGGATAAAGGGGGATCTGTAGATGTTGTGTACTTGGATTTTCAAAAAGCATTCAATAAGGTGCCACGTTACAAATTACTGCACAAGATAGGAGCTCATGGTATTTGGAGTGATATATTAGGGTGACTAGAGGAATGCCTACTAACAGGAAACAGGCCAGGATTTTCTGGTCCCCTTTTGGAAGGGCCCATAGGGGGAGATTTGGCAGCCCAGCCAAAAGTCCATTAACTTTCGGGCGAGCAAACGATCTCAGCGGCGAGCAGGGCCAGAAAATCCCACCCAGAGAGTCAGGATAAGTAGGTCATTTTCAGGTTGGCAAACTGCAACTAATGGATTTCCACAGGAATCAGTGCTGGAACTTCAACTACTTATGATCCATAATAATGACTTGGATTAAAGGTTCAACTGTATTTTAGCCAGGTTTGCTGATGGTACAAATATAGGCGAGAAAGCAAGTTGTGAGGTGGATGCAAAGGGATGTAGATAGGTTAAGTGAATGGAATAAAATCTGGCAGATGGCATACAATGTGGGAAATTGTGAGGTTGTCCACTTTGGCAGGAAGAATGGAAAAGCAAAATATTACTGAAATGGAGAGAGACTGCAGAACGCTACAGTACTGAGGTAGCTGGATACATGACATGAATCACAAAAGTCAGCATACAGATATGTTGATGGTATGTTAAATATAACATTAAGATACACGCGTAAAGGACATTGTTTTTTAAGTACCTAGAGCACTTATAAAGAGAAATATCTGGAACCATATGTGGTAGGTAGAAGACAGACATATGTAATGTGAATAAACCTATTATCAAGCAAAAGATTGGTGTCTGGTTTCATGCTTCACCTTCTAGCTTGGAATCCATTTAACATGATAGCAAAATATGGCCACTTAAAAGTGAAGGTTGGAAACTATAAATTTTATTTTCAGAAGGAGATTCAGAAGCATTTTGAGTTACTTTGAGAAGAATGGCTGAAACCAAATGTAAACTGACAGGGTATCATTTCCCACTGATGTTCTCTGAATCTGAACCTAAATAATAATTGAAAAATGTGGTAGATACATGGACTTGTGTTATGTCTTTACAGAAGAGAAAACAAGACATGGCCTTGGAAATGTCACTTCCTATCAAAAGTAAGAGCAGAAGCATAGTGTCTTGTGAGCTAGAAGCCCACCAGTTGGACACTGAGGAAGATTTGGAGCTTATTTTAAGCTTTATGGATAAAATTTATAAGAAAGGTAACCTATGCCTACATGGTCAGACTTTGATTTAAAGACAAGGCCAGAAACATTTTCATTCTGTATTTCATAGATGCAGCACCAAGATTCAGGAAAAAAGGAAATGTGAAATATAGCAGGTCTGGCAGCATCTGTGGAGAGAGAAACAAAGTTAATATTTTGAGTCCAATATAAATCTTCTTTGGAACTGAAGAGAGGCAGATGGGTTTTATACTGTTGAAAAGGGGGGAGGGGCAGGTGGAGCAAAAAGGGAAGGTCAGGGATAGGTTAGAGGACAGAGGGGATGATAATACAAAGATGTCATTGAATAAAAGGCCAACAGAATGGGAATGGTAGTAGTAAAGGAACAAAACATTGGTCAAGCGTAGGTGTCAATAGCAGAATAATGGTCAGCATGGCCTGAAAGCAAAGTAGCAGAATGTGCTAATAGTAGAATAAAGGTCAGTGCTGTCTGAAAGCAAAACATGAGAACTAGATGCAGACCAGCACCAGGGGAGAAATACAAAATGGAGGGCAAGAGTTCATGGTCTGAATTTGTTGAACTCCATGTTGAGTCCAGAAGGCTGTAAAGTGCCTAATTGGAAGATAAGTTGCTGTTCCTCCAGCTTGTGTGGGGCTTCACTGGGACATTGGAGGAGGCCAAAATCAGAAACGTGAGCATGAGAACAAGGTAGTGAATTGAAATGGCAAGTGACCAGGAGGTCAGGGTCATGCTTGCGGAACTGTAAAGCAGTCACCCAGTCTACATTTGGTCTCCCCCAGTGTAGAGGATACCACGTTGGGAGCAGCAAATGCAGTTGACCAAATTGAAAGATGTACAAGTAAATCACTGCTTCACCTGGAAGGAGTGTTTGGGACCTTGGACTGTGAGAAGGGAGGATATAAAGGGCAGGTTTTACACTTCCAGCAATTGCATTGGAAGGTGCCTTGGGAAGGAAACAAAGTGTTGGGGTGATGGAGGGGTGGACCAGGGTGTCACAGAGGGAACTGACAAGAGGGGTGAGGGGAAGATGTTTGGTGGTGACATCATGCTGGAGTTGTCAGAAATGGTGGAGGATAGTCCTTTGAATGCAGAAGCTGGTGGGATGGGAAGTGAGGACAAGGGGAACACTATCATGGTTCTGGAATGGGTGGGAAGGGGTGAGGGTGCAGGTGCGGGAAATGGGTCAGCCATGGTTGACGGCCCTGTAGTCCAAAGTGGAAGGGGCTGCAGAAGATGTCACTATTCTGCTGCCAGGGTTTACAGGCAGTGATGCAGCTACCTCAATATGTCTGAGGTGGAATGCCGAAGGAGGCTCCATCTCTCAAGGGAGACTTTGACCTCCATCTGTCAGATGATTGGACCTGAGATCAGCTCTGACTGTGTGGGTGGACACCCCATGCCAGTGGCTCTGAAGGTCACAGTGGACCTCAACTTCTATACCTCCGGCTCTTTCCAGGGCTCAGTGGGGAATCTGTGTGGAATCTCCTAATCAGCTGTCCACAGCTGCATCAAGCTGGTGACAGAAGCTCTGTTTTATTCTTTATTCTTTACTGTATGGACGAGGTCAGCCAGGCTGAGTGAGCCAGAGGCTTCACGGCCATTGCTGGCTTCCCCCACATCCAGGGCGCTATAGACTGCACACATGTGGCCATCAAGGTGCCAGCAGATGAGCCCGGTGCCTTCGTCAACAGGAAGGGCTTTTACTCCATGAACGTGCAGATAGTGTGTGATCACAGGATGCTGATTCTACAAGTCTGTGCAAGGTACCCAGGCAGCTCCCACAAGGCCTACATCCTGAGACACTCCCAGGTGCTGAGGCTCTTCAGTGCTCCAGCCCGACTGGATGGATGGCTGCTGGGTGTCAAGGGCTATCCACTGAAGAGGTGTCTCCTGATGCCTCTCTGCCACCCAAAAACAGAGGCAGAGGAGAGTTACAATACGAGTCATGCCTCCACAAGGGCGATGGTAGAGAGGATCATAGGTCTTCTGTAGATGCATTTCCAATGCTTGGACCGTTCAGGGGGTGCACTACAATACCCCCCAGAGCGGGTGTCACTGATAGTGGTTGCTGCGCTCTCCACAATCTGGCACTGACAACGGGGGACCCACTGGAGGAAGAGGATCTTGATACAGCTCCACAGGCCACAGTTGATGAGTCCAGTAGTGAGTCAGAAGAGGAGAACAGTGAGGCGAACACTGAGGGTGTGGAACCAGACCTTGGTAACCTCCAGGGAGGCAGGAACACCAGGACACCTTGGTCCAACGCTCCTTCAGCTAGGCTGTCAAAGATCAGCTTCAAACACATGCCAGGGCTGCCTCTCCATCCTGGATGTCTGAACTGACCCTTTCATTTGAACCCAAAGAGCACTCAGTGCCTATGGAAAAAGTTTAGAGCCACTCACGTCCAGCATTACATACTGGCTTACCCTGCACCACACTAAATAAAAAAGTGAAGCATACTCAGGCCATTATGACAAAAATAAAATTAATCTCATTTTGACAAACCAAAAAAATTAACTTGACCTTCTCTGGTCTTCATTCACAGTCCGGTAAAGATAAACAAAACATAACTGAACAGAAAATCACCAGTGACTTGTCCCTCTTGTGCTCATGGTGCCTTAAACTTATGTCTGTGGGTGCTACATCTTGGTGCCCCTCCTTCACTGGCACCGGCATTGGAGCCAGCCTGCTCACCCTGCTATCTTGTGGGCCATGATGACCTTGGCATTCGTCCTCTGGCCAGTGCTGCCTGTGCTGGCCCTGCCTGGGAGGGAGGCTGGCATCTCCCCACTTGCTGCAGCCTCATTAGATGCCACGGTCACTGAGGGAGGGGCAGAGGAGCTGCTGCCATCATCTGGAGCGCTCTGATAGGAGCCCACAGGGATGACAGGCAGCTCGAGTGACAATGTGAGGTCGCTATGGACCTTCCTGCTCATCTTTGATAGACGGGCACCTAGCTGGGATACTTGGTGCCTCATCTATTTCCCACACTGACAGTGACCACCTGAGGCCAGTGCCTGTGTGAGGGCTTGCAGGTCTGAATGTAACCCTAGGAACCCCTCATTCTGTTCCTGGAGCTATCTGTCCATGAGAGTCACCACTCTCTCAATGGAGGAGGCAGTGCGCTCAGCCATGATGGTCACCGCAGTGCTCTTGCTCCGCATAGATGCCTCCACAACAAAGATTATGACATGCAGACCCTCATGGATCTCCACCAGATCCTCCTGCACATCTCGCTGGACATCCAGCACCTGCTGCACAATGGACGACTCCAGAGGCTTATCTGCCTTTGTCTCAGCATCGTCCTGATATCCAGCAGTCCTCAGACTGCCGGCGCCCTGAGCATTCTCTGCCTCCGCCTGCTCCTCAAGCGAGTGTGAAGTGCCCTCTTTACACTGAGATACTATCCGCCGCTCTAATGCCCACTGAGGTGCTGGTATCTGCTTCAGGCAGCGGTTGTCACGCAGATACAAATGAAGCCCTGTGGTCCTCTGTTGTCAGGGGTGGCCCTTCTGGGTCCAGAAAGCGAGTGCGTGCTGGCAAACTTAAAATGGAGAACAAGGACATGTCATTTGTTAAAGTCATCACACTGTCACTGTGCATGCCAGGCACCCTGGTGAGACTATGGGGATCTGCATCATGGTGCACTTGTCTTCCAATGATCAATGGGGACTCCAGGTTTGAGGCTCCCATCAAAGAGGAAACTACACTGGAATGGTTGCATAATCTGAAAGTCTCATCTCTGTGTACCACGCTCTTACCATTGTCTAGCACCCCCACCTTTCCACGCCTGGTTGCACGGGGACCATGCCTGCTCTCCACCTCCAGGGTATCTTGATCATATCTCGAGAGGATTAGGAGGTTAGCAGGGCCTCCGCCGGTCCGCAATCTTTCTATTTTGCTGTGGGCCATCTTCTCCTGAAACAACAAAGGAGTGTTGGTTAGTCCACTCTGTACCTGCAGCGTCATTGCAGCCTGGCCAACCCCACCTGAGGAACATCTCGCAGGGCACATCCAAGTCGTGGCCTTCGAGCCTCAAAGCACTCAGTCCAAGCATTCAGGGCTCACCCCCCCTTGGCCAGCTCTGGTCTCACTGATAGTTGGCACTTAGACTCTAGCACCACTGAGGTCCACAGGGGGATGGCCAGACCCTAACACTTCTGCACACTGACCCATGCTAACACGATACTCACCTTTCCTGAGTGCAGCAGGCCATTGAAGCGCTTATGGCTCTGCACCACATCATGGTTGCTCACCATTGCTACCATCTCCCGCCGTGCCCTCTTGGTCAGGTGTGGGGGCCTCTTCCTCCCATCCCTGTGGGCAAGGGTGTCCCTCCTGGCAGCCACCTCCTCTAGGGGGGCTGCGAGGCACTCATCAGAAAAGCGGGGGGCCGAGTGCCCACCCGACCTGCCCTCCCGCCTGCCATGTCCAGCCCTTGTCAGGTCCATTGCGAAGGTTCAGGGGATGCCCCCTCCATGGCAGTCTTCCAGGGGCTGCCTGGGCAGCTTTTAAACCGGCTGCCCAGTCGCCATTGGCCTGGGACCCAAAATGCCCCTCCATTGCTCGGCCCTCCCCGGCCAGTGAGGAGAGGCATTTCATGCTCACCAGCATGAAATCACGGTTGGAGCCTGACCACGGGCAGTGGTCCATTTAGCAGTTGTCCCTGGGCCCTCTTGCTGTGCCTGCCCTAAGAGGGGAATATCCTGCCCAGAGTCTTCAGCATCTGTGGAGATCCAAATTATTTATTAGCACCACTCAGTTTATAAACATAGAAGCTAGGAGCAGGAGTAGGCCATTCAGCCCTTAGAGCCTGCTCTGCTATTCATTATGATTATGGCTGATCATCCAATTCAATAGCCTGTTCCCACTTTCTCCCCATATCCTTTGATCCCTTTCGCCCCAAGAGCTATATCTAACTCCTCCTTGAAAACATACAATGTTTTGGCCTCAACTACTTTCTATGGTAGCGAATTCCACAGGATCACCTCTCTGGGTGAAGAAATTTCCCCTCATCTCAGTCCTAAATGGTCTACCCCATATCCTCAGACTGTGACCCCTGGTTCTGGACTCCCCCACTATCAGGAACATCCTTCCTGCATGTACCCTGTCTAGATTTTATAGGTTTCTATGAGATCCCCCCTCATTCTTCTGAACTCCAGCGAATATAATCCTATCCGACTCAATCTCTCCTCATATGTCAGTCTCACCATCCCAGGAATCAGTCTGGTAAACCTGCGCTGCACTCCCTCTATAGCAAGAACATTCTTTTCCTCAGGTAAGGAGACCAAAACTGCACACAATATTCCAGGCGTGGTCTCAACAAGGCCCTGTATAATTGCAGTAAGACATTCCTGTTCCTGTACTCGAATCCTCTCGCTATGAAGGCCAACATACCATTTGCCTTCTTTACTGCCTGCTGCACCTGCATGCTCACCTTCAGCGACTGGTGTACAAGGACACCCAGGTCTCGTTGCACATTCCTCTCTCTCAATTTATAGCCATTCAGAGAATAACCTGCCTTCCTGTTTTTGCTACCAAAGTGGATAACCTCACATTTATCCACATTATTCTGCATCTGCCATGCATTTGCCCACTCGCTCAGCTTGTCCAAATCACACTGAAGCATCTCTGCATCCTCCTCACAGCTCACTCTCCCACCCAGCTTTGTGTCATCTGCAAATTTGGAGACATTACATTTAGTTCCCTCATCTAAATCATTAATATATATTGTGAATAGCTGGGGTCCCAGCACCGATCCCTGTGGTACCCCACTAGTTACTGCCTGCCATTCGGAAAAAGAGCTGTTTATTCCTACTCTTTGTTTCCTGTCTGCCAACCAGTCTTCTATCCATCTCAATATACTATGAAAGATAAAAGGCTTCAAAGCAAAAATATATGTAGATTGGGAGGCAAGACGCTGGTTCTTTAAGGCCAGGCCTGTGCCTAACATCCTAAAGGAGACGGTGGATGTGGAATTGTGC
Organism: Carcharodon carcharias; assembly: GCF_017639515.1. Classification (NCBI taxonomy): domain Eukaryota; kingdom Metazoa; phylum Chordata; class Chondrichthyes; order Lamniformes; family Lamnidae; genus Carcharodon; species Carcharodon carcharias. The sequence continues at coordinate 87,968,522 of NC_054484.1, forward strand.
CGTTTGGAGAAGTTAGGGATAATCCGGCCAGTCCAGCTTTCAGAATGGGCAGCACCATAGTCCCTGTGGTGAAACCTGATCAAACTATTCGCATCTGTGGAGATTACAAATTAACTGTGAACAAGGCTGCTAAATTAGACAAATATCCTATCCCAAGGATTGAAGATTTTTACGCTAAGTTTGCTGGAGGAAAATCCTACACCAAACTGAACATGAGCCATGCACACCAACAGCTAGAGCTGGACAACATACCTAGAGGGTATGTAACCATCAACATGCACAAGGGCCTGTAACAGTATACATGCCTACCCTTTGGTGTGTCATCTGCTTGGGTGATTTTCCAAAGGACCATGGAAAGCCGATTGCAAGGACTTCTCCGAGTAGTGGTGCACCTGGATGATGTCCTGATCACAGAATCAACAGATGCCGAACATTTGACCAACCTAGAAAAGGTTTAAAAAGATTTCTTGAAACTACTGTATGATGAAGATGGTGAAGAAAGATAAATGTACTTTCCAAGCAACTGAAGTCACTTACTTGGGTCACCGAGTGGGTGACCAGGGGTAGCACCCAGTAGAGGAGAAAGTCAGAGCAATCAAGAAGGCACCCTCTCCTACCAGTGCCACTGAACTCAAGCCTCTTTTGGACATGATCAGTTATTCCACAGATTGACTACCTACTGAGAGAAGAAATTCTTCCTCATCTCTGTTTTAAATGGGTGACCCCTTACATTGAGATGATGCCCTCTGGTCCTACAAGGGGAAACAACCTCTCAGCATCTACCCTGTCAAGCCCCTAAGAATCTTATACGTTTCAATAAGGTCACCTCTCATTCTTCTGAACTCCAATGAGTACAGGCCCAACCTACTCAACCGCTCCTCATAAGAAAATCCCTCCATACCCAGGATCAACCTAGTGAACCTTATCTGGATATAAGTATATCTTTCCTTAGATAAGGGGACCAAAATTGTTCACAGTATTCTGGGTGTGGTCTAACTAATGCCTTGTAGCGTTTTAGCAAGACTTCACTATTTTTATATTCCATTCCCTTTGAAATAAAGGCCAACATTACATTTTCCATCCCTATTACCTGTTGAACTTGCATGTTGGCTTTTTGGAATTCATGTACAAGGACCCCCAAATCCTTCTGTGCTGCTGCTTTCTGTAGTCTTTCTTCATTTAAGTAATATTCAGCTCCTCTATTCTTCCTGTCAAAGTGCATAACCACACATTTTCCCACATTATATTCCATCTGCCATGTTTATTCCTGCTCACTTAACCTGTCTATATCCCTCTGTAGATTCCTCATGTCATCCTCACCACTTGCCTTCCCACCTATTTTTGTGTCATCCACAAACTTGGTGATTCACTTCCCTCATCCAAGTCATTAATGTATATTATAAATAATTGAGATCCCAGCACTGATCTCTGTGGCATTCCACTAGTTACAGGTTGCTATCCCAAGAATGCCCCCCTTATCCCAACTCTCTGTCTTCTATTAGTTAGCCAACCATCTATCCATACTACCCCCAACACCATGGGCTCTTACGTTATTAAGTAGCCTTATGTGCGGTACCTCATCAAACACCTTTTGAAAATCCAAATATATCTACCGGTTCCCCTTTATCTATCCTGCTAGTTACCTCCTCAAAGAATTCTAATAAATTTTTTAGGCATGATTTCCCTTTCATGAAGCCATGCTGACTCTGCTTGATTAGGTTATGTATTACATCCTTTATAATAGACTCCAAGATTTTCCCAATGACAGGTGTTAAGCCAACTGGCTTATACTTTCCTGTTTTTTGTCTCCTTCCCTCTTTAAATAAGTGTGTTACATTGGCCATTCTCTAATCCTCTGGGACTTTTCCAGAATTTAAGTATTCTTGCAAGATTACTACCAGTGCATCCACTATCTCTGTAGCTATAATCCCTTAATATCCTAGGATGCAACCCATCAGGTCCAGGGGACTTACCAGTCTTTAGCCCCATTAGTTTCCCCAGTACTTTTTCTCTAGTGATAGTTATTGTATTTATTTCCTCCCCCACCTTTTGCCTCTTGATTATTTAGTGTTTTTGGAATGCTATTAGTATCTTCTACCGTGAAGACTGAAACAAAGTATTTATTCAACTCCTCTGCCATTTCCTGGTTCCCCATTATTATTTCCCCAGCCTCACTCACTACACATTATGCCTACTAGTAAATTATAACCCATCAAAACAATTAATATTAACCAGTGATGCATCTCCTTATGGTGTGGGAGCTGTGTTATCATACAAGATGGTTCTGAACGGCCAATCAGCTGAGTCTCCAGAACCCTCTCTGCAGTCGAGAAGGGTTATTCACAACTTGAAAAGGAAGTGAGTAAATTCCACCAGTATCTGCATGGACAATATTTCACCATTGTGTCGGACCATAAACCATGACGAGTTTCTTTAGTGAGGATAAAACCATTCCACAAATAGCCTCAGCCAGAATTCAATGTTGGGCTATGATTTTATTGGAGTACACCTTTAAGCACCATCCAGGTACGCATTTGCAAATGCAGTCAGCCACAGTCATCTTCCATTACCAGATAGCATTGTACATGCTCCAGTGCCACAAGATGTTGTGCTTATATAGAATTGCTTGGACTCTTTGCCGGTGCCTGTAAAGCAAATAAGGAATTGGACAAACAGGGATCCAATTTAGTAAAAGGTCCGAGACCAGGTATTGCAAGGATGGTCGAATTCACCAGTGTTTGAAGAGATGAGACCATTCCATGCCTGTAAAACTGAGTTAAGCTGTCAAGATGGAATCTTGTGGGGATCAAGAGTCATCGATCCTTTGCAAGGAAGAGAACCACACTTGACAGAGTTTCACAGTGCACATCCAGGCATTTTGATGATGAAGGTGCTTGTGTGAAGCTAAGCCTGGTGGCCAGGCATTAACACTGACATTGAAAACACTGTCTCCAGTGTCAGCAACAACAGAAGTTGCCTGTTTCAGTTCCACTGCGTCCATGGGAGTGGCCTGGTCGACCCTGAGTTAGACTACATATAGACTGTGTAGGCCCGTTTTTAGTGCTGTGTTTTTATTGATCGTTGATGCGTATTCTAAGTGGATGGATGTGTATGAAGTTAGATCACCGACATCGTGTGTAGCTATTGAAAAGCTGCATCAATGTTTTAGTGTACATGGCCTACAGGAAGTCATTGTTTCAGATAATGGTGCTGTCTTCACTAGTACAGAATTTCAGAAATTCATGAGTTTAAATAGTATTAAACATAATAAAACAGCACCATATTATCCCCCATCAAACAGTTTAGCTGAAAGATCTGTACAAACTTTCAAATCAGGGATGAAGAAGTTATCCGAAGGAAGGTTAGAAGCTCAAATTCCACATTTTCTTCTCCATTACCGTACAATTCCTCATGCAACTACGGGTTCAACACCGTCTGAATTACTGATGAAATGCCACCTATGTACAAGGTTAAGTCTGGTGTTTCAAAATTTAGAGGGGAAGGTAGAGAAGAATCAGAGTAGCCAGAAATTGAATCACGATATTTATAGTAAAGCTCAAAGATTTACTGTGGGAGATATAGTTTTTGTGCGGAATTTTGGAAATGGCCCTAGTTGGGTTCCTGGTATAATTGTCTCTGAAACTGGACCCTTGTCATTCCAAGCGGAAATGGGAGACCGGATTGTTTGAAAACATGTGGATCATCTAAGGAGTAGAGAGAAATTTCAACAACCAGCTATTCTGTCTGTAGTTGATGTCAATCTAGAATAGACATACCCGATGTCTCTGTTAAATTACCTAATACTGAACTGCCACTTTCTAAGCATGTCCCTGACGCTGCAGTTCCTGATCATGTCAATCCAGTGGGCGAATCTCAAGCCGTAGAGCTACATCGCTCTAACCGAATTAGAAAACCATCTCAAAGACTTAATCTTTAATCACATGACCTGTGTATATATATATATATATGTTGTGGATTAAAATACTCTTTGTAAATAAGAAATACAAAAAGAAGCTAAAGAGGAGGAAGTGTAGTGATTATAGATGTAACCTTTCCTACTGCCTTTAGAGGTCACGTGATTGTATTGACAAATGAGCCCGAAACCTGGGTAATCTTAAGGACGGAGCTTTCTAGTTGTGGACCTGGTTCCCACATGTAGCTTCTAAAAGAGCTCTGTAAATAAAGTTATCAGTTTCAAGTAAGAAACCTGTCCAGTACTTCAAGTTCATTACAGCTATCCATCAGTCTCTCTCCCCTGCTCTTTCCCCATAGCCCTGAAACATTTTCCCCTTCAAGTGCTAGTCCTATTCCCATTTGAAATTTATGATTGAATTTGTTTCCACCACCCTTTAAGATGGTTACAGTCCAGATCAAAGCAACTCGATAGATCAAAAAAATGTTTCCACATGTTGTCCTTAGTGCTTTTGCCAATTTAAATCTTGAATCTGTTCCTCTGGTGACTGACCCTTCTGCCACTGGAAACAGTTTCTCTTTATTTACTCGATCAAAACCTTTCAGAGCTGAACACCTACATTAGATTCCCCTTTAACATTCTCTACTCTGAGGGAACAAGCCCAGTTTCTCTCATCTCTCCACAGAAGTGATGTTTCTCAATCCTGGTACCCTTCTGGGGAAAACTCGTCTGCAGGATTCAACAGGACATCTGCAGCATTCCACAGGATGGCCAGAAACAGGAAGCGATGTCAGTGACCTCAGAGCAAAGCTCAAGGCCAGGCTCAGGGCAGGACATTGGCCTCAGGGCAGGAATGTTCAGGAATTGTTGTTGTCGTGCTGTAAATTGTGCTGATTATCTATGAGGAGCTGAATTGTTGTTGTGTGGAATTATTATTATTCTGAATAGTGAAATGTGAAGTTCTTAAAAACTGAATGTTTAAATGTTCTGAATACATTAGATTGAGTGAATTGTGCCTGTGAAACAATAGACACTGGAGAGTGCCTGACGTCACTGGGGAGGGTTTGGATGCACTGGAGACCAACTGGACACATGAGGGTTTGGACACACTGGAGAAGTTTGGACACACTGGGGAGCGACTAGACGCACTTGGAGAGGGACTGTACACACTCGGGAGGGTTTGGACACACTGGGGAGGGTTTGGACACACATGGAGAGGGACTGTACACATTGGGGAGGGTTTGGACACACTGGGGAGGGACAGGGCACACTGGGGAGGGTTTGGACACACTGGGGAGGGACTGGGATACACTGGAGAGGGACTGTACACACTGGGGAGGGTTTGGACGCACTGGGGAGGGTTTAGACACACTTGGAGAGGGACTGTACACACTGGGGATGGTTTGGACACACTGGGAAGGGTTTGGACACACTTGGAGAGGGACTGTACACACTGGAGGAGGCTTGGACATAGTAGGGAGATTGTGGACACTCTGGGGAGGAACTGGACTCACTGAAGAGGGTTTGGGCACACTGGAGAATCCCAAATCCATTCCTATATTCCCAAAATAGCAGGCAATACGCATGTGTCAAATTCCGTTGGGCTGTGCAGTCAACCACCATCTTGGCTGTGGGAGCCACACCAGAATATCATGTCTCAATATTGCCTGGACATCAGTGGGGCCCGAGAATGCTGCTGGGCTGGGGTCCAGCCACCGCTCATACTGGAGAATAGGCATCAGATACCACCCCCATACCCTCAAACATAACACATACCCCATCTCACACCATCCCCAATCTCACACATACCCTCAAACACAACTCATTCTCCATCACACATCATCCCCAATCTCACCCACCACTCCCATACCCCCAAACACAACTCATTCTCCATCATACATCATCTCCAATCTCACACACCACTCCCATACCCTCAAACACACACATTCTCCATCACACATCATCTCCAATCTCACAAATCACTCCCATACCCTCAAACACACACATTCTCCATCACACATCATCTCCAATCTCACACACTACCCCCATACCCTCAAACACAACACATTCTCCATCACACATCATCTCCAATCTCACACACTACCTCCATACCCTCAAACACAACACATTCTCCATCACACATCATCTCCAATCTCACACACCACTCCCATACCCTCAAACACAACACATAACCCATCTCACATCATCCCCAATCTCACACACCACTCCCATATCCTCAAACACAACGCATTCTCCATCACACATCATCCCCAATCTCATACGCCACTCCCATACCCTCAAACACAACTCATTCTCCATCATACATCATCTCCAATCTCACACGCCACTCCCATACCCTCAAACACAACACATTCTCCATCACACATCATCTCCAATCTCACACACTTCTCCTGTACCCTCAAACACAACACATACCCCATCTCACATCCTCTCCAATCACGCTCACCACTCCCCTACTCTCAGATACAATGCATTCTCCATCACACATCATCTCCAATCTTATACACCACTCCTGTACTCTCAAACACAACACGTTCCCCGGACAGGCAAAGGTAAATCAGTGTAAGAGGGTTTGCAGTGCGCGTACATGAATGCACTGAATGTGGTAAGGATGCTTGATGAGTTGATGCCACACATCACCACATAGGATTATGATTAATTGGCAATTTCAGGGAGCTGGCTCAAAGCAAGGGAGAATCGGGAAATTAATATTCCTAACTACAAGGTGCTGAGGGAAGGCTTGGCTGCAAGACAGTTAGGACTGTGGACTAAATATACCAGCTTATAACACCTACAGGAAAGAGAGGGAAAATGGTGGAGGGGGAAGAGAAAATGTCATTATTCAAAGAGTGATGGATATTAGGAATGACCCACCAGATAAGGAGAGAGTTCAAGGCATTGGAGGAGTTCATCATCCAGCTGGTAGCTAAACTGGGGGAGCTGGTTTTCCAGAGTTGAGGTCAATGTTCCCAACTTTAACTCTTCATTCTAGAAGATTATGGTCGTGGAATTTGGCCACATAGCTGCAGTTTCACAGGCACTGAGCAATTTACTACAATCCCAATATAGCAGGCCAATTCCAAAAATGATTTTGACTGTTCAAGAGGCTGATTAATGATGATGATAGCATTCAATACGAAATATCCTAGACCATAGACGCTGGGCCAAAAGTGGCTAGAATATGCCCTCCCCACTTGCTGTTACTACCTCCAGCAACATGTCCGGCTCCCAGATGATCAGATGTCTATCATTCTGAAGACCAATCTCAGCCTCATTGGGCCATCCCTGGCTGAGTCTCTCATCACTTCAGCTTCCCTCAGAATGACCACATTAATCGAGGAATATCAACAAAGCAAGGAGTCTGCCTGTAAGCTCATGGTGACCATTGCATTAAGGTATTTCAAAGAAGTCCTGGCAGTGACACTGGAAGAGATGAAGAAAGGATTTCCATCCCATTCGCATTTCCATTGTGTGTTAAGAACATTAGTAAGGATGTCAACAGCCAATATCCATGGTAGAGTACCTTTCATGGAGAACATCTGAAGCAGTGCGATTCTTATATTGATGGAAGATATGTCAGATCACAATAAATCTGTGTCTGCAGGAGCACTGAGGGCGTTCGGCAAGAATGTCCTACTCTAGATTGATAATGTGAACCAGCCACAGTTGACAGTGATAAAAGATTCCTTCGCCATTGAGATGAACATAGCCTCTAACCTGCTCTTCAACAAGTGGCTTGAGAAAGAGGAGTCTCCATTTAATATCAAAATAGAGGAAGCTCTGGGCTATACCTCCTTTCTGATGACCAAAGACAGCCTAAAGGAAAAACTGCCAAAATTAACTGCTGGAATCCTGGCTCTGTGTCAAATTCAATCTGAACACCTTGCTCTGATTCCGTGTTTGTGTCTTATTCTTGTTACTGCCATCAATATGGGGAGTCAACATTTGAGTTGGAGGGTCTACTGAGGAACTTGCATGAAGAGCTGGGTCCCAGTGATTTGTTACAAGCGGCTTTCTGTAGAGAATCCGAATCAGATCCTTGGCTGTTTCACCGTTCTAGCCCAAATTCATGCCAACTCACTCCTGGAATCCCCCCTCCTTCAGCTGGTGACCAACAATTCCCAAACTAGACTGAATACTAATGTCCTCAAACATCTTATCAGCGTTGTCCCTTCCCAGCTAGAGAGGAGCAAGGTCCAGATTGTGGCTGGTTTGAAATTATTGATTCAAGACAATAACAAGAATGTCAAAAAGCTGATTGTGGAGACAGTTGGCATCATGGCCAAAGGGGATATCCCAATCTAGAAGGAGGAAGATGAATGGTGGAGTTTATCATAGAGCTGAGTGTTCTCTGCACAGACTCAGCAAGCTCAATGCCATTGGATAACGATATAGATCAGGTCACCCATGACGATTTGAGTGCAATATGTGATGTCATGGGTGTGGAACTTGTGTTCTCAATAACAGTGCAGATTGGGATGTTTAGGGCTATGATGGAGATGTCTTACCATCAAAGCCAGAAGTTGTGGTTCACTAGAAATGGCTCAGTGGGAGCCCACACTCATTTATCACACTGGCTGTTTGCCCCACACTTACTCAGCTATTTTTTTAATTATTGAAGGGTTGTGAGCGCCGCTAGCAAGGCCAGCATTTATTGCCCATCCCTAGTTGCCCTTGAGGAAGTGGTGGTGAGCTGCCTTCTTGAACCGCTGCAATCCATGTGGTGTAGGTACTCCCATGGTGCTGTTAGGAAGGGAGTTCCAGGATTTTGACCCGACAGTGAAGGAACGGGGATATATTTCCAAATCAGGATAGTGTGTGACTTGGAGGGGAACTTCCAGGTGATGGCGTTCCCATCTACCTGCTGCCCTTGTCCTTTTAGGTGGTAGCAGTCATGGGTTTGGAAGGTGCTGTTGAAGGAACCTTGGTGAGTTCCTGCAATGCATCTTGTAGATGAGACACACTGCTGCTACTGTGCGTCGGTGGTGAAGAGAGTGAATGTTTATGGATGTGGTGCCAATCACTGCTTTGTCATGGAGGTGTCAAGCTTCTTGAGTGATGTGGGAGCTGCACTCATCCAGGCAAGTGGAGAGTATTCCATCACACTCCTGGCTTGTGCCATGTAGATGGTGGACAGGATTTGGGAGTCAGGAGATGAGTTACTCGCTGCAGGATTCCTAGCCTCTGACCTTCTCTTGTAGCTGCAGTATTTATATGGCTAGTCCAGTTCATTTTCTGGTCAATGGTAACCCCACCAGGATGTTGATAGTGGGGGATTCTGTGATGGTAATGACATTGAACATCAAGAGGCGAGGGTTAGATTCTCTCTTGTTGGGGATGGTCATTGCCTGACACTTGTGTGGTGTGAATGTTATTTGATTTACATGGATCGATTTAGGGCAGCTCCCATCAGATGTGGAGCCAGTTAGGAGAGCAGCCCTTTAACTTGGTAGGGGTGTCAAAACACTCTGGCACTGCAGACATTCTCAAAACCTCAGTGTCCCTCGGCTCTGCTCACACCATCCCCCTTGTAACATTGCAGGACCCTCACGTAGACCCAGGCACTTGGCTCTGCTCAGACTTCCCTTCTCACTCTGTCCACACCCCACCACCCTCCCCAGCACCCTCCAAATCTGCCCCAACCCCACCCCCCAGCAACCTCCAGCTCTGCCCCACACCCCCCCACCCCCCCCCACACACTCCAGCCCCATACCTAGCACACTGAGCACCCCTGGCTCTACTCACATCTCCGCTTCCAGTACTGCCCCTCGCCCACAACACCCGGCGCAACCTCAGCTCTGCTCCCATTTCAACATTTGGTTCTACCCACAATCCACCTCCCTGGCACCCCAGGCACCAGCTCTGCCGCACACCAAACCTCGGCATGGCCGCCAGCACCCTGACAGCTGGATCTGCGCCCAGTTGAATTAATGGAACTGAAAGTAAATGTGATGGTTGATGTCGGGGGGCAGACAGGAAATGTGGGCGGGGGGAGCCGAGGGCGACTAGGAAGGGAACCAGTGCCCAGGGGGTGAGCAAGCAGGGCCGGGGGTGTTGGGGTGGGCTTTGGGGAGCAGGGCCCGGGGAGTCAGAGTGGGGTTTGTGGAGTAGTGCCGGGGGAGTGGGGGTGGGGTTTGGATTACAGAGCCGGGGGTGTCGGGGTGAGGTTTGGGGAACAGGGCCGGGGAAGTGGGGTTGGGGTTTGGGGAGTAGTGCCGGGGGAGTGGGGGTGGGGTTTGGGGAGCTGGGCCGGGGGAGCCGGGGTGGGGTTTGGAGAGCTGGGCCGGGGGAGCCGGGGTGGGGTTGGGGAGCTGGGCCGGGGGTGTCGGGGTGAGATTTGGGAAGCAGGGCCGGGGGAGTCAGGGTGGGGTTTGGGGAGCTGGACGGTGGAGTCGGGGTGGGGTTTTGGGGAGCAGGGCCAGGGGTGCTGGGGGGTAATGCTAAGAGCTCTGCCCCACCTACCCACCCTGGGCACCCCCGGCTCTGTTCACATCCCAGCCGCTGTCCTCATCCCCCACTCCACACCACCAGTCTCCCACCGCTCTGCTCACACACCCATTCCGGCTTTATCACCTCCAGCTCTGCACCCCCACCCCCGAACACCCCAGCTCTGCTCACACCCCCTCCAACTCTGCTCCTCCACCCCAGCGTACCCCTGGCTCTGTACTCCCTTGCCCTGACCACATGCCTGGACCTGCTCATGCCCTTTCCAGCTCTGCCATCTCCAGCGACTCTGGATGTGAACCAGAGTTCCTGAAATCTCAGGAACTCCTCCTGGTCTATTCCGCCCTTAACACCCTGGCTCTGCTCCCAATTGAATGATGGGAACTGAATATAGATGTGGCAGCCAATGTTGGGGCACAGCTGGGAGTGTGGGTGAGGGGAAAACGTGTGCGACAAGAAGAGAGGACAAGAGAACAAGAACAGCCGGAGATGTTGGTATGGGGTTTGTTGGGCAGAGCCGGGGATGTCAGTGTGGGGTTTGGGGAGCAGGGCGTAGGTGCCGGGGTGGGGTTGAGGGAGCAGAGCTGGTGGTGCCAAGGTGGGGAGCAGAGCTGGGGTGGGGGGCAGAGCCGGCTGTGCTGACCACGAGATCTGGGCCATGATGTTTCGCTCAAGACAGGGTGGAGGATATATTCTGGCCATTCCAGCAATTCATGACTTGTCTCTATTCACCAAATGGTTAATGCTCCTCCAACTTGCAAGGAAGCAGCTGCAAGCTGGAGATGAGAAGTATTTCCTCATTCACAAAGAGAATGGAAATGCACCTGCACTTCAGGCACTGCTGCTGACGCAGCTTCTGTTTCTAGTTTGTTGTCCCCCTGAGGGAGAAGGCCACAGCCCTGCTGAACTGAGGTTACTTCAGGTCATGAGCAGAAATATCCATGCAGCAACCTTGAAGATGTGGGAAGAGAAGCGTCCGTTGCTACTTAATGAATTGATGGAAAGTTCAGCGAAAACCTTGTCCCAGCAAGAATGAGAGGAGAAAATGATTCTCTTTTTATCTGACACTTCGAAAGCAACTGATGATGAGCGATGGATTTACCAGTTGACAAATGACTTAAATCAACAGATCACAATTTCCCTCAGTTATCGGCAACAGGAGAGGCTTCTGTACAAATGTCTTGGGATGGTGCTACATCATTCAGAGAGTGTAGACATACAGAACGAGATTCAACAAATGCTAGAGTGCTCCGTACAAGGGAATTCCTGAGAGAGAGGGTGTGACCATTGGAATTGGTTTGTGTTCCATCAGTCAGTCTGAATCCACCTTCAGCAGCAGTGGATTACAGCAACTTCAACCACTTGAAGGAAGTCAGAAGTTTCCCCCATGTTCATGAGGATGAGTCTGATCTCCAGATGGACAATGCTAGGAACTCTGCCCTGCCTCCCCAGCCTGGACACCCCCCGGCTCTGTTCACAGCCCAGCCACTGTCTCCATGCCCCACTCCACACCATCAGTCTCCCACAGCTCTGCTCACACACGCATTCCAGATTTACCACCTGTGGCACCCCGGAGGGGTTTGAAAACATGAATGTTAATTTTAAAATTGAGCTGTTGAACATGGGTGACTGGTGAGTGAGAGCTGGTGCGAGCAAGAATGCTGGCAGCAGAGTTTTTGATGTGCTTAACTTTATGGACAGCGCAAGGAATTGAGCTATGACCATCCTTGTACTTTAACTGCTCGAAAAAGAAAGTTACATGTGGGCCACCCTTCCGGTTCATCAGGAACATGTTTGTTCACTGCCCAATTCTATTTTTATACATAAGTTTGGTAACGTGAGAAACTCTTCCATTTCATACAAAATTGCTGGTCAATAGTGTTTTAAAAATGAAATGGGGCTGCTTTGTTATCGTAGAGTATGGGACAATTCTGGAGCAATGTTAACTGAAGTTTACTCTGAAAGGAGTTCCTTCGGGGTTGGAAGTAGGTGGTCTCTGAACTCTAGGCGTAATTTCAGGGGAAGATCGATTGAATCCCTCTGCATAACAGTGAGAATGCTCACCCTTTTTTATTCTTTCATGGGATGTATCGCTGGAAACACCAGCATTTGCTGCCCATCCCTAGTCACCCTTGAGAAGGTGGTGGTGAGCTGCCTTCTTGAACCGCTGCAGTCCATGTGGTGTAGGTACACCCACAATGCTGTTGGGGAGAGGGTGCCAGGATCTTGACCCAGCGACAGTGAAGGAACAGCGATATATTTCCAAGTCAGGATAGTGAGTGACTTGGAGGGGGACATCCGGGTGGGGGTATTCCCATGTGTCAGCTGCCCTTGTCCTTCTAGATGGTAGAGGTTGTGGGTTTGGAAGGTGCTGCGTAAGAAGCCTTGATTAGTTGCTGCAGTGCATCTTGTATATGGTACACACTGCTGCTACTGAAAGTCGGTGGTGGAAGGAATGTTTAAGACGGTGGACACGGTGTTAATCAAACAGGCTGCTTTGTCCTGGATGTTATTGAGCTTCTTGAGCATTGTGAGAGCTGCACTCATTCAGGAAAGTGGGTAGTATTCCATCATATTCCTTACTTGTACCTTGTAGATGGTGGGCAGGCTTTGGGGAGTCAGGAGGTGAGATACTTGTCACAGGCTTCCAGCCTCTGGTCTTCTCTTGTAGCCACAGTTTTAATATGGCTGATCCAATTCTGCTTTTGTCTCTAGTAAACCCCAAGATGTTGATGGTAGGGGATTCAGTGATGGTAATGCCATCGAATGTTAAGGGGCGATGGTTGGAAATGGTCATTGTCTGGCACTAATGCGATGTGAATGTTACTCACACCAAACCCCCCAAAGATCTATACATCTTCTACTTTCTGTCAGCTGTGCAGATATGAGTTAGATATTTACCCATTAGCCTAATTTAAAGAAAATCTTTTGTTTGAAGAATAACGTAACCATTGTCTATCATACCCTTAGGGTTCTTTGTTTTAAAATTCTTGGAGGATGGATTAATTTGTTTTGTGTGTGCAGGTTACACAAAGATGTAAATTCCAGGTGAAAAGTATAAGCAATAGCCTGATGTTGAAAATCAAGCATTGCCCCTATAGATAGAAGAATTTTGATAGGACAGTGTAAACAGAGAGGTCTGGGACCAATGTCCATTTGGGGGCGATATAAAAACAAAAAACTGCGGATGCTGGAAATCCAAAACAAAAACAGAATTACCTGGAAAAACTCAGCAGGTCTGGCAGCATCGGCGGAGAAGAAAAGAGTTGACGTTTCGAGTCCTCATGACCCTTCGACAGAACTAGTTGGCCATTTCCGCCAACTCCAGCATGATGCCACCACCAAAAACATTTTCCCTTCACGCCCCTTATCGGCATTCCATAGGGATCGCTCCCTCCGGGACACCCTGGTCCACTCCTCCATCACCCCCTACTCCTCAACCCCCTCCTATGGCACCACCCCATGCCCACGCAAAAGATGCAACACCTGCCCCTTCACTTCCTCTCTCCTCACTGTCCAAGGACCCAAACACTCCTTTCAAGTGAAGCAGCATTTCACTTGCATTTCCCCCAACTTAGTCTATTGCATTCGTTGCTCCCAATGTGGTCTCCTCTACATTGGAGAGACCAAACGTAAACTGGGCGACCGCTTTGCAGAACACCTGCGGTCTGTCCGCAAGAATGACCCAAACCTCCCTGTCGCTTGCCATTTTAACAGTCCACCCTGCTCTCTTGCCCACATGTCTGTCCTTGGCTTGCTGCATTGTTCCAGTGAAGCCCAACGTAAATTGGAGGAACAACACCTCATCTTCCGACTAGGGACTTTACAGCCTTCCGGACTGAATATTGAATTCAACAACTTTAGGTCGTGAGCTCCCTCCCCTATCCCCACCCCCTTTCTGTTTCCCCCTTCTTTTTTTTCCAATAAATTATAAAGATTTTCCTTTTCCCACCTATTTCCATTATATAAAAAAAACCCCCCCACTAGAGCTTTACCTTGAGTGCCCTACCATCCATTCTTAATTAGCACATTCGTTTAGATAATATCACCAACTTTAACTTTAACACCTATGTGTTCTATTGTACTATTGTCGTTGACATCTTTTGATGATCTGCTTCTATCACTGCTTGTTTGTCCCTACAACCACACCACCCCCCCCACCTCTCTCTCTCTCTATCTCTCCACCCCCCACACACACACCTTAAACCAGCTTATATTTCACCTCTTTCTTGGACTCGAACTCAAGTTCTGTCGAAGGGTCATGAGGACTCGAAAGGTCAACTCTTTTCTTCTCCGCCGATGCTGCCAGACCTGCTGAGTTTTTCCAGGTAATTCTGTTTTTGTTTTATATTTTCTTTAAATTAGGCTAATGGGTAAATATCTAACTCATATCTGCACAGCTGACAGAAAGTAGAAGATGTATAGATAAGGCCTTCGCATAGCTGAAACAAGACAGAAACTATGCTTTATACTTTGATTATGAGTATAAAGTCAGTATGTTATTTGGGAGGAGTTATTTTGGCAGGAGTTTCTCCTCTACAGGCGAGAAAAGCAGTTTTTTTCCACCGGCCGCAATGGTGCATTTTCATGCCCAAATGTCCACCTCTTGCCTTATTAAATATGTATCAGCTGGGAACATGCTGTTTCACCAGTGGGTGGCTTGTGATTCACCCGCCCCACTGTGACCTCAGTGGATCCTCGCTCCCGGCACTATATTTAAACCACACCCGCATACAGGTCTTTCAATGTCTGCAGTCCAGGAATGCTCCAAGCAAGAGTTGGCCCCCAAAAGCAGGAAGAGTGCAGCCCTCTCTGGGTCACCTTCTGGACGCTGTCGAGGCCCGCCATGACCTTCTCTACCCTGGGGTTGGCCAGTGGAGCTCCAACAATGTCACCAACCCGATTTGGGAGCAGGTGTCTGTGACGGTGAGCTCCAACTCAGCCCACATGGGAACAGAGGTGCAGTGCTGCAAATGGATGAATGAATGAATGACACATTCGCAAAGCCAGGATAAGTCAACCTTCTCATCCCTTTCAGTTCACACTCTCACACGCCCCTCACACATCCACAGGATGACAGTTCACAGGGATCTCACACACAACCAGCACAAGGATCATCACCGCTCACTCTCTACGCACACCCTGACACCTCCACCTGGGCTCACGTCCTGTGCAGTTTACATCCTCAGCCCATTCACGGCTCCACTCAGCACCCACACAAATCAGGCATCCTTATCGCCTGCCTTGACATGCTTCCTGATCACACCCTCTCCATCTGTCTTTATGCAGGACAAGCTCACCCAGACCGGTGGCCCACTCATCCTGCTTAGCCTCCCTTAAACACTCATCGAGCTCAGTGATGCTACATCCATATGGAGATGTGCTGAGGTTGGTGGAACAACTGGGCGCATTTTTGGTGCTCAAGCGTTAGCTTGATGGGAAGACAATGCTGAGGGCAGAAATGGGCTAGGAGCTAGGATGGAATGCAGCTGATGTGTGCTCTTTATTGTCACAAAGCAGGACCTTGAGGCCATCATGGTTATGTCTGCATTTTCATGATCACAAGGGCCAGGGCTGAGCATTATGGGAAACTAATAGTGTCAAAAAGGAGATTTTTTTTATGTCTGTCAGGCAAATGTGTGAGGATGGTCATCATGTGGTGATCTTTGTCCATTGAAAGGTCAGGCTAATTTGAGCCCCACATCCCTAACTGAGAGTGGAGGGTCTCAATGTAATGGGGATTAAAGTAACTGAGGACTGAGTGCTTTGAACAAGTGTTAACACCTGTTCAACGTCCTCACCTCCCTTGGCCCAAGTCTAGCCTCACAGTATCACCATCGAAGTGACACATGAGGTATTTTTCTGTTGCTGGAGATGGATTTCCTTGAGGTGCTTTGTCAGACTGAAGGTATACTGCCAAGAGTCCACTGAGGGCTGCAGTGCAACTCCTGCCTCTTGTAGGCTTCCTTAGTGGCTAGGGTGCTGAAGAGACACTTGACGAGGCAGCATCTTCTGTCGGGTGATGCCCAAATCAAGGGTTATCGGGGTTAGATGAGAATGTGGAAATCAAAACACAAGAGGTTCAGTCATGATTATGTTGAATGGTGGGGCAGGCTTGAGGGGCTGAATGGTCTACTCCTTTTCCTATTTCTTACATTATATGAATGACTTCCTGGCGTTGGTACCTCATCTCAGCAAGGACACATGCCCCGAGGCTTAATCATCCTTCAAAGGATGAGGACATGGTGAGCAGAATATAAATACTCAATCTCAGAATGAAGAGGATGGTTGAGAAGGCCAGCCTTGCTGGTGATGATGTGAGCCCATCGTGGGTGACATTGGTCCAACAGGATAAGCACTGCTACGCGTCATCATCCCCCTGGAATCTGGTGGTTATGAGCACCTTAAATGTATGCCTGCCTTGTCTGGCCCATGCTATGGCTTCTTCCCCTGCAGCCTTGACTTCCTCAACCTCATTACCTTCATCCCTCTCAATGTCCTTCTTATCGGAGAAGACGTGCAGCTCCTCCATCTTGGCATCTGGCAAGTGCTTCCCCCTTTCCAGTGCCAGGCTGTGCAGGGCACAGCAAACCAGGATGATCTGTGAAACCCTCTGGGGGGTGTACTGGAGTGCTCTACCAGGTCTGTCCAGGAATAGGAGGCACATCTTCAAGATGCCAATGATCTGCTCTACCAATGTTGTTTGTGGCTGTCGGACGGGCACCATCAGCCACCTCCTTTGCGGGTAGCCCCTGTCACTGAGCAGCCAACCCTGGATGTGGTGTGGGGTCTCGAAGATGTCTGGAATCTGCGATCTATTCAAGGCATAGGAATCGTGGTAGCTTCCTGTGTATCTCGCATACACTTGCACCATATGTTTCTGGTGGTCACAGATCAGCTGCACATTGAGCGAGAGGAAGCCTTTCCCATTGATATATTGGAGTACCTGTTGCCAGGGAGCTTTTATAGCCACATGAGTGCAGTCAATGGCCCCCTGCACATGTAGGAATCCTGAAACAACAGCAAAGCCCAGTGCTCGGGCTGCCTGGCTGGCTTCATCTCTAACAAGGTGCATGTAATTGTGGGCCTTGGCAAAGAAGGTGTCCATCACCTCCTGTGTGCACTTGTGGGTGGAAGCTTGAGAGACCTCACAGAGACCCCAGTGGAGCCCTGGAAGGAGCCATTAGTGTAGAAGAGCGGCGGTGACCTTCAGAGCCACTGGCAATCAATGTCCTTGCAGAGCTTGTGGTGTCGACCCCTGCAGAATGTGGCAGGCGTGAGCCACCAGATCCCTGGACACGCGGAGGCGTCGATGACACTGATTGTTGCTCATCTGCAGAAAAGACATGCATCTTATGTACACCTTTGGTCCTGAGAGGTGCCTACACGCAATGTTTCTGTGAGTTTCTTCCTCTGGGTCTGGAGGGGGCCCTGCTGCCCCTCACTCATCAGGGTGAATCTCCTCCCTTTAGCGAGCCTGGTGTCACCGTAACACCCTTCTCCACCTTTCCCCCTGCCTGCATGCGATGACGGAGGCAACATCACCCTCCATCTTCTAAAGGAACATTGAAAGAAAGACATAACTGAGCATCAGCCTCCAAAGTCTCTCTTTCTGTTGCTGACTCGTGAGGGACTATGTGTTCAAGGGCTTGGTTACACTCTAGGCACCTATTAGCTAATCCTGACAATGGCAATGACAACTCTCAGTGTCACAGTATCTTCCCCTCCCCCCCCGCCCAGCCCCATTTTAATTGACCTACTGCTATGAGATAGATTTGGCCAGGCACTTGGATCTCCTATGTTAGTTCGAGGCGATAAATTCAATGGACTCTGTCCACAACCTTTGGAATACACACAAGGGCACACGCTCTGTGAGGGGATGAGATTCTTTGTGGGGGGCCTGGGAGTTCCCGTCTCTGAACCTGGCAGCTACAAGCTTCTGAGGTGTCTCCAAGAGACTCCTTCTGTTTACCCAGGTGCCCACTTGTTTTTGGAGTCGTTCTCACACTGGGGAATTACCACGATTGGTCCAATGGGTTATCGCAGGGGGATCAACGATTGGAAGAATGAATGAGCTATTACATTGAAGGCTCCAGATTGCCTCCATAGTTATTGAGATGCTCTTAACATGACTCAGCTGTACATTCCTCCTCATTTGGTAATACAGATTCCAGATGGATGCACCTTTAATCGACTCCCCAGTGCTGTGATCCACTCCTCTCAGATGTCCTGACAGCACTCCCATTAGTTTCGCTTTCTGCTGTGCCATTGCTTGAGGTTCCAAGATGGTGGTCCTCAGGTTTTATTTCCACACCAGCTCTGACCCCCTCTGTGTGACTGTGGAATTCCCTCCCATCTTCCTGGAGGTGTAGAGCGTTCAGGTTTCCCTCCCTCTGATGACTCTCAGTCCTCCCCCTGCAATCCTTGATCCCATTGTCATTGTGGTTGATATCCCTGTAATATCCTGAGTCATTTGAGGTGGATGTGCCCATGTCCCATGTAGGCCTTACCCCTCCCCATCTTGAGGCCTACTGTATGGTCACATATAGGGACTCCCAACTCCCCATGAGATTGTCAAGCGCCCATCCCTACACCACCTGTTCCCAATCTACAAGCTGCAGATGCCTCTCCTGATTGTGACTACCATCTGCGGCCAAGTACTCTGCCAGAAACCCCCTCAGGCCACTGTGCGTGAGGTGATGACCACATATGGCGCACACTATGGAATATGTGTAAATATATGAACACAGTGAATATGACATGACTGCCAATGGGCTGACATGTCCTCCCGTCCCATGGACTGGGACAAGGACTGTCTTTGGAAGCTCAGCAATGTAAGTTGAAGAATTTCTTCCCACTCTGGCCCTGACATGTCATTCTGTAAGAGATTCTCTCCCAATTCTAGCCCAGAGGACACTTGTCCCCCCACCCCCACCACCCACAACCACCACCCCCCACCACCACCCCTCCCCCCCCCCTCTTCCCCCCCCCCCCCCCCCACCTCCCCCCCCCCCCCCCCCACCACCGCCGCCCCCCCCCCCCACCTCCCAACCCCCTCAGTCATGTGTCTGAGTGTAATCTTTGCATTGTGACCAATTTTGGGCCCCGTATCTCAGGAAGGATGTGCTGGCCCTGGAGAGGGTCCAGAGGAGGTTCACGAGAATGATCTCAGGAATGAAAGGCTTAACATATGAGGAACGTTTGAGGACTCTGGGTCCATACTCGATGGAGTTTAGAAGGATGGGGGGGGATCTGATTGAAACTTACAGAATACTGAAAGGCCTGGATAGAGTGGACGTGGGGAAGATGTTTCCATTAATAGGAGAGACTAGGACCCGAGGGCACAGCCTCAGAGTAAAGGGAAGACCTTTTAGAACAGAGATGAGGAGAAACTTCTTTAGCCAGAGAGTGGTGAATCTATGGAATTCATTGCCACAGAAGGCTGTGGAGGCCAAGTCATTGAGTGTATTTAAGACCGAGATAGATAGGTTCTTGATTGGTAAGAGGATCAAAGGTTACGGGGAGAATGGGGTTGAGAAACTTATCAGCCATGACTGAACGGCAGAGCAGACTTGATGGGCCGAATGGCCTAATTTCTGCTCCTACGTCTTATGGTCTTATGGTCTAATCTTTGCCAGTCTTCCCACTCCCCCCACCCCCGCTGAGCCCTTGCCCTCCAGTCCCCTCCCTTGCCTCTGTCTTGTCTTCCCCCACCCACCCCCCCCATCGATCCCTTACCCTGCAGCACATTACGACCCACCCCGTCTTATCGCTGATATGAGCCTGGCCTCTGTAACCCCCCTTGAAAGTGATGTGGTGCTGCCCGTGGGCAGACGGAGGAACTATGAGTGCTGCACGATGGTAGGTGGGTGAACAAACCTGGAAGTCACGAGTGAGGTCGCCAGGTGCAGGTTGTTTAAATGTGGTTGTGAATGAAGCCGGCCTAATTGGACACCAGCGAGGGGGTGTGATTCAGGCCGGCTGGCTTCATAATGACCATTCATGGTATCCTCATGTATTGAAATGCCGCTCCCGGGGTATTGCTGCGGGGAAAAGCGCGTCACCATTGAGGGTGGGGTCAGACGATCGCAGCCTGCTTTTACACCAACGGTAAACTGACGTTTTCCCCATCATGATATCTTCCCCTCCCACCCGCCATTATGCCTGCTGTGAATGGGACCAGAGAATCTCAGAATCACAGAACTGTTACCAATGCAGAAGGAGGCCTTTCGGCCCATCGTGACTGCATCAGCTCTCCAAATGAGCATATAACTCAGTGCCAATCTCCTGCCTTTCCCCCATATCCCTGCATATTGTTCCTATTCAAATGCCCCGATTGAACCTGCCACCACCATACTTCCAGGCAGTGCATTCCAGACCTGAACCACTTGTGTGAAAAAGTTTTTTCACATGTCACATTTGCTTCTTTTGAAAATCACTTTAAATCTGTATCCTCTCATTCTCGAGCGGAAACAGTTTCTCCCTATCTACTCTGTCCAATCTCCTCATGATCTTGAGCATCTCTATCAAAACTCCTCTAAGCCTTCTCCTCTCCAAGGAGTACAGTTCAAATCTATCTAATTTATCTTCGTAACTGAAGTTTCTCATCCCTGCAACCGTTCTTGTAAGCCTTTTCTGCACTCTCCAATGCGTTCAGATTCTTCCTATAGTGTGGTGCCCAGAACCGTACACAATACTCCAGTTGTGGTCTAACCAGTGTCTTATATAAATTCATCGTGACCTTCATGCTTTTGTACTCTATGCCCCTATTAGTAAAGCCCAAGATACTTCTTGCTTTATTAACTGCCCTCTTCACCTGTCCTGCTACCTATATACCCAGGTCCCTCTGCTCCTGCACACCCCTTATTTTATATTGCCTCTCCATTTTCTTCCTACCATAATGAATCACCTTACATTTCTCCACATTTGCAACTTATCTGTCCACTCCACCAACTTGTCTGCGTCCTTTCTCAAGTTCTGTACTGTCCTCCTCATGATTTACAATGCTTCCAAGTCTCATATTATCTGCAAACTTTGAAACTGTCTCCTGCACACCAAGATCTGGATATTAATACAGATCAGGAAAAGCAAGAGTCCCAATACTGACCCCTGGGAAACCCCACTACAAACCTTATGCTAGCCCAAAAAATACCCATTGACCATTACTCTCTGTTTCCTGTCACTCAGGCAATTTTGTACCCATGTTGCTACCGTCCCTTTTATTCCATGAGCTATAACTTTTCTCACAAGTCTGTCGTGTGGCACTGTATTGAATGCCTTTTGAAGTCCATGTACACCACATCAACAGCATTACCTTCATCGACCCTCTCTGTTACCTTTTCAAGAAACTCCAGCAAGTAGTTAAAGATGATTTCCCCTTTTGAAATCCATGTAGGCTGTTCCTAATCAACCCATATTTTTCCATGTGACTACTAATTCTATCCCGAATAATTTTCTCTAGAAGCTTCCCCACCACTGAAGTTAAACTGACTGGTCAGTAATTGCTGGGCTTATCCTTACACCCTTTTTTGAACAAGGGCATAATGATTCCAGTCCTCTGGCAACTCCCCTGAGCCTAGGGAATACTGAAAGATTATGGCCAGTGCACCTACAATTGCCACTCTTAATTCCTTCAAAATCCTTGGATGCATCTCATCCAGCCCCGGCAGCTTGTCAACTTTAAGTACCAACAGTTTATCCAACACATCCTCCTTATCAATTTTGAACTTCCTAGTGACAGATCTTCCTCTTCTGTCACCGTGACCTCAGTAGCGTCTGCTTCCTTGGTAAAGACGGATGCAAAGTATTCATTTAACACCTCAGCCGTGACACCTTTTGGTTATCTCCTCCTATCACTGCTTGCTTGTCCCAACAACAACACCCCCCTCCTTCTCCCCCCCTTAAACCAGCTTATATTTCACCCCTTTCCTATTTCTACTTAGTTCTGTTGAAGGGTCATGAGGACTCGAAACGTCAACTTTGCTCTTCTCCGCCGATGCTGCCAGACCTGCTGAGTTTTTCCAGGTAATTCTGTTTTTGTTTTGGATTTCCAGCATCTGCAGTTTTTTGTTTTTATCTCTGTGCTTCCTGTCTCCATGTATAAATTTCCCTTTAGGTCCCTAATCGGCCCTACTCCTTTTACCACCCTCTTACTATTTGTGTGCCAATAGAAGACTTTGGGATTCCCCTTTATGTTGGCTGCCAGTCTTTTCTCATAACCCCTCTTTGCTTCTCTTATTTGCTTTTTAACCTCCCTCTGAACCCTCTGTATTCTTCTTGGTTATCAATTGTGTTTTCTACCCGACACAAGCACACTTTTTAGTCTTTATCTTAATTTCTATCTCGTTTTTCATCCATGGAGATCTGGATTTGTTTGCCCTACCTTTCCCTTTTGAGGGAACATACCTTGACCAAACCATCTCTTCTTTGAAGGTAGCCCATTGTTCAGCTACTGTCTTTCCTTTGGTTCCAGTCTGTCTGGCCCAGCTCCGTCCTTGCCCCATTGAAGTCAGCTCTCCCCCAGTTAATTATTCTCACTCTGGATTGCGCATTGTCCTTTTCTACCATCATCCTAAACCATACAATGATCACTGTCTCTTAACTATTCCCCCACCGACACTTCATCTACTTGGCCCACCTCATTTCCAAGAATTGGGTCCAACAGTACATCTTTTCTTGTTGGACTGGATACAAACTGCTATAGAAAATTTACCTGCACACAATCTAGGAACTCTTGCCCCTCTCGGGCCTTTACACTACCAAGTCCACATTTGGGTAATTATAGTCCACCATTATAATTACTCTATAATGCTTGCATCTCTCTGTAATTTCCCTGCAGATTTGTTCTTCTACATCGTTCTCACTATTTGCCGGTCAATAGACTACACCGAGCGATGTAATTGCACCTTTTTGTTCCTTAGCTCCAGCCAAATTGATTCTGTCCTTGAACCCTCTGGGATATCCTCTTTCTCCAGCATTGAAATGCTCTCCTTAACCAAATCCGCCACTCCCATCCTTTCCTTCCTTTCCTATCTTTTCTGAACACCTTATATCCAGGAATATTTAACACCCAGTTCTGCCCTTTCTTGAGCCAGGTCTCTGTTATCGCCACAACATCATATTTCCACATGGCAATCTGCACCTGTAGCTCCCCAATCTTATTTACTATACTCCGTGCATTCACATACATGCACAGTAACCCTGACTTCATGGGCAGAATTTTCCGTTTGTTGGTCGGGCAGCCGATTGCCTCTGGAGAAACGGGATGCGCCGCCATTTTCCGTGGGCGGCCAATTAAGGCCCACCCCGCGGGTAAGCGACTCCTGTGGAGAACGGGAAAAGAGTCACGGGGGCGAGCGTGCTCAAACTGCCGGTTCCAATGGGGAACCAGCAGCCTGTATAAAGAGTGGCCAGGCAGCCTGCTTGAGGCAGTGTACCATGGCCACTTGTGGAGAGAGGGAGGGAGGTCTGATTGGACAGCAGCATGAGCAGGAGGGGGGCAGGCTGCAGGAGAGGCCAGTGGGGGGGCCACTATGCCCCCCAGTTTTCAGATACTTGCCCTGCTGTCCTCCTCTGAGAGGTGTCTATCCATCGGCACGTGCTGTATCCGGAGGATGGGAGAAGGAGGGCCTCCCATGTCACCAGCCAGGCGTGGGAGGAGGTGGGTGATACTGTGAGTGCCCATGATGATGTGCGGCGCACTGGCACCCAGTGCAGGAAAAGATTCAATGATTTGCTGTGCTCTGGATGGGTGAGTACCATGTCTGTCTTGGCTATTTGACCCAGAAGGCAGCCTTAGCCTTTGACCACCCCACCCCTCCCCCCACCCCCACCCCGGCCACGCACCCCCCCCCCCAACCATGTCTTGCTGTCGTTACTGCAGAGGGCATCTGTCACATGCTGGGTGGGCAAATGGGTACTGACCATGCTTACATCAGCCTTAGTGGTTGAGGAGAAGAAGGGTTCTCCCTGCAGCATATGTTGGTGTTTGTGGCATTTGAGTAGTCTGGGGGCAACCAGCAGGGGAGGCTGCTGGACACATACTTAGAACTCCAACACATGTCATATTGATGGTAATGAGATGGTGCAAGGGGAGCCTCAAGGTGTTTTGGCCAAGAGCCATCTGCTGGCATTGGCGCTGCACCTAGTTGCGCCTTCTTACCATGGGCGCTAAGACTGTGTGTTATTCAAAGTGATGGATGCCGAATGTGTCCAAGGTGTCTGTTGGGGGAGGGGTTTGGGACCAGCCGTACTATCTTCTGGGGACTGATCACCAGTAGTGTGGACAGGAGCCGCTGGAGGCCTCAGATGGGCCACTGTGGTTGGGGTGCGGCGTGCGCGTGCAGAGTACATGAGCGAGCAGCCTCAATAAATCCTCTTCTCTGTTTTGCAGGCAAAAAGTCACCACAATGCTCGGGAGCGCCAGAGATCTGGAGATGGGTCATGAGGACTCGAAACGTCAACTTTTTTCTTCTCCGCCGATGCTGCCAGACCTGCTGAATTTTTCCAGGTAATTCTGTTTTTGTTACGCCCCCCTCCAGCGCCTCACACCCTTTGAAGAGCAGGCCATGGAGCCTGGCAGCAGTTCAGGAGGCCAGGATGGCCAGGGGGATGGCAAGGCTGGGGTCCTGCGGGCAGGTATTTGAGATCCACAGTCCCATCCACTCTGCCTGCAAACCATCCAAACCATTGATGGTTGCTGCAATCATTAGTGCTGAAACAATGCTCATTCACAGACTGAGACATTCTGACCTGTGGGTCATACAGAAGGGACCCTCGTCCCCTTGAGGGTTCACGTCTCCACCACCTTCCAAAGTCACCTTATCCCATTTGTGACCACTATCACCATGGTCTAACATGCCTTTGGATCACTGCTGCATAGCCAAAGACTTATTTCATCTGAGGGGGTTTGGGACCTCCAGCACCCTTTCAGCCAGTGCGCCCCACATTACTATGTCTAAAAGGTCCTCAGCACCTGTGAGCCTCATGACACTCAACTTAGATGAACACCACCATGTTACTCATCCCTGCGCCAAGGCGAAATGTTGCCTTCTGCCCACCCGGTCTATGCCCCTCCTTACGGAATGAAGGCCAATGATATGACCTCTCAATCTCCTGTGATCGACGGCAAATGTTGCTACTGTTTGCGATGTTTCCTCAGCCCCACAACTATCCAGGCCACTATGCATCCAGCTCAGGTACCTCTGTACTCTCCCCACTCCCATGGTTCATAACATGCCATGTGGCATTCCTGAGGCCATCTGACCAGCCTGTCTGCATGTGCGTTTACTGTTTGGAGCTCCTCTTGACTCTTTCTCAACTCACTAATGTTCGTCTCCTTAGGGTCTTGAAGGGTGAGTGACTTATGAGGCTGGGGGGTAGAGGGTTGAAAGGCTGAACTGAATGTACGCTAACTGATGCACTGTCCTTGTTGTTAATTTCAGCATCACCACCAGAGCGAGCCGCAGCGCCCCCCTCCACACCTGAGGGCCAACATGTGCAACTTGTGACACATCATTTCAGCCAGCCAGGCACCAGCGCAGACACACACACACCTTGGTGGGGACTTTACCGTCAGCTAGTGTCCTGGGTCACATCACAATCGCTGGAGGAGATGGTAGGGGCAGAGAGTGCCGATCACACCAGCAGCTGGAAGGCTGCAGGGGACAAGGCACATGCTGAGTCCGGCACTGATGACTTGCCTCTGGAGTTGTCACCAATGCAGCAGCTACAGGACAAGTGGCAGGAAGTGCGTTTGCATCTGGCAGGGTTGCATGAGGGAATGATTCAGTTGCTCACTGCGATGGGGAATGCCCGTGAAGGTTTGGCCCTCAGGGCAGAGCTTCCCCCAATGAGAGATTAGTGACTCTCATAGAGAGGGGCTTCAATTGAATGGAACATTTTATGACTGGGATACGCTCTGACCTGCAAGCCCTCAGAGCGGTACTGGCCACGGGTGGTCATTCCCAATGTGGGAGATGTGGACACCAAGCAACGGCACTCGGTGCCCATGCATCTGCAGTGAGCAGGGAGGTCGAATGGGACCTCATATCAGTGCAGCAGCTGCCTGTTGTCGCTGCGAGCTCCTCTCAGGGTGCTCCGGATGAGGGCAGCAGCTCCTCTGCCCCTCTGCCAGTCAACATTCCTTCTCTTGAGGCTGTGACAACTGGGGAGGTGCCAGTTCTGGATCTGGTCACTCCCTCCCAGGCGGGGCTATCACAGGCTCCATGGGCCAGAGGACGCCCGCCAAGGGCATCGAGGCCAATAGGACAGCAGAGTCAGCAGGCTGTCTCTCAAGCCACTCTGAGCAATGGGGTGGCACGTAGATGTAGCACCCAGAAACATAACCGTAAGGCACCTTCAGCACTTCAAGGGTATGTCACTGGTGATTTTGTGTTGGCCTTAGAATAGGGACCCAAATTTTTCTTATTGCAATGGAGTGTTATTTGCTGTTCTTTTGGATAGAATAAAGTCCACCTTTGTTACCAAGGCTGAGGGTCTTTTGTTTGTGCTGCATTTTTCTTTTTCACAGACATATCATGAGTGTTTGAGTGGATATTGATGTTTCTGTACTAAGCCCTTACTTGCAGCTGAACAGGTGGAAGATGTAGCACCTAAGTGCCACGTGTGAAAGCACCAGGCATTGCTGGTCCTGCTGATCCATATGTGTGGAGCTAGCTGAAGGTTCGTTGGAATAAACTGTCCCGGGTGTCCCTTCCTCCTTGGTGTAGTAGCGGGTCGGTGTGCTGCCCCTCATCATTGCCCTGTGCTTCCTCATCCTCTGAGTCACTGCTGGATTCATCATGTGCAGCCTCATCCAGGGCGTCAAGGTCTTCATCATCAACTGCATCCCCCCTTTCCAGCGCAAGATTGTGCAGAGCGCAGCATGCTACCACTATCACAGAGACACCATCTGGGGGGTACTGGAATGTGCCCCCTGAGTGGTCCAGGCATCAGAAGCGCATCTTGAGAAGACCGATGGCTCTCTCCACACAGCCCTTGTGGAGCCGTGGCTCCTATTGTACCAATGCTCAGCTTCTGTTCTTGGATGGTGGAGCGGCGTCATGAGCCACCTTCTGAGGTGTAGCCCTTGTCACCCACCAGCCAACCATCCAGCCGAGCCAGAACACTGAAGAGCCCCGGCACCTGGGAGTCTCTGAGAATGTAGGCATCGTGGGAGCTGCCTGGGTACCTTGCACAGACTTGTAGAATCAGCATCCTGCGGTCACACACTATCTGCACATTCATGGAGTGGAAGCCCTTCCTATTGATGAAGGCACCGGGCTCACCTGCTGGTGCCTTGATGGCTACATGTGTACAGTCTATTGCACCCTGGACATGGGGGAAGCCAGAAATGGCTGTGAAGCCTCTGGCTCGCTGTGTCTGGCTTGCTTGGTCCCAGAGGAAATGGATGAAGGTCAATGCACATCTGAATAGAGCGTCTGTAACCTGCTTGACACAAGTGTGGACAGTTGAACAAAGATCATCCACCGAGCCCTGGAAAGAGCCAGAGGCATAGAAGTGGAGGGTAACCGTGACCTTCAGAGCAGGTGGTATGGGGTGTACACCCACACAGTTAGGGGAGATCTCAGGGTCAATCATCTGACAGATATAGTTGACTGTCTCCCTTGAGAGTTGGAGCCTCCTTCGGCACTTCACCTCAGTCATATTGAGGTAGCTGCTTCGCCGCCTGTAAACCCTGGCAGCAGGATAGTGGCATCTTCTGTGGCTCCTTGTACCTTGGACAACCTCTTGGCCCTGCACCTCTTGTGCCTGCACCTGGCCTCCCAAAGGTGGCTCCCCTGGAGGCTGATTGTCCACTCCTGGCCTCCTCCTTATTCTATCTTCCTCCTCAGGGGAACGGCCTCCAATGGAGAGGTTAGAACCCATACCCCCAGGCTAAATGGAGGCCTCCGGAAAGCTGCAGGCCCGAGAAAGATTACTGTCTGCCGACTGGTTTCAAAGTACACAAGAAGCTCTTGGAAATTGATGAGAACTGCTAACAATCACACAGGTAACTTTTAAACACTTTCAGCAATTAAACCTTCGTGTAAAACATGAACAACCCCTCTGAGTCCACATATCTCGATATTGTATGAGTTTTCTTAAAAAATCTCCTACCCGCCTGCCCATTGGGCCCATGTTCCAACCTGAAGTTCGCACGGGCTCCTCAAAATCCAGGACAATTGGCAAGTTAAGGGCTTTAATGAGGCCTTCAATTAATGGCGGGCGAACGCCCCGCCGCTGAGCGCGCCCGCCGACCGAAATATCATAATGCTGCACGCTGACATCGGGTCACATGACATCAGCACGCGACATTTGAAGCACTGATGTCCGGGCTCCACCACCCGCATGTCAGCCAGAAAATTCTGGCCCATGATATTTTCCTTTTCTCCGAGTCCACCTATGAACTTACTATTCTCTAAACTAGTGCTATCTGCCTATCCCAGTATTTTGTGGACCCTGGTATTCCTCTCTAATATCCTCTCCTGGTTCCCACACCCTTCCTGAGTTAGTTTAAAGCCCTCCCATCAGCACCAGCAAAACAGCCCACAAGGAACTCAGTCCCAGCTCTGTTCATGTGCAACCCGTACGGCTTCTACAGGTGCTATCTGTCCCAGTGTCCCAGGAATCTAAAGCCCTCCCTCCTGCACCATCTTTCCAGCCACGCAATCATCTCTCTTATCCTTCTATTTCTGTACTCACTTGCATGTGACACTGGGAGTAATCCGGAAATTACTACATGTAAGGTCCGGCTTGCTAATTTTTGTCCTAGCTCCCTAAATTCTGATTGCAGGACTACTATTACACAGCTGATGGTAAAGTCTGATTTGTTCAAATCCCAGAGGGGAACTTGAAACAACTGTTAAAACCCATTTTTTGTAATTTGTATGTTTCCAGATGCAGGCTTTGAATTCATAAGTAATTACTGAGTCTCAAGAGGTTTTTAAAAAACTAAATAAAACATTTATTAATACAAGAATGATTGTAAACACATATATACTACTATACTTACTACTATAATAACTACAAAAATCTCCTACTTAATCTGACTCTAAGTTACACCCCTGTTAAGGCAACAGTAAACTCATAGATTTAACAGGCCTCTGGCAAAGCACATCCTGGACAGTCGCATTCAAAAGGAGTTTCTTTCAGCTCTGGGTCCTTGCTGACAGACGATAGGTTTCTCACACTTGTTGGATCTTAAATTACCTCTACCTTTCACACAATCTCCTTTCTCCTTTATACATATCTTTCTCTTTGAATATAAATTTTCCATTGTATCACTAGGCTTTTAACTTTACCTCTTCTAACAGTAACATCTTTTCATCCCATCAATGTTATTAGCTGGAAAAAATAAACACATTGCTTGGCATCTTCTAGCTAGGTGTAAGACTTTACCTGCAATCTTGAATGGTTTCTTTTAACAAATGTAAATTTACACTTTACTTTCTACCCTCCTTATGTTTACCTAATTAACATATCAAAACTGCTACACATCAAAGCACCCAGGCTAGCTGGCTTTAATCCAATTAAGACACACACAGACACACACATAGACACAGGCTCTACTAGAACTCTATTTTAAAATAATTTCCAATAACATTATTATATCTTCTTAACATCCCCCTCCTTACTGAAAAATGAACTGTCATAATTCTAAAAGACAGCTGCATTTTATTAACCCAACTTACACTATCTCCTATATTTAACTAAATACTTACACTATTATATTACCAGATGCATGCATATATATATATATATATAGTGTCAGCAGGAATAATTCCAGTTCAGTGTCCAAGCTTAAAAATGTCCAATTTTCCTTTTAAGCTTCAAACTCTTGATAAAGCATCTGCAATCAAATTCTCTCTACCAGCAACGTGTATTATCTGTAGATTAAATGGTTGCATTAATAACCTCCACCTGAATAGCCTTGCACTTTTGTCTCAAAATTCGTGCAGAAATTCATTGCATCTCTCGGAGCCACCCTACCATGTCCAATGGTATGGCCTAGATACATAGCCCGCACTTTGGCAAATTCACTTTTAGCCAAGTTTATCACCAAATTAGCATCTTGTAATCGAGCAAGTAATTCTTCTAGACGTTGTAACTATTAAGTCATCAGCATAAACAGCACAATTGCTTAGATCTGCAATTAATTTGTTTGTCAGTCTTTGAAATGTTGCAGGTGCATTATTCTTACCAAATGGTATGACTTTAAACTGATATAATCCATTTGGTGTCACAAAAGCTGATATCTCCATAGCTCCCTCCAATATACTTGCCAATGTCCTTTTAGCAAGTCAATCTTTGTGATAAATTTTGATTGTCCCACTTCCTCAATACAATTCTCCAACCATGGTATAGGGTATGAACCTGTTTTTGTCACCACATTTGCCTTTCGATAGTCCACACACAGTCTTTGTGTTCCAGTCAGTTTCAGTACCAGCACAACAGGCGAACTCCAATTACTACAACTAAATTCAATCATATCATTTTAAAGCACAAAATCAATTTCTTTCTGTGCTTGTGATAACTTTGCCTGATTTAATCTATAAGGATGTTGCCGTATCGAAGGTGAAACCTCTGCAGACACATCATGTATAGCTAAATCAGTTCTCCCCAGTTTATTTCCATTAGTGGCTTTGTGTGACCGCTACGTTTTCAAGTACCCCCTCATTATCTAATTTGATTAGAGGAAAATCAATTTCAGGATCCTGCACTGTTGCCTCCTTCTCAACATCTACCACCAGTAACACCCCACATTGGTCCTCTTCCCTGTCAAAGTACTTTTTAAGCGTATTTACATGACACACTCTCTGCTTCTTTCTTCTATCTAGAGTACTTATTAAATAATTTACTTCACTCGATTTATTTTCAATCCTGTAAGGCCCATTAAACCTCATCTTTAATGAGTCATGCAGTACTGGTAACAGAACCAGCACTTTCTCTCCAGCAATAATATTCCAAACTGTAGCTTTCCAGTATGCTTTCACTTCATCACTTCCTGTGTTATCTTTAAATGTTCCCTAGCCAACTCACATGCTCTGTCTAATCGCTCTCTGAAGTTTGATACATAATCCAGGAGAGTGGTTTCTGGATTTTGACCCACCAATTTTTCCTAAATCAATTTCAGTGGTTCCCTTACCTCATGACCATAAACTAGTTCAAAAGGACTAAAACCAGTCGATGCATTAGGAGTGTCCCTAATAGCAGATAACAAGAATGGAATCCCTGTATCCTAATCCTGTGGATAATCCTGACAGCACACTCTCATCACTGTTTTAAAAGTTTGATGCCATCTTTCCAAAGCTCCTTGTGACGCCGGATGATAAGCTGTTGACTTAAACTGTTTTATCCCCAAATTGTTCATTACTTTCTTAAACAGCCAAGACATGAAATTTGAACACTGATCTGATTGTATTTCCTTAGGTAAACCATGTCTTGTAAAAAATTTAGTTAACTCTTCCACAATCTTCTTAGTTGCAATGTTTCTTAAAGGTATTGCTTCAGGAAACCTGGTAGACACATCCATTATTGTCAGTAACTACTGAATTCCACTTTTAGTCTTAGAGAGGGGTCCTTCATAATCATCATGACCCTAGTAAAAGGTTCTTCAAATGCTGGTATTGGGATTAAAGGTGCTGGCTTAATCGCTGCTTGTGGTTTCCCGATCAGCTGACATGTGTAACGTGTTCTACAGAACTTGACTACATCCCTAGAAAAATCCTGGCCAATAAAAATGTTTCTGTATTTTTGCCTGTATCTTTCTAATTCCCAAATGTCCCCCATTGGAATTCCATGAGCAATCCCCAAAATCTCATTTCTATGCCTTAATGGATAACAATCTGATGTACCCTCCTCTAGCTTTAATTTGCTGAGACATGATCTGGCCTCCATTTTCTCATTAAAATATCACCCTTAAGGTAATAACAATCTGGGATACATTTTGCCTCTTTTTCTAAGTCAGCTGTATGATATAATTGTTTTAATTGCAAATCCTTTTGCTGCAACTCAGTTAGCTGGCTTGAGTTAAACGCTTCAGCTGAATGGTCCTCTCCTGTGTCTTTCTGAGCAATGCTATCAAACACTGTGCCTCCTAATTGGATTTCAAAATCTTCTTCCTGCCTTTGAGCTGCCTGGCTTTCATGTTTTCCCTGCTTCAACCTGTGTGCCTATGATCTCATTATCACATAATCCAGGATGCTCCTTTTGTAACACCTCTGTTGAAAACACTTCTACAGGCTGCTCAACAATAGACACCACCCACATGATCCAGCTATATCATTACTCAGAATAAATTAACCCCCTGCAATGGGCAATATTTCCACCACCCCAACAGTCACTTCTCCAGTTTTCCACTTACTCCTAAATTTACTCCATAAGGGAATAAATTTAGCATCTCCATGAACCCCATTTATTATCACCTGCTCCTGCAACACTCCCCCTGAACAACAAATATTACTATCCTCCAATATTAAGGGTTGATAAGCCCCTGTGCCTTTTAAAATTTTAACATCTTTACCTACTCCATCCTGTACACACGGAAAGCCTTTCCCTTCACACACACAAAATCTTTAAACATTTCTGCAAGCTGCTCCTCAGAATTCGCTTGAATAAACTGTGAACATATTCCCACTTCTTTACCTTTCACTGATTCTCTATTTCACCTGAACACAAACCACTGGTTTCTCCTGTACCTGCACCTCAGAACCCACAGTACTTTTACTTAAATAACTTTGCTGCTCCCCAATAATTCCAACTGATTTTCCTGCAATCTCCAACACACTGACTTCGTGCCCCACTTTATTATAATGAAAACACCTCAATTTTCAAATGTCACTTCTGCTTTCAGCATCTTCCTTTTTATTCTGAGAAAAACCTCCTGGGAATTTTCAGCTACTCCTTCTCTTCCCTGACTACCCACCTTTCTTTCACCTTCCCACTTTCTATCTACTCTTTTTGGATTTAAAAGGGTGACGACAAAAGTTTAGCTCTATGCACTAATTCATAATCGTCAGCTATCTCTGCTGCTTGTCTTACAGAATCAACCTTCTGTTCCTCCACATGAATTCTCATTAACGAAGGAACTGAATCTTTTAATTCCAAAAGAATCATTTCCCTAAGAACTGCAAAAGTTGTCTCTATTTTTAATGCCTGTATCCACTAATCAAAATTCCTTTGTTTTACTCTTTCAAACTCAATATAAGTTTGTCCAGGCTGTTTCCTTATATTCCTAAATTTCTGCCTGTATGCTTCAGGAACCAACTCATATGCACTCAAAGTAACCTTTTCACCATATCATAATTCACCAATACTTCTTCTGTTAGTGAAGCATACGCCTCATGCGCTCTACCCATCAACCTATAACAATAATGCTCAGTTCTCCTGTGGCCATTTCATCTGTTTAGCTATCTTCTCAAATGAAATAAAGAATGGTTCAACATCCCCTTCCTCAAACTTTGGAAGAGCTTGTGCAAATTTAAACATCTCATAAAACATGGGTTTTACTCTGGAGATCCTTCCTCACCACCTGGCATCTCTTTTTAAACTGCGAACATTTTCAGTTGGAATTTTCTCTCTCTTTTTTTCTCTTTCCTCCTTCTCTATCTTCACAATTTCTAACTCCCTTTCCTGTTTTCTTTCTCTCTTCTGCCTTTTTGCCTATTTCCTTTGGAATGTCTTTTATCTTTCCTTTTCTTCCAATTCAATCGATTTCATTTGCAACTGAACTTGAGCCCATTCCAATGAACCACCCCTTGGAGAACTCTGTCTCTCAGTTATTCCTTCCAATTTCAAATGCTCTTCTAGCATTTCAATTATGTCTGATTTCCCAGCCTCCGCAGGTAACTCCCAGTGTAATTCATCTGCAAACTATGTTAACTTACCCTTG
This sequence comes from Carcharodon carcharias, assembly GCF_017639515.1. Classification (NCBI taxonomy): domain Eukaryota; kingdom Metazoa; phylum Chordata; class Chondrichthyes; order Lamniformes; family Lamnidae; genus Carcharodon; species Carcharodon carcharias. Next base: position 88,002,793 of record NC_054484.1, read on the forward strand.
GATATTTTCTGTAACGCAATCAGAGTTATATCTTCTACTCCCAGACAAGTCTTAGCAATTACCAAAGCCATCTTGCAGTCTCACCACTTCTAAAATACCTTACACCCACTCCTGAATTCAAAGTGCTTCTTGTACTCGTAACCTTAAGATTCACCAATTCCAAAAAATATCAAGGAATTACAAATATAGCCCGCAAAGAGCCCCCAGTTATTATTACACAGCTGATGGTAAAGGCTGAGTTGTTCAGATCCCAGAGGGAAATTTGAAACAACTGTCATAACCCATTTTTGCAATTTGTATGTTTCCCGCTGCAGGCTTTGAATTCAGTAGTAATAAGACCACCAAATCTCAAGAGGTTTTTATAAACCTAAATTAAACATTAATACAAGAAAGATTGTAAACACATATATACACCTATAAAATTACTACTGCAATAACTACAAAGATCCCCTAATTAACCTGACTCTCAGTTACACCCCTGTTAAGGCAACAGTAAACACATAGATTTAACAGACCTCCCTGGACAGTTGCATTCAAAATTAGTTTCTTTCAGCTCTGGGTCCTTGAGGCTTGACAGGCTGGAGGCTTCTCACACTTATTGGGTCTTAAAATGCCTCTACCTTTCACACAATCTCCTTTCTCCTTTATACATATCTTTCTCTCTAAATATAAATTTTCCATTGTATCACTGGGCTTTTAACTTTATCACTTCTAACAATAACATCCTTTCATCCCACCAATTTTATTAGGTGAAAAAAAATAAATACATTGCTTGGCTAGTTGTAAGATTTCATCTGCAATCTTGAATGGTTTCTTTTAACAAATGTAAATTTACACTTTACTTTCTACCCTCCTTACGTTTACCTAATTAACATCTCAAAACTACTATACATCAAAGCACCCAGACTAGCTGACTTTAATCCAATTAAGACACACACAGACACACACATAGACACAGGCTCTACTAGAACTCTGTTCTAAAATAATTTCCAATAACATTATTATACCTTCTTGACAAGGGCCACATCGCCCTTCCTACCTATGTCATTGGTACCAAGTGGACCACGGCCTCTGGCTGATCACCCTCCCACAGAACCATGTCCTGCAGCCGCTCAGTGACACCCTTTACCCTGGCACTAGGGAGACAACATGCCATCCTGGAGTCACATCTACGGCCGTGGAAATGCCTGTCTGTTCCCCTAACTAATGAATCCCCTATCATTACTGCTTTTCACTTCTTCTTCCTCCCCTCCTGTATAGCCGAGTCTCTGGTGGTGCCACTGGCTCTGACTGCACTTCTCTGAGGAACCAATGGCCTCACCAGCTTCCAAAATGGAAAAACAATTTGTGAGTGGGACCTCATGGGACTCCTGTACTACCTATCTAGTTCTCTTGGACTGCCTGGTGGTTACCCATTCTCTCTGTCTCCAGACTCCTAAGCTACGGTGTGACCACCTCTCTGATGTGTTATCCACGTAGCTCTAGGCCTCGCAGATGTGCTACTGTGACTCCAGCCACTGCTTGAGCTCCAAAACCCGGAACTCTAGGTTCTGTAGCTGGTGACACTTCCTGCACATGCAGTCATCGAGGACACCGGTAGCATCCACAACTTATGACGTATTACAGGACAGATTTCACTCGGCCAAGTTGCCCTGCCATGTCTTAGCTTTATTTTACTTTGGTTTATTTATATTATTTCATTATGTTGGCTCTGACCTTTTCTTATTCCTGGTGTTTCTCACTTCAATCCAAGTTTAGATACTTCTTTAAAGGTAATGCACTATTCTAATGTACAGCAATTTAAAGACAGTCCGTGACAACAGTTTCTCACCAACCAATGAGCTTACGGTTTTCCTGTGATGTCCCTATTTGTTTTTCTCTATCTCCTTTTGAACTCAGCGTGAGCCGGTTCCGAGCAGCTGACTGGTCCCACCACCACTCTGACTCCCAGGTAACTGGTGTAGGCCTCAAGCCTCGGTCCCGATTTATACTCCCTCGCTCCGGGTTGCTTCCTTGCAAGTCTGCCGTCTCTCTGACTCCCTGGTAAATCGCCATAATCTGAGATATATTTGCTTGCTCTAAATACTCCAGGGAGGGAGGACATTTCAGGTGGAATCGGCTCCTCCTGCCATTAGTTTCATGGTGGGATGAGAAAGCGAGAATAACTTGTGCTGCGGAACAGAGCTGGCTTTTAATACCCAATCATGCATTCCCTGCCTCATTAGTTATGTGTGCACGCATTCCACGTCAAGTCTCGTGGCGGAGCGGGCAGGGAGCTGGGCGCCCTGCTGTCACACCCGGGCATCTGGACAGGCCTTCACTAACAGGAAGAAGGAAAGATGAGTCGGAGAAGGCAGCGAGACCTGGTACCCCGGTCCTGCGATGTGTCCCTGGAGCATCTCCTGGAGGCCATGCAAGAAAGGCGGGATGTCCCCTTTCCCAGGGATGTGGCCTTAGAGGAGGTCACCAGGTCGGTCAGCACCCATGGGTGCAGAGGAGGATCGTCCTGCCATTCAGGGAAAGGGTCAGTGACTTAAACTGTGCTGCTAGGGTAAGTGAAGCTTCACCCCTTCCAACCCACCTCACCACATCTCATTTCTCTCATGGGTCCTGGGTGTCAGTGGCAAGGCCAGCATTTCTCTTGTCCATCCCTATATGGCCTTTACTAGGTGGTGAGCTGCTGTATTATTGAACCTTTGCAGTCCATGTACTGGGCTATTTGCAGGAGATCTGTAAGGTCTTCACCCAGCCACAATGAAGGCACAGCGGGCAACTGAAGGTGCTGCTGCTCTCAAGCGCCTGCTGGCCTTGTCTTTCTAGCTAGTAGAGCTCGTGGGGGTGGAGGGTGCAGCTCCAGAAGCCTTGGTGAGTTGCTGCAGTGCATCTTGTAGATGGCACACACTGCTGCCACTATGCACAGGTGATGGAGGGGCTGACTGTTCAGGGTTTTGGATGGGGTGTCAGTCAAGCAGGCTGCATTGCTCTGGACCGTGTCCAGCTTCCTGAGTGTTCTGGGAACTGCAACTGGAGGCTATTCCATCTCACTCCTCACTTGCGCCATGCATATGGGGGTCGGGATTTGGGGAGTTATGAGGTCAGTTATCAGCCACGGAATTAACAACCTGCTCTTTCATCATACATGCTCACAATCCATCTGTCTGCCTTTATACAGGAGAAGGCAGCCCACAACAGGAGGGACTGTGAGGAGAAGGGAGTGGGGGTGAACGGTGAGGGGGTGTGCATGAGCTCCAACCCCTCGCACAGTTTGGAAAGCTGGCTGCCAGGCTGATGGGGGAAAGACCGTGACCATGTGCCTATGCCGATGGCGAGGTCAGCATTCCTCCAAGCATCTAGTGAGGAAGCATTCATAAACCAGACACCCTTGGAAAACCAAGGTGATTGATGAGTGCCAAGTTTGAGCCAGCTAGGCAGTCTTTCAGAGTCTCCGCTCTCCATTCTAGGTGCCGGTGGTGAGAAGGTGAGACCAGACCCTGACCCTGGACTCAGTCTCAGCCAACAGGAGACCCCAGAAGAAGAGGAGGATGACTTCACACCTGTAGATCCATCACAACGTTTGCCTGTACCTTCCGTCGACCCAGAGACACACACCTCAGTGGGTCAGATATCCAGTATAGGTTCGGGTTCACAATCTGGTGGTCACTGCACAGACGCGTGTCCACAGCAGGAGGGGCTTGTGACAGCCAAGCTCTCTGGCACTCGGAGGACTGCTGGAAAAGAGGCCTCTGCTAACTCTGAGTCAGATGATAAGCTTCTGGAAGCAGCTATGAAGAAGATGCTGGAGATGCAGCGAGATGCAGGGGAACATCAGGCAGAAGTGTCAGAGGCCTACAACAGAGTGACACCCGAGGTGGACGAGTGCACCCGCATGCTCTCTGATGTCGTGACTCCGACATGTGAGTGCATCAAAGTCCCCATTGGGGCGGGTGTGGGGGGGGGGGAGGTGGGTGAGGTGGGGTGGGTGGTGGGTGGCGGACACCATGGAGAAGCTGGTCCAGCAGAACACCTACTTGCTGCTACAGATCTGCACAGATCTGCACTCCATCGCTGTAGCCATGGGTGAGCTTTAGCAGTGGCTACACAAGTCAGGTACAGGGCAAGTTGACCTCCCTCGAGGTCAGTGCTCCTTCTCCTGAGGAGTCAGGGAGGGGCCCTTGGGTACCCAAAAGGAGAAGGACCATCAGGTGCATGCCCCGGGGGGCTCCAAGGATGTCCAGGCATTCCCAATCCCGTCTGCCTGTGACCCAGCTCAGATCGAAGAGTGTGCACCTGCTGCTGAGCAGGAGATCCAAAGCAGGCCGGGGTCCCCCAGGCCTCTGACCTCCAGAGGACGTCCGCCAAGTTCATCAGAGACATGATATCAACAGGCTGCCTCCACTTCTGCTGCAGATGTTGGGGGAGCACCTAAGCATAGCAGCAGAGTTAGGAACATTAAAAAGTATTGAATGAGCACCGGTGACAGGGGTGTACAATCATTGTAAATAGTTTCTGCACTCCCAAATATATGTTCTGTTGCACTGTCTGGAAATCTTCTGCATTTTGTCTTGCTCCTGATTGTTTTGTGGCCGTGGGCACTCCACCCCTTCCGGAGGGGGTGCCAAGGATGGGTCTTCCTCCCCGTAATACCTGGCTGTGCATGGAGACATCGCTCTTTGACTGCCATGTGCAAGAGGTCTCCCACTCACACAATTCCACTGCCCTCGAGAGATCTTGTCACAATGTGAAGACTAACCACATAGGCCCTTGTCAGGTAAGTTCATTGCCTCAGGGGGATGGAGGCTTGCAGTTGCAAGTTGGCTGCCAATCACCTGCATGTGCATTGTAGGCAACCCCCCTCCCTCCATTCCCCCTTCTTCCTTAACTCTGCCTGGAGCCAATAGCCAATGGCTCAGAGTGAACAGCAGCCAGATCTTGCTGGGATCTTGTTGTCATGGGAACCCTCTGGGCCAGACCTGCTGGCATGTGGCCTTCACCAGACAGTAAGGAATAGCAAATGAGAAACTCTCATACAGTCTCCACATCTTTATTAGGATTTCCCTTTAGTTGCCCAGTTGTGCTGACCTTGAACTCCACCTGCCTGAGCAGACCCTCCCACCATTGTTAATTTGCACTCAGGCATTGAGGCATTTCTTTGATCTAGAGCTGGATCTGTGCATGTTCCATTTCAAACTGGCTGTTGTATGATGTGCCTGCATGCCATTGTAATGTAAAGGTGCTCAGCAGAGCAAAGGACTGGAGAATAGCACCAACCATGGTATGATGTAATGAGTCACATGGTAATAGGCTGAGAGAACAAGATGTTAAATATTACCTCAGAAAAAGCTGCGTTGCAATTATCAGTAACAACAAAATGATGCACTGAAGCCCAGAGTGATTTGGCAAGAGGTCAGCAAGAAAATGAACAGTTGAAAGAACAGTTGATTGTCCTTCAAGATCAAACGCAAAAGGAATGCATAACCATTCCGCAACATGAAGAAATGAAGACTGTCTTAAACAGCAGAACGGAAGCCCAGCAGAAGAAACTCGAGGAGACTCTACTGAATTATAGAAAAACTCAAGATGAAGCAAGCGAGCTTCACAAAGAAAAGGAAAACCCGTTGAAAAATCTTCAAGAATCTACAAGAAACCCTTAGCTCAAAGTTTGTTCTTCTGGAAAATTACAAAGAAAAGGAAACTGACTTTAACGTCACTCTGAACAAACTGAAGAACCAATTCACAGAGCAGACTCAGCAATGTTCAATATTCCAGGAGGAAGCCAAAAACTGCAAGAAGCAGACTGAAGAGCTGACGAAGCAGCTGAATGGAAAAGAGGAGGCACCAAAAGAAAAGCCATGGAACTTTCCAAACTGCGAGTGGACAATGAAGCCATGAGTAGCACAATTACAGAACTAAAACGAGTTAAGATTTCATTGGAGACAGACCAGGCCAAAAATGAATCCGAAATGAAGGACAAGGACAGGTTCTACTGTGGCCAGAGAAGCAAAAGACAGAAATAAGATCAGAAAATGTAAATTCGACACTGAAGTGCAAGGAACTAGATCAAGAAAACACGGCTGAATGGGAAGATTCCTTGGCTTGCAAAATGATTTGAAAATAAAACAGAAAACAAATATTCCGCTGAGATTGTGAAACAAGTGGAAATGAAGGTTCCATTTGTGAATCTCCTACATCCAGCAAGAACATGGCGGACACCACAGAAAAGGAAAATTTGAGTTCACTCTAGGAATGAACGGAGTGCACGTTCCCTGCGAAAGGAATGGGACAAACTTAGTGTCCGAGAAAAGCAGACGAGTTATTAATGAAGAGAGACGCAACTTGAATGAGCACAAAAAGTGAATCAAATGGAGATGGCCAAGTACCAGAAACCAGATTACTACTACCATCCCTCAGACATGATAGACCGAGACATGATGGAAGAAATGTCAAGCCCCAAAGCCATCTGAATTTATAAAGTCAGAAGCTTGAGATGGGGTAGCAAGGATAGTGAGTAAAGATTGTATTACAAACAAGTTACACTCCATTGGAAAGGAAAGTTTTCTCTGGAGAAGAAAGAGGGATGTTGTAAGATGTTATATACGCCTACATAGCATTGTAATGTAAAGGTACTCAGCAGGGAAAGGGTTAACGTGGGACTGGAGAATTTTACCACCCACAGTATGATGTATAAAGTCACATGGTAATAGACTGAGCAAACAGTCTAGAGGGAACACTCAGGAACCAGCCTGCAAGGAGGTAACAGCATCAAGGATGACAATACCTTGGATCTGTAAATAGTTAAGGGTCAACAATAAATGGTTCATGTTTAAATATACAAGTCCCAAGATCTCATCATTAAGACAACACCACGCACCATATTACAACATGGTTGGCAGTGGTGGGATATCAACGCTATCAGCAGACTACAATGCTGTCTCCAACACCTTTTACCCTCCCCCTGTCTCCCACCAACTTCCCCTCATCACCAACGATCTCCCTGATGTCACATTCACTCTTCCCTCAGTTGCCCTTAAGCCTCCCCCCATCACCCTCGACCCTAACACTGTTAATCCGCACATGCCTTACCTCCCTGCTGGGCCCCCCCCAATCACTGTTCCTATGTCCACCCTGATCCTCCCACTGTGTCACCATCCTTGTCCCCCTCAGTGACGGCCCCTGGATGAAAACTATACCTCGTCACCTGGACCTTGACTCTCCCACCCTACTGCATCCCACTCCCCCCTCTCACAGTCACCATCCCCTCATATCAACAGCACCCCAAGCTCTCCCCCCAGGACCTCAGCATCGATTCAACTGACCCCTCCCTCTGAAGCACTCTGGCCCCACCCCACTTCCCCTCCCTCCTTCTTCCCCTTCATGCTTTCCTTCCCCCCTCACTCCATCCACACTCTCCCCTTGTTCTCATCTGGTCCACTTTTATCCTCCTCTGTCCACCATTCCTTTCCTGTGTCCCCCTTTCTTCTCCTCTGGACCCCCACCTTCATGTCTTGCACTCAAGACCACCCCACCTTTGTGCCTTCCATAGGCACTATAGCTGCAGCCAGCTTTGACCTCAAGAAGCTGGGCACATGCCACAAATGTCTGAGCGGGTTACAGAACGGTGCGAATTTCGACTGGCAGTGCAGGAGGTTTGACAGGGGCACATGATTCCAGTCTGTTGGAGTTTTAATGAGCGTGCATGAGATACAAAATGGGCTCCCGCCGAGCTCAGTGGGAGATCTGACCTGCCACCAACCCACCACGTCCGTGGGGAGGGACGATCCTGACCCGGTTTTCCGATTGGAAACCAATGTTTCACTTCCCACCATATCTTCCGCCCCTGCCCGTCAGGAATCACGCTGATAGCGGGAAGAGATGATTCCACCCTTTAGTTAATACCTGAAACATTGGCTGGTTCTCTTAGACATGAATAGTGATTCATTACAAGGCTGGCAGGTTGCTTTGGGGGACTGGAGCCCAGACAGAAAAGCGACAGAGCTGTTTTTTTAAAACAATCAATACATTGGCCCAACGGCCAGGAAGGAAGATTTTTGCATCAGCTGTGAATCAGTGGATACAATGTTCAAATCCATTTCCACACTGTGTCAATAACTGTAGAGCAAGCTTTGGCTCTCAATTCTGTGCAGACACCCAGCAAGATATTCAGCTGTAGGAACCCTCCCATTTATACCTCTCTGTTTCTCTTTCTGTCCCTCCCACTCACTCTGTCTTTCCCATACTCTCTCTCTGTCTCAATCATCTCACTCTCTCTGTCCCTCTGCCTCTTTCAAGACTCTTTGTCCTTTTGTCCCTCCCTGTCATAAGAACAGAAGTAGTAGGAACAGGAACAACCATATGCCCCCTCAAGCCTGTTCCGACATTATCTAGTGTTCCAACACCACCACCTGTAAAGCAAATACATAAATCCTTAGGTATGGAGACCAAAACTGTACATGGAACTCCAGGTCTGATCCTACCAAAGCCCTGTATAATTGCAGCAAGACTTCCTTACTCCTGTACTCCAATCTCATTGCAAAAATGGTCACTATACCATTTGCTCTCCCAATTGTTGGCTGCACCTGTGTGTTAACTTTCTCTGATTTGTGTACAAGGACATCCAAAGCCCTCTAAACACCTTGTTACAACCACGTTAGGAGGGTGAACTGACTTGTTCTCTTTGTCCCACTCCAGGGTTTGTTGTAACAGAGCTTGAATATAAAAAAGATGATGTTGCCAATTCAAGATATATACTTAATGTGTAGCTCAGCGTAAAAAATAAGCCAGCCAGGTACCTTAAATTAACAAGTAAAGAGTTAGTTTTATTGCTAAAACTCACTCAGGGAAAGATGCAGAAATTGTTAACTAAAGGTTTAAAATGTACAAAATGTCCAATTACCCACTAATGCAAAAGCAACACGCACACAACACCCCATCCACCCCTCCCAAACCCACACCACAACATGCACAAAAGAAATAAAACTCTGCAGAGTATCAGGACTTAAAACTTGGCCAAATAAAAATTAGTCAAGAGAAAATAATTATTAACAAATTGTCCAGGTGCTTGGTTACAGCTGAAGGGTCACTTTCCACAGTAGCTGCTGGTACTTGGGTTTCTCACTGGAACAACGGTGGTTGGTTGATTCCTCTTGAAGACAGTGGTGTTGATTTGGAATTCTCTTTTAAGAACTCTTTGTTTGCAGCAATGAAGCCTTCTGGTGTATTTTCAAATCACAAACAGCTCAGCTTTGGTGAGAGAGGTTTCAGAGAGAGAGAGGGTGGTAAGGCTGTTGACCCTTCTATCCCCATGGCAGCCTATATCTGACTATAAGTTCAAATCCAGTATCTTTTACAACCAAGATCTGGGTCACATGGCCTCTCTCTGGTTTCAATCTGGGGCTTATCTTAGCCACTGTCACTGAGAGCTCTGTACACTGTGTCTCCATAAAACAGCTTGCGTCCTTTACAGTAGGCCACTGTCTATATCTTAGCGAAAGTGTTCTTTTCAAAAGGTTCTATATATATAAATATATTTTATAGAAATATAGATATATTTATATATATATATACATCCAGCCAATGACATTATCAATATTCTGTACAACACATCATATAAACAAATTACATTTAGTGGTTTCTCGCCATTCAAAAAAAGTATTCTCTTTTTTGTCACTCCTAAACATAATAATCCCACATTTTTTCACATTATATTCCATCTATCAGGTTCTTATCTGTCCTTTATTGCTTTGTAGCCTCTGTGTCCTCCTCACAGTTTATTTTCACACTAGCTTTGTATTATCAGCAAACTCGGATACATTACACTCTGACATGGAGTACATTCAAGGCTGAGAGTGATAGGTTTTTGGACACTGAGGGGATTGAGGCATATTAGGATAGGATGGAAAGTGGAGTTCATGACAGAGTACAGCCATGAGCTTACTGAATGGTGGAGCAGGCTGCATTAGTTGAATGACCTACTCCTGCTCCTCTTATTTATGTAGCTCAGTTTCAAATTTTATTTGAAGCCACTCTTGTGAAGCACCTTTAGTACATTTTCCTATGTTAAAGACAAGTTGTTGTTATCATTTTTATTGCTGATCAGACTGGACCAGTCCAACAAGTGACTAATCTCTGTGGAAACAGAGCTTGCAAGCCAGCGACCAAGAGACTCCAGTCAATTTACACCACACAGAACAGTGGGGCAAATACAGATTAAAGCTGAGGGTCAATCACTAAACTCTAGCACTGTTTAATAATCTATAACTATTATTTTGTTATAGAATGAAGAAAAGCAAGACCGTTCACTGAATGGTCAACTTATCCCTGCACTAAATGGTACTGGAAAAGAGGACCATTTGGATAATTGTGTAAGCAACTCAACTTTATCTGTGTACACAGGAGCAGGTATTAACCCCTCAGACTCGGTAATTGCTGATTTGTATTTTAATTCCATCTATTTACCGAGTTATCCCTTAAATGGAACTCCTTGTGGTAGCAAGTTCCACATTGAAAATCTCATTCTGGGAGGAAAAGATGTCTCCTGAACTCCCTATTAGATTTATTATTGACTATTTTATATTTATGCCCCTTAGTTTCAGTCTCCTTCACATGTGGAAACTCCTTCTCCACATCTATCCTTTCATAATCCTGTGAATTAATGAAGGCTTTTCTTTAGATTGATATGCCTTTGTGTGTAATCACTCTATAGTCTACTTAATCTATCCATAGCACATCATGCTTGAAGCATGGAAATCAGTAATTATTCTGCTCCATCTTTGTTTTAGTGATGATTAAGAAAGATAATTAACTTAAATCCTGATAAACAGTCACTGCCTCAGATCAATTTTCCAAATTAATGAGTTGGATTTTCCAGTGGGCTTTGAGACACTGAGGTTGGGCTGACATGGGGGTTCTGTGCCCGCACATGTCAGTGCACTCACCAGTGCAACCTTCCAAGAGATGACCTCCTTATTGCCTGCCACTGCCCTCACCATCCTGTTAAGGAGAGTGGGTCTGAAGCCTTGGAGTCCCACCCAATCAGAGCTCACAGCAATGTCAGGTTGGCAGCCCTGCCAGGAGAGGTGGGTCCCGCAGAGGCTGGTAGGCATGGACGAGGAGGCCTCAGAAAGGAGGCTCCCTCAGCTGCCTGCATGGCGGTGGTCAATTCGAGTCTGAAACTGGTCGGGATGTGGGATTGGTGGGGAAACCCCTCCACAGGACTAGTAATGGAGGTGCCTCCTCACACAGCGAGGACTGTGCCAATGTTGGTAAAATACCAGTGCCAGTGTAAAATGGTCCCTACATCGGGTCTTAATTGGACTTTGGCTGCCTGCCTCCATGAAGCCGGTTTCCAGTCTGTCGCTGGTAAAGGCCCCCGAAGGCAGGAATGCATCAGGGACCCCTCCTCCCAATTTCCTGGCCCCCTCCACCTCCAACACCACCTCCATGGGGCTGGGAAATCCAGCCCAATAACATAAGAACATAAGAACTAGGGGCAGGAGTAGGCATTTCAACCCCTCGAGCCTGCCCCGCCATTCATTACAATCATGGCTGATCTCATTTCGGCCTCAACTCTAATTTCCCACCCTCTCCTCATAACCTTTCAACCCGTTACTAATTAAAAATCTGTCTATCTCCTCCTTAAATTTATTCAGCGTCCCGGCATCCACTGCACTCTGAGGTAGTGAATTCCACAGATTCACGACTCTTGGAGAAAAATAATTCCTCCTCACCTCTGATTTAAATCTACCACCCCTTAGCCTAAAACTATGGCCTCTCATTCTAGAATGCCGCACAAGGGCAAACATCTGCTCCATGTCTACTTTGTCTATCCCCTTTAGCATCTTATATACCTCAATTAGATCTCCTCTCATCCTTCTAAACACTAGCGAGTATAGGCCTAAACTGCTCAATCTCTCCTCATAAGACAAGCCCTGCATCTCTGGAATCAATCTAGTGAACCTCCTCTGAACTGCCTCCAATGCAACTACATCCTTCCTCAAGCAAGGGGACCAAAACTGTGCACAGTACTCCAGGTGCGGTCTCACCAATGCCTTGTACAGTTGCAACAACACTTCCCTATTTTTATATTCTATTCCTTTAGCAATAAATGCCAAAACTCCATTTGCCTTCCCTATTACCTGCTGTAGCTGCATTCTAGCTTTTAGCAATTCATGCATGAGGACACCCAGATCCCTCTGCACTGAAGCTTTCTGAAGTTTCTCTCCATTAAAATAATAAGTCGCCTTTTTATTCTTCCGACCAAAATGGATAACCTCACACTTATCCACGCTAAACTCCATCTGCCAAATTTTGGCCATTTCACCTAACCTGTCCGTATCCATTTGTAAATTTCTTATTTCTTCATTGCATCTTAATGCATCACTCTTCATCTAGCAGTATTGTTAATTCTATAAAGAACCCACTTGGGATTCACGTGCTTGCATTTCACATGATGTTGTTCATTTTTTCCAGCCTTACTTACTTCCTTTGTAGAGGACACACAGAAACATAAGAACAGCAGAAGGCCATTCAACCCCTCCAGCTTGTTCTGTCATTCAGTGAGATCATGACTGACCCAATTAGATGGATAGATTCTGTACATTATAATTAAAAACAAGTTTCGCACAATATTCTGCTAACAATTAATGATGGTTCCCCTTGATCTAAAAAGAGGTCCAGAATTAAAATCCTGCTCCACTCAGTGAGTAACAGAGGGATTATTTCATCAACTATATAACAGAGTAATGGTTTATGTATCAATTTCATGCTACCAGAATGACAGCTTTTCTCTAAATCAAACAAAGCCAAAGATTGACTGAAATTTATTGATCTCTGCCGACGTGTCACTTCATTCAGAGGAAATAGGTCACATGGGAGATTGCAAAGACCACATTCACCCACTGCTCATCTGGCCTGTTTCTGTTATTAGGACAATGAAATAGGAGAGACAGTTATATTGTGAAGATAGTTATATGATATCATGAAGTTCTGCATCGCAACATCTTTAGTTTTGAACATTCGCATGTAAGACTTTCCACTTTAATGGAATTCAACATCAGAGTTCTCGGTCTGCACACAGTTGGGCATATTGTTGAATTCTAAATGCTGTCATCAATCTTCATCCTCAATGGTTTTGCAATACATATTTCTTGAAATATAAAAGGATATATAAATTAGTTATCAAAACATACTGGCCCTTTAGATCCCCCGAGGATCTGTATAGACCCTCCTATTTCTCATCTGCACGATGCCCCTTAGCAAAATCATCTGAAGACACGGTGTTAGTTTTCACATGTACGCTGACGACACCCAGCTCTACCTCACCACCACCCCTCTTGACTCCTCCACTGTTACTAAATAATCAGATTGCTTATCCAACATCCAGTACAGGATGAGCAGAAAATTCCTCCAATTAAATATTGGGAAGACCGAAGCCATTATTTTCAATCCCTGCTCCAACTCCATTCCCCAGCTACTGACTCCATCCTTCTCCCAGGCAAAAATCTGAGACTAAACCATCAAGTATCATTCTTGACCCCAAGATGAGCTTCCGACCTTATGTACAGAAGTTAATGCCCTCCCCAGTGATGGGTTTGGTGGCATGGGGGCATTTAATCAGGCAGCATGGTGGCAGGTGGGGATCCTGCCACCTTCCCGCTTCTACCTGACTAAGTCTGTGGAGTGTAGGCCTGTGAGTGGCCTTCCCATACCCCTGTCAACTGAGAACTATAATGCCCACCCAACCCAGCGGTTGGCAGGGAGGGGTGGCCTCGCCATGTGAGGAGCACAAGAAGCAAACCCTTTCAGGGTTGCTTGTGGACTCCCATGGGGTTCCCTCGTTCAAAGGCACTCTGTCTGTTCAAGGGACCCATATTGGGAAAGCAGGGGGTAGCACTGAGAGCCAGCCCACTGCCCTTGCTGCCAATACCTTCTCCCCCATCATCCCCACTTTTTCTGCCATCACTCACCTGTGGCCCGGGATCAAGTGACGGTATCTCAGCCTCAGGTGGGTGCAGTTCCAGCAGCAGCCATCAAAGCTCCAGTGGCCATTCAGTGGAGCTTCTGATTGGCCGAGGGCTCTCAGTGGGCGGGACTTCTGTCCCCCAGGGCCCTTGATCCCAGGGAAGACCCGCAGCTGTCTATTTAAATACCTGAGTGGCCTCTGTTAAATCCAGCCTCTTATTTGTGCCATCATTAAGGCTGCCTATTTCCTTCTCGATAACATTGCCCGACTTCAGTCTCAACTCATCAGCTGCTGAAATCCTCATTTATACCTTTGTTAGATTTGACTAACAATGCACTCCTGGACGGTCACCCACATTCTACCCTCAGTAAACTTGAGGCCATCCAGAGCTCCTCTGACCATTTCTTAACTCGCATTAAGTCCTGGTCCCTGGTCACACCTGCGCTCTGATTTATATTGATTCCTGGTCAAAGTCTTGATGCTAAAATTCTCATCCTTGTTTTCAAATCCCTCTGTGGCCTCAGCCCTCCCTATCTCTGAAACATCCTCCAGTCTCACAATCCTCCAAGACATTGGTGCTCATCTCATTCCGGCCTCTTGTGTATCCCCAATTTTAATCATTCCAACACTGGTGGTCATGCCTTCAGTTGCTCATGCACTAAGCTCGGAATTCCCTCCCTACATCTCTCCCCCTCACTATCCCGCTTTCTTCCTTGAAGATACTCCTTAAAATCTGCCTCTTTGACCAAGTTTTTGGACAACAGCCTAAGTATGGGATATGGGGAGCAGGTGTGAAAATGGATTGGAAGCCCAAGATCAGCAATGATCATATTGAATGGCGGAGCAGGCTCGATGGGCCATGTGGTCTACTCCTGCTCCTATTTGCTGGTGTTTCTTTTCTAATATATCCTGATGTGGCTCAGTGTCAGATTTTATAACACTCCTATAAAGCACCTTGGGGTGTTATATTACATTAAAGGTGCTATATAAATATAAACTGTTGTTGTTCACTAAGCATGTAATTTCAAAGTTCTCAATTGCTTGTCAAAAAAAATCTGATCTACTCTAATTTATTCTAATCCAATCACCTAATCTCCTCCTTTATTCAAATCTGACCTGGTCCAGTCCACTCGAATCTCATTTAATCCACTCTAACCTAACTCAATCAAATTTGTTTCAATCTAATCTGTTCAACTCTGATCTAATATAATTTACTCTTATCTCTAAACTACACCAACCTAATCTATCCAATATATTCCAATCTGACCTAGTTCACTGTCACCGAACCAAAATGTACTTTTCTAATCTAAATTAATTTAGCTGAATCCATTCTAATCTAATCTAATTTAATTATTCTAATCTCATCCAATCAACAATGTGGTGATGATTATTAATGTTTGAAATTTACAACACTTTCATTGGGATTTGGGTTTCTGCTCAGCAGTGTTTTTTTTTAAGTTGTGAATTTATTTGTGCTGAAATAACAGGAACAGAGCCCCCAGGAAATGGACATGACGGAAAGACTGTGGAATCCAAGCAGCAGAGAAGATGAATTTGGATGAAGCTCATGGAACCCAAACATGGATGGCCTTCAATTTCAATTATTAACTAAATTGAGAGACTGAACATTTAACTGCATTTAAACTCAAGACTGCTTACCACCTTCTTCCGTGATACGAAAAGCACTAATTTCCCAGGATTTTGGAGGAACGACCTCTGATGTTAACCTGTGAGAAAAGAAATATCATAATGGAATGTTCATTCCTCATATTGCCTTTCCAAAAGGATATTTTAGTAAAATGTTTCGATATATATTTACCCATAATTACATAACCAATAACTTTAAATTTCCTGCCTACTTGTGGCCAGATCCATGCACAATTGGGGCCCAAATCAAATGTGTGGCCATAGGAACTCTTCAGTGTCATCCCAAGAGGATCATTTAAACCTATCACATTGGCAGGGAAATCACAGGATCAAGTGGAATGTCAACATTACTCTCCATTCACTTTGACAGAGAATCAAACTTGGTGGCTGTAAACCAGCACTGCTCCCAGTTCCCTCAGTTTTCTGAATGACAGGTTTAGGTTCAAATTGATCCCTTACTCTGTTGATTTGCAATTCATGGAATGGGGATATCACTAGCTAGGCCAGCATTTATTGCCCATCCCAATTGCTCTTGAGAACTGAACAGCTTGCTAGGCAATGTAAGAGTCAACCAGTTTGGAGTCACATGTAGGCCAGGCAATGATGGCAGATTTCATATTTCCTTCCCTAAAGGACATTAATAAACCAGATGGGTTTTTAACAACAATTGACAATGGTGTCATGGTCATTATTAAACTTATAATTCCAGATTTTTTTACTGAATTCAAATTTCACCAGCTGCCATGGTGGGATTTGAACCCAGGTCCCAGAGCATTATCCTGGGCATCTGGAATACTGACCCAGCAACAATACCACTACACCACCATCTCCCCCCTGACTCCCAAGGGCAGGATATTGCTGTCGGCGTGAGGGGGCAACATGCCACCATGTAAAATGACGCGCGATGAAGTCGGGCGTGCGTCCCAACAGCATCGCACTGAGTGTCGATGTTTCGGTCGGCGGGCGTGCGCTGGAGTCGGCTGCGCACCCGCCGATATGTAAACAGCCTATTAAAGCCATTAAGGATCTAATTAAGATTATTATAAACACTGCCTATCCAACCTTACGGTTGGCGGGCAGGCGAAAAGCCCAAGCTGCCTTCACATTTTTTTAGGAAACCTCATCCATAAGCAGGATGAGGTTTCCTAACGCTTTTATTAAATAAAAAAAAACTTTCATTAATATAAAAACATGTCCCAACTCATATGACACAGTCACATGATGGGACATGTTTAAATCAATTTATAAACTTTTATTTAATTTTTTGAACATTGATTCAATCTCCCTGAGGCGCATGAGTGAAAGAGCGCTGGCCTGACTCCCTCCTCCCCCCAGCTGCACAGTAGTGCTGAGTGCTACTGGTCGCGTATTACGCTGAGCCTGCCCCCTGCCTGCTCCCGCTGAACCTGCCCGCCATATGAAAAATCCTGCCCCAAGTTGCGAACGAGAGTTCCCTGCAATTGTGATTGTCAGAGGCTCCCTTCAAATGGTGACCAGATTTGCTGTCCTCTGTCCTCGGCATTTTATAGTTGATTTCAGAAATAAAACTGGTTCATTTGCTGGGTCTATCCCTGATCTACATTACATTGCAAGAGGAGCCGAAGGAAGGGGACCAGAGAGTTGAGAAAATTGAGACTCTCCGAAGTGTAATTTAAACCAATTCAATAAAAATCCTAAGGCCAGTGAACTGTATGCTGCTAACTTTGCCCTTCCCGGTCTCTCTCAGAAGGCAAATGATCTTTTTCTCCCATTTTTCTTGTCCTGCACCCTGGCACTTTGTGGCAGGAAGAATTGTTCTGGTCGTTATGTGTGGGGACAATATTATGTAAGGACATATTAGAGAACTTTAAAATTATGAAGGGATTTGATAGGGTAAACAGAAAGATGATGTTTCCACTTGTGGGGTAGCTCTGAACCAGCGGTGATTAATATAAGATAGTCACTAATAAACTCAAAAGGGAATTCGGGAGAAACTGCTTTACCCAGATTTGTTGAAATGTTTTTGCCATGCGGTGTAGAAAAATAACACCAATGCATTTAAGGAAAAGGTGGATAAACACACAAGGAGAGATGAATAGAAAGATATGGTGTTGTCCATGTAAATCTTTTTGTTTTGCACATTCCCCATTGTCAAATAACTTCAGTATATGTTTCTATCAATCATTTTTGTTCACAATCATAGGCGCTCCCTAGTTAAAATATGGCATGCAGCACCAGTCTACCATACCTGTATGTTTTACTTCCAGAGGTTTTCTGTATCTCCCACATCCAAGCATGGTCATATATGGGATATATAGTCTGGTGTGTATTCGCGATCCCAATAGCTGAACAGGGGGAGGGAGCATAACGTACATTCAGAAATGAATCAATTCTTACTTGTCATTATAAGCAACTTGGGAAATCTTAGAAAAGAAGTCTCCATTGCCACAATTCATAACAATTTAGCTAATGGGTGCTCGTTAAATTTGCAAGGTGCCTTATTTTGACACAATCATCAAGCCATTCATTTTAGGCATGAAATGGTAGATAACGTGCTGTAATCATAAATGATTATTGAAATGTTGATGGGTTCTCCCATTGCTTTAACGGTTGTGTGTTCACCAAGGAGACCATGTTGGTGTTGTCTCATTTGTGATGTTAAACCAAATCTTGATTTGCAGATCCGAGTGCCAACATTACATTTGAAGACATTGTTGGAGAGGTGGTGAAGGCATGGGCTTTGCAGTGACATCTGACTCCATTCTCCTCAGATGCCGAGATTGGTTGGTGACAGAGCCTTCTCCATTTGAATCTGTCCAGAGCTGTTTTCACCTATATAGTCGGGTCCAACTAACAGGCCCTGAGATTGTCTTTCAGAATGTCCTTGTGTTACAAGTGTGAGGTTTACATGATTATTCTGTTTTAGGACTAATATTGTTTGGTTTAAAAGGTTATCATGGTTTGGAACTATATCGTTAAAGGTGGGTGAAGTGAAAGGAATCACGTGACCCATGTTGGATGCTGTCTGACAGCAAAACTGGGTGATTTAGTTGTTAGATTATAAACGTTGGGCAGAATTTTTCCGTCAGTGAGCTGGGGGGTGGGGCCTGCTCGCCGATGCGAAAATAACGCGGGATGATCAGCTGTCCACTCACTGACCTGTCAATGGCCAATTGAGGTCCATGACAGGATCATTAAGCCAATTAAAGGCCCTGCCCATCCAACCTTAAGGCTGGTGGGCAGGCCAGGAGCCCCAGAGGGCTTCTGAAAAGACATGAAACCTCATCCACTGGCGGGATGAGGTTTCATGTCTGTTTTTAAAAATGTTTAATAAAGATATTGTCACATGAGGGAGACATGTTAATAATTTTTTTATTATTCTATTTTTGAAGTTTGAAGCACTGTCAGTGATGTCCCTGAGGCAGCACTTAGTCTCAGGGAGATGTGCACTCTTTCGCATGCATGCATAAAAGAGCACACTCTGACAGTTGGGGAAACCGCCCCCCCCCACCACGTAGCGCCTTAATTGGCCCGCCCACTTATAATGGCAGCAGGGCCCCGTTTCGGTGACGGCGATCGGCTGCCTGCCCGCCACTGAGCTGGTGGGGTCCGCCCACCCCTCTAGGGCAAAATTCTGCTCATTGTGTTAGTGAAAGGGATGCGCCGAATGTTAACACCTGGAGACAATGACAGATCTTTCTAAATCCACAACAAGAAGACCCTAAGTCTCCTAAAACCCTGAAAGGTGTTATTGATTAAGTCATAAGTAGTTGCTCTGGAAGCTGCTCCTTTAATTCTGAGATGAAAAGCGGTGGTAATTAGAGATAGTTGCTTAATATTTCTGCTTGGACACAGGGCCAGTGTGTTTCCCAGGAGAGGGAGGCAGAGGAAGTCATTCTGAGATCAGATCACAGGCTTCCTTGTAAACCCAGCAATATCACAGACAGAAGAAAGTTGCATTTTTGACCTTGGGTTGATCTGCAGCTGACTGGGAGGGGAAGAGCAAGAAAATAGATATTAGCCAGGCCTGTATCTTAAGCAGAGAAAATACTGACTCTATTATTCACCATGTGGAATGCAGGTGTGAGCTCATGCCCAGTTTGAAAGCCTAGTTTGTGAGGAGTTAAAATATGGCTGTAGGGTATGCCTAGCTGAATCTAGAGAGGGAATCCCAAAGGAAAACACTCATGGTGGAGAATACTATTGGAAAAGAAAAAGAACAGAAGTCAACCCTTGGGAGCTGCCAAAGTCTTTGGATTGGTTCCAGGAGTTTGGATACCTACTTAAGAGACTGAGTAACGTAACAAAATTGAAGTTTTTGATTGATATTAAAAACAATAGTGCCAGAATGTTTGGTAATTCAAAATATACATTGCCTATAAAAGCTAATAGTTTTTAATTAATAGTGTTTTGCCTTTAGTCATCAATGTAGTAAAAGTTCTTTTAAAAGGTGAGATCTTAATGTGTCACCCTTTTAGCTAATAACTAAGTGGAAACTTTCTTTAAATCATTATTGATCTCTGTGGAGATTGTAACATTTGTGTCTGAGTTTGAGATGTCCTGTGGTGTGGGTTCCCATGCTTAACTTGTTGTAGAGTACCACTTTTTGGTATGTGGTATTGTGGTATCCTTCACTGTCGCTGGGTCAAAATCCTGGAACTCCCTCCCTAACAGCACTGTGGGTGTACCCACACCACATAGACGGCAGTGGTCCATGGCAGCTCACCACCACCTTCTCAAATGCAATTAGGGGTGGGCAATAAATGCTGGCCTAGCCAGGGATGCCCACATGCCATGAATGAATAATAATGAATGAATCGTCCATACGCACCATGTGGCTAACCCACCATAGCTGAAATAAAAACAAAAAATGCTGGAAAAACTCAGCAGGTCTGCAGCATCTGTGGAGAGGGAAACAGAGTTAAAGTTTTGAGTCCGTATGGCTCTTCTTCTGAGCAAAGCTGAGCTCCAATGAGCATGCTCTCGATCCCAGATATACGGCACCTTGCAAGGAGCTCGGTGTTAGGGATTCTGTCCTGCCACTTGGTATAGAAGGTAGATCTTAGGCGATGAAGGTTGAATGCATCTAGTTTCTTTATGTGACACCAATAGTAATGTGAGAACCGCTGGCTGGTAGACTTTGATCTTTATTTTGAACAAACTCTCCAAAGTCTGAGTGTGAACTTGCTGAATGTGGAGCTTATTTTTGCTGAGCAATAGGTGATTTCATCGCCTAGCATGGACAGCATACTCCCAAGGCAGAAGAACTGAGTTGAGGAACGTGGTGTTGAATATGAGGTCAGGGGTCAGGCTGATACAAAATCTCAGTCTTTTACCGGCTTATTGTAAGGACGAAATGTTCTGAGGCTTGGACAAAGTAGTCAACAAGCAGCTGGACGTCCTCCAGAGTGTGCTTTATGAGGGCACAGCCATTGGCAAACAAGAGTTCACTTAGTTCTGTGATCGTGTGAGTCTT
This sequence comes from Carcharodon carcharias, assembly GCF_017639515.1. Lineage (NCBI taxonomy): Eukaryota > Metazoa > Chordata > Chondrichthyes > Lamniformes > Lamnidae > Carcharodon > Carcharodon carcharias. Next base: position 88,023,852 of record NC_054484.1, read on the forward strand.
GAGCTTTTACAGATTGAAGAGATTGCTGTCTGTCCTGAACTCAATGTGCACTCCAACAAGTGCATACAAGAGCATGGCCAAAAAGTAGATGGCAAACAGAATTGTAGCCATTACACAGCCTTGCTTGGTGCCATTGGTGACAGGAAAGGCATCAGATGAGGCACCATTCTGCATCACACTGGCTATCATACCATAGTGAAATGAGTGGGTGACTCTGATCATCTTTTCAGGACAGCCATAGCACCTTCCACAGGCCTTCCCGATTTATTATGTCAAAGGCCTTGGTCAGGTCATTGAACACCATGTACAGGTCCTTGTTTTGTTTATGGGGCTATTCTTGAATTTGACACCCTGCAAAGATCACATTGGCAGTTCCGCGTCCAGCATGTAAACCACACTGTGATTCTGGGTACATTGGGTCTGTTAGGTGAGTGACAACCTTGTTGAGAATAACTCTAGCTAAAATTTTTCCCAATGTGGAGAGAAGCAAAATACCACGATGATTGTCACAGATGAACTTACTTCCCTTCACTTTGTACAGGTGAGTCATGGAAACATCCTTGTAATCTTGGGGTACAATGCCCTGGTTCCAGATTAAGCAGAAGAGGCTAGTGAATTTTCTAACCATGTGAGTTCCTCCATCCTTGAATATTGCAGGCAGAATACCATTGGCCCCTGGAGACCTACCCACAGACAGTTGCTTTATGGCCTTGGTGACTTAGGATTGAGGTGGATCGAGGGCAACCTCGTCCAGAACCCAATGGTATGAAAGTGATTCAATGGTGTCGTTGCACAATGTGGATTCTTGGTTCAGGAGATGGTTAATCTGTCCAACAAGAGAGAATCTCATGCCTGTTCCTTGTCATCTGCTGAGAAGTTACGTGTTGTACAGACAGACCAGAGACCTTCATGGAGAGCCTTCAGGTCATGCTTACCGACAGCTTTCTGAAGCCCAGCTGCCTCGTTCTCCCATCATGGGATCTTCATCTCACTTAATTTGGCCTACAGCAGGTGTTTTGCTTGATGGTATCTGGCTTTTATTGTTGGTAATTTTTGGTCAGATATATAAGATCTGTGAGCATTATGTAGATTCTTGAGTAGCTCTTGGCCATGTCTTGGTCATTCTTGTCAAACCCATCTTGGTGCATCCATTTGATGAATCCAAGGGTATCAGGTGCCCTGCTGTGAATTATATCCCTTAACTTCTTCCGAGAATCTTCAATGTCCATGTCTGTAGCTAATTTTTGTTCCAGTTCCTGTCCCTTGGCCCAGTCTTTTAGGATAGTTACATCAAGCGTCCTATGTGCTTTGACTCTGTCTCAATTTGTACCTTGTTATGTTTTACTGATGATATAGTTGTAACTTCCATTGCCTTTTGGAAATTGAAAGATTCCAACTACAAAGGAAAACTTCCAGAGTCCATGAGAAATGGAGATGAGTCAGATTTTATGGGCAGAATTTCCTCAGCTGCGAGACACCAGCAGGACTCTGCTGTCAATCAGCAACTTATTGGAAAATCTCAAGTACATTGCTTCAACTTCCAGCCCATAGGCATTAATGAGAGACAATCACAATACAGAACATACAATTACAGGTATGATTTGTTACTTCCAAACATAACTAGCAACATGAGAACTTAATTTCCAGTATGTGGTGCCATAATAATGACATATTATTAGCATGCATCATTTTTTAAACCTTAAAAATCCATCAAATAATGAAGAAACTACACCAAATCATGAGTTGGCAACTCCATAATTTTTTTGGTCATTTCCCATTACCTCCTGACAGACTTACCCTAACCATTAAAATGTCTTGTATGCTGTCCAGGTCACCATGTCAATCAACGAGGAGCACTAAATTTCTGGCTTGATCAATATTTGATTAATATCAATAAAGATCAAAATATCATTACCATGGTGTTAGGATGGGTGCATATTACTGGTCTAGACCTGTTAACCAATACAAATGGATATTTAATTTATACCGCAGCAATTCTCCAAAACTCGTACAACAGCACATTCCACCACCGCCACCTAGAAGAACAAGGGCAGCAGGTTCATAGGAACACCACCACCAAGTTCCCACCCCAAGTCAACACCATCCTCACTTGGAAATACATCACTGTTCCCTCATCATAAAGAAAAAAAGCAAGACTTATGATCATAGGATGTCTCAGAATACTTTATACCAATGAAGTACTTTAGGAGTTAATTTGCGCACAGCAATCTCCCTCAAACAGCAATGTGATAATGACCAGGTCATGTGTTTTTTGTGATGTTGATTGAGGGATTAATATTGGCCAAAACACCAAGGAGAAAGAATTCTCCTGATCTTCTTTGATAGTGCTGTTTTACATCCACCTGATAGGGCAGACAGGGCCCCAGTTTAATATTTCTTCCAAAAGACAAGACTTCTGATAGTGCAGCACTCCCTCAGTACTGCAATGGAGTGTCCTTCTTGCTGTTTGTGCAAGAAAGTGACCAGGTGACTGGTTGAAAATGAAAGACAAAATTCCCCAATTTTTGTTTCTCTTTTAGTTCCCAACATCCACAGGTCATACATAATGTCGGCTGGGTTCAGAATAAACGTGTTTGTCACTGGAGTTAACAAAGTGTTACTTCACAGTAGAAGCGTTATAGACTGGTTATGTGTTAACTGTCTTTCCTCCAGATTGTTGAATTTAGTGAGTGGAAACACTGTCGGCTTTTTTATTCTTAGTGAGAGGATCTTTGTAAAACTGCAGATTAGTTATAAGTTTTCATCATCTGTGAACTAAAACAGAAAAGATGACATTTGTGTTCATAACTGAAACCTAATTCTAAACAAAGAAGCTGACATTTGATTTCTAACACACTTGTATAGAACAATCCTTACCATTTCGGTGTGATGTTAACGGTCCTCTTACCCATGGAATGGTTGATGTTTCTGAAATTAATCAGATTATTTCAAACAATTACTTTGCTCCATGTTGTTGCTTTGGTTCTGATAATTTTCAAAGCAAACTGTATGGGTTTGTCACTGCTGAAGTGTTCGGGATGTGAGGTGTGATTTAACAAGCCCACTTGATGGGCCTGGCCATCTCTCTGCTAGCATATATTAGAAGTATCAGCGATGTTGTCCTGATCGCTATATTACAGATGAAGTATTCCACAATTCTTAATGTGGTTTCTGGGTGTCATGGATCCGGCCCACAACCAGAACTCTAAAATTCATGAAGTTAAACATGAGTCGCTTGTTTTAGACACACCGGATATTCAGCTCCAGTGACTTCAATAAAGCACTGCATATCGGGATGAGGTATGACTGGAGCAAAGCTATTCAACTCTTTTGCACCCTTTCCTGTCTTCAATTTCACCCTTTATGGCTGCATAGTTCTTACTGCTAACCTCTTATTATGAATATTGTACAATCCCACTTTGTTAATCTTCCCTGATAAGTCAGTGTCCTGAAGTAATCCTTCCATAAGAAGGCATTTGCTGTGATCTACACCGCCTCCCTTCGCTATTTTAGCAGAAACGTTAGCAACTTGGGTTGTATTTTGTATGGAGTGTGGTTAAGTCCCTAAGGGAAAAAATGGACTCAAATGGACATCAAAGAAGTAGGAACAAAATGGGCAAAAAGTATGTAATAGGGAAGAAGTAAGTGATGGAAAATTGTTCACTTAGAGGCGGCAATGCTGCCACTGAGCCACAGCTGACAATTTAGTCTAGCCTGCTCCTTGAGTTAAATAGCTAAATGTTGCTAAACTGTTCAGTACCATTACTCACTGTTCATTTCTGCAGTACTTACTGCTCCTAGTACACAATCATACACAATAGAATTGAAAGGGGGCATTTGTGGAGCAATGCAACCATACTTTGTCATGTAAAGGCATCTTAAAATTAGAGCTAATCCATTAACTTTAGACTGATTCAGGATCAAAAGCAGAATGCACTATCACATAAAAGCTTGGAGAAATTTGGAACCCTCTCCACCAAAAGACAGTGGATGTTGTGTGAGGCGGGGGCAGGGGGCCACGGTCAGTTACAGCTTTCATGACTGAGGTGGACTTTTACTCGGTGAGGGTATGGAGGATATGGGGTAAAGTAAGGGAAATGGAGTTGAGGTGCAGGTCAGCTATGATCTAAGTGAATGGTGGAGGAGGCTTGAGGGGCAGAATGACCGCCTCTGGTTCTTAATGTTTCAATGTTTCTAAGGGAACACATTTGGCAAACCGTCACATCAGTGGTAACACATGACCTAGCGGAAACCCGTACGGACTGTGCAGCACTTTCTGTTTGGGGTGGCCTATTGATAAAAGGTGCTTTTCAGAAATGTATTAGTCCCCATAATCATTTCTTTTAAATGATATGAAAAAGCATTTTTACCTCTTAATTCTGTTGCTTCCATGAGATCAGAGATGAAACGTAGCCCAGCATCCTCAAAGACACCAACAGTGTTTCGTCCACCACCGTATGAAGAGCCAAAGTCATAAAAGTCTTTTTTGTAAAAAGCCTGCTCAAGGCAGAGAAAACATATGTGTAATCTTTGTTGCAAAAATGTCTAATTTCATTATTCATATGTTTTGAGAGTGTAACTTTTAACTTGGGGATTGTAATTTTTAAAATGTAGGATAAATGAAAACTCCTGGTGGGAGGTTGGTGAAAAAACCAAAAGTGATTGAAATTCAAAGGGTGGCCTGTGTTTATTTAATAAGGTCAGAGTTGGAAGTGGGAAAACACTGAACAATGGGTGCGCCCTTGAGTTTCTTGGTGGAGATGAGATATCTACAGTTACCTTCATAAGGGGTTTAAATCATTCTTATGGTTTCCCAGAATAAAGGAATATTTGGGAATGGGAGATATTGAGATTGAATCTCTATTTGGGACATCCCTGGGACATGGGGATAGATTGCAGGGAGGTGATTTTCTTCATTTTGGGTTTTATTTGTGGGATTTCTCGCAGAAAAGAGAGCTGGAGTCTGGGAGCAACTTTGAGAAGCGGAGAGATCTGCCAGGAACTGTAGACCAGGAGCAAAGGCCTATCAGAAACCAAAGTGTTGTCTGGTTTTGGAGTCACTGAGCAAGAAAGCAGTGAGGACCATGCTTGATCTAGGGTGTCCACAATCATGAGGTGCTTCATGAAAATTGGATGGTCAGATAGGCAGATGCTAGTGAAAGAACCCCAAGAAATCTCATACCTCAGAGAATAGCAGAAACACTGAGGAGAATCAAAGTGAATTCGTGAGAGCTTGTGGCACACGTTGGTTTGATCCCAGAAGTGAATGAACCCTCATAATCCTGTAAAGTTTAGGGGAACTCTTGAATAGAAATGAAAGTAGAACAGAAAGTGGTCTGTTGAAATAGTTGGTTTTAAATATAAGTGTTTATAAAATATATAGTGTTAAGTTGGTAGTACTTGCTTTGTTTAAATCTTGTACAGTAAAAGTTTTTGTTTAAAATATGAAACCTTGTGGTGCAATGGTTTCAGTTAATAACAGGGAGTTCAAATTTCTTTTTAAAAGTTACTGTTCTCCCTGGAGGTGATAACACATTTATTTTTGAACAAACATGATAAAGGCACTACTTAGGCTTGAATGATTACATGTTGTTAGACTAGGCCTGTATTCAATATTGAAGCAATTCCAGATCATAACTTGCTGTGCAAAAAATGTTGCTTCAATCTTACCATAGCTTCTTTTCCAATAATTTTAAATCCATGCCCTTTGATTAAAAACTCTGCTGCCATATGAAACAGTTTTTCCCTATCTGCTCTATCAGAACTCCTCAGAATTCTGAGCACCTGAATTAAATCTTCACCTCCTCTGCTATCAGAAAATAACTGAAACCCCTCAGCCGGGTACCATTCCAGTAAATCTCTCCTGTGCCCTTTCCAAGGCCTTGCTGTATTTTCTAAAGTTTCTTAAAGTTTGTGAACAGAATTGGACACAATACCCCAACTGAGGTCCAACTAAAGATTTATAAAGGTTTAATATAACAAACCTTTTGTCTAAAGTCTTGACACATCATGAATTGCACTACTATTTGTTGTAAGGTGTTGGATGTAGTTCAATGGGTCTTATTAAGGCATTCGTAGTCTGAGGCAGTTCGATGGTAAGAATTTATTAACTACTAGAAACTATATACATAGGTTGAATAGAGGTCCAAGCTAGGAATTATCTCCATGCTTGCTTCAACACACGGCTCTGTCCAACGCTACACTGACCCCTAAGTTTGGGCCACATGTTCTCTTACATCACTGTGAGGGCAGTACTGTACTCAATCCCATGGTAAAACTTTATGTGCCAGGCCTTTATACTACACCTCCCCCCAACTCTTTAGCCAATGAATTCACAACTTAGCCCAGTTTACCCCATGTATTACATCATTATTACTACCCCATCTTCCCCCTCATGTCTCTGAGCTCACAGGTTCAGGCAGTCTGGGGGCCATATAACTCTTCCATATCTTATTCGGAGGAATGATAGGCTCTGTCGCTGCAGGTAAACTTTGTTCAATTGGAGGTTGTTTTGTTATCTGGGTGTCTTTTCATCCTCTTTTTCTGTTCTTTGGCATTGAATCACTCTTTTTCAGTTCTGCAATTGTAGTGATAGATGGCAGTTGGTCTATCTCTCCCTTGATAGGGCTGGGCTCGTCTCTATGGCATTTTTTCTCTTTTTCCTTTGTGTGGCTCACCACGACAAACACTGGGGTGGAAGATGGTGCTTCCTGTTGTGAAGGTGTGATTTGGAAGTAGGCCCACCCTTGCATTTGCCTGTGTGCTGTGCTGCCATCAATGGATGGCTGCTACTCAGTTCCAGCATCGTTTGTGGCACTGTCATGGTGGCTGGGGATTGCAGTGTCTGCTCTCTGGTCCTAGGGTTTATCTCTCCAATTGGCATCAGAGCCAGATGTTGAGACTCTTCTCATTGCTAGTTCCTCCCTTGACTGACATTTACTCGCGGTGTCATGGTAACCATCTGAATGGTTGGCTGGTCTGACCAATGAGGGGCTCCTGGCACCTATAGCGAAAGTGGACAAACCAACTGTGCAAAGAGAAAAGACAATTCAGAGCTGAAGTCCCAGTCAAGACAATCTGACTTGTTGGAGCTCTGTGGAACTTGCAGTTCTGTATGATTAACAACAGTGGTTGTCTTGACATCTTCTGCTATTTTGAGGAGGTTCAGGGCCATGCAGGCATCCCCGCTCAAGAGAGAGAAAGACTGGTAAAGGATAATGTACATCAGCTCAAAGATTTGTTTCCCGCCACACCTTAATGGTTCCAGAGTCATGCCTATGACCGGAAGTCAGATTCCTCCGGGCCCATAAAGTGTTTCTACTGTTAGTAACCAGAGGTCTCTCAGCCACAGTTCTTTGTCTGATAGGACTGTAACACTGGCTCCTCTGTCCATTTACCGAGGCATCCACATTGCAGAATGAAAATCCAGGATCTTTGACCTCACCCAAGAAGCATTGTTGTGTGTCCTCTTGGTGTGCTGTCTTAACCTCAAAAATCCTTTTGGAATCTTCTATGGATTTTGATATTTAGGCTTTGCACAGCTTCCCAAAGTGTCCTATTCAGTTACATTGAAAACATTGGACTGAAATTGATCATGTCTGTGGGGCGCTTTGCTCCCCAGTGCTGGCATGGTCCCTCTACTGGTCAGTTGGGGCATTGCTTCCCTTGGCCTGGAGTGCCCATTTCTGGACAGTAGGGTTTGCCTTGTACCTAAGTTTGCTTTCTCCCCTTTATATGGATCTGTGCTGCAAATGGATTTCAGATTGCCTGACAATCTGGGTGATTTTCTCAAAGCTTAGATCTTCCTGCGCTTGAGGCATGTCTGAGAGTGCATCGTCCATCACTCCTACAACTATTCTATCCCTGATTAGCTCAGATTTCAGGTCACCGTAACTACAGCCTTTGGCCCTTCTGGACAGTTCATTAATGAAGGAGTCGACAGCTTCTCCTGGCTGCTGGACATGTTTATTAAATTTAGCCCTTTCAAGGACTTTGTTATTTCAGAGGTTAAAATAAACATCAAATGATTTTAAAATCTAATCAGATTTTGCAGATATTTTGTTGATTCCTTGTCTAGCTATTATATAGTCAGATATTGGACCTACCAAATAAAGCAGTGTGTTAACTTGTTCAGCTTCTGTCTTTTCATCCAGACCTGGAGAAATCATATACTTAAGGAATCTCTTCCTCCCCAATTTTGAGTTTGTTCTGGGACTCGGATCAATCCAAATTGATCTGGAAGAGTGGATTTCTGATCCATGGTTAATTTTTTTTTTAAATTGCATGTTCAGCATTAAGAGGTTTCAGAAAATCCAAGGTGCTGCCACCGTGTGCTTCTTCACAAAGGGTTTTCCTGAGCTTACTGGTATTGGCAGGCTCCTGCAGTCATGGCATCCTTCATCTCAGCATTTAAACTTTTTCAACAATCACTGCCTGGGCTGACTGGTTAGAGTCTTCTCTGCTTTAGTGCAATTTTTTCAGGTCTTGGAAGCGTTGAACCCTGGTTTTTGCTGGATTTTCTTAATTGTTTTGATTAATTTTTAATTAATTTCTTTCTCTTTTTGTTTGGAGCGAACTCAGCTGTCACACGTTCAGGCGTCAGTTTAGGAATTGGTTTTCTCGGACTGTAATTTAAACAGCAATTTCTGACCAGTGCAGTATTTACCTTTTCCCAGACTTGTGTTGTCTGGAAATTTTAAATTTTTACCTCAACCCTGCTAGGCCTTCTGACTGCACACACTGGGTATTGAAGCTGGACTTCCACGGAGTTTGATGGAATCTTCTGCTGCATTGAGTAATTTAATTTCTGTCTTCAGCTTCCAAGCCTTTCTTTGGAGCTTTCCTCTGGCAATTTCCTTCCATGCCTTCGCATCTTGAGCTTTTCTTCAGGTCAGAATGCTTCTTTAATTTTTCCTTCAGTTTTCCAAGGTTTTAATTTTCTTCTGTGGTCTCTTCAAGGTTTTGAGTTGTTCCATTCACTGCCACCATGTTGAAAGGTGTTGAGTGTACTTTAGTAGGTCTTATTAAGGTATTTGTAGTCTTGGATAGTTCAACAGTAAGTACTTATTACTATAAACAATACACATAGGTACAGTAAAGGTCCAAGCTAGGAGCTGTCTCCATGCTTGCTTCTACACATGGCTCTGTCCTATGCTACACTCACCCCTAGGTGTGGGTCATGTGTTCTCTTACATCATTGTGTGGGCAGTGCTGTAATCAGTTCCATGTTAACCCTTTATGTGCCAGAACCTTATACTACACTATTTGGATCTAAGAATGTTCCACTGGATATTTTGGAAAGGTAAGGACCCTGATTCTTGTTATCTTTGGCCAGGAAGATCTGAGATCCCTTGTGACTGGGTAAAAAGGGTTGAGGGGGATCACAGACTCGTTTGCTTTAAAGGAAATTGTGGATTCATTGCCTGCAATTTTCATCAGCAATTGCTGAATCCTAGATGGTTACAGCACAGAAGGAGGCCCTTAGGTCCATCATATCCATGCCGGCTCTCTGCAAGGACCAACTCAGCTAAATGCCTTCCTCTGCCTTTTCCTCGTGGATGCTAATTTTTTCTCTTTACATAGTTATTCAATTCTCTTTTGAAGCCCTGATTGAATCCGACTCCACCACACTCTCCTTCAATGAATTCCAGATCAGTGGTGCGGTGGTGACATAGTGATTTTATCACTGGACGAGTAATCCGGAGATCCAGGGTCATGCTCTGGGATCCCGGGTATGAATCCCACCACGGCAAGTGGTGAAATTCAATAAAAACTCTGGAATTAAAAGTCTGATGATATCATGAAACCATTGTTGATTGTCGTGAAAACCCATCTGGTTCAGTAATGCTCTTTAGGGAAGGAAATTTTTCGGCCTTACCTGGTCTGGCCTACATGTGACTCCAGATCCACAGCGATGTGGTTGACTCTTAAAATGCCCTCTGAACAAGGGCAATTAGGGATGGGCAATAAATGCTGGCCTAGCCAGCCAAGCCCACTTCCCATGAATTAATTTAAAAAATTGCCCTAAGTCTGTGTCCTCTGGTTTTCAATTCTTCCATCAATGCCCAAACTCCTCATGATTTTGAAGACATCCATCAAATCTCCTCTCAATCTTCGCTTCTCCATGGAGAACAGTCCCAACTTCTCCAATCTACCCATGGACTGGATTTCCCTCTTCTCTGTAACCAATCTCGTGAATCTTTTCTGAACTCCCTCCAATGCCTTCACATCCTTCCTGAAGTGTGGTGCCCAGAATTGGACACAATAATCCAAATGAGGCTGAACCAGTGTTTTGTACAGATTCATTATAACTTTCTTGCTGTTGTACTTATAAAGCCCAGATTCCCGAAATCCATATTAGCTGCTCTCTCAATCTGTCCTGCCATCTTCAATTACTTGAAGACATATAACCCCCAGGTCGCTCTTCTCAATTAATAACCCCCTTTAAAATTGTACCCTATAGTTATTATTGCCTCTCCTAGTTCTGCCTACCAAAATATAAAAAGGAGAAACGATTTAAATTTACATATCACATTACATGACCACTGGACGTCTCAAAGTGCTTTACAGCCAATGTAGTACTCTTTTGAAGTACTCTGTTGTAATGTAGGAAATGCAGCAGCCAATCTGTGCACAGCAAGCAGTAATGCGATAATGGCCACATAATCTATTGTTGTGGTATTGATTGTGGGATAAATATTGGCCAGGACAGTGGGGTAATTTCCATGCAGTTCTTCAAGATAGTGTATCACTTCCCAAAATGCTTCACCTCGCACTTCCTAAAATGCCTCACCACACACTTCCCAAAATGCTTCACCTTGCACTTCCCAAAATGCCTCACCACACACTTCCCAAAATGCCTCACCACACACTTCCCAAAATGCTTCACCTCGCACTTCCCAAAATGCCTCACCACGCATTTCCCAAAATGCTTCACCTCGCGCTTCCCTGCATTAAAGTTTTTAATAGTTTTCCAATAAGCTGCCTATCTGCAGGCAAGGCCCTGACAGTGGCAAAAGGCCCATGATGAACCCACCTGTAAGAAGGCACAACAGAGTATCAGGACAATCAACCTATTGGACTTTACTCACCTGGAAGTTAAATCTGACATATTCCCAGCCGTATCTTTCCACAGAGACCGGTCATTTCTGGTTCTACAAAATCTCAGTTTAATCATATTTATACAACCATTTCATTCAACACTTACTATTTCTTCCTCGTGTCCGCATGTTATAAATTACTGGTATAAGATTACTGAAATTATATATTTATCTACAATTTGCACTTAATAAGCGCAGCTGCTATCTACCATAGAGTGAGTGGTGCAGAAAATCCATGTGAATTACAGTTGGTGTTCAGCTATTGTACAGTTAAGAAGTTACAACAACCCAAGCAGCTGTGTAGTCAGCACTGAAAGTGCCCAATGAATCTCTCACCTTCTGAAATGTACTTATGTCCTTATTGGGTCCATAAAGCTGAGTGTCCACTGCTTGGACAAAGACATCTGATACACTGTCAGAGAAAACTGACAACAGTAAATCGCTTTCTTCATTATCTGTATACAAGGCAGGTTGTATCTGAAACTGTGAATGACAATCAGACCTTCAGCCTCAACGTACCATATATAGTGCAAGCCTAAACTAAACTGCAGGTATTGGAAGTAATACTGGTTACATACTCTGTCCAAATGAATCCCCACTGACCTCAATGAAGTACTTTTGAAGTTTAATCACTGCTGTAATGTACGAAATGCTGCAGCCAATTTGTGCACAGCCCCCACAAGCACAATAATGTGCTAATGACCAGGTAATCTGTTCTGGTGATTGGTGGAGGATACATATTGGCCAGTGCATTGGGAGATCTCCCCTGCTCTTCTTCCAAATAATGCAATTGGATTTTTAAAGGTCATCTGAGAGGGCAGACAGGCCCTTAGCTTAACATCTCTCTAAAGGACAGAACTTGCGTGATATTTTAACATAACATGGCTGACAGGAATTGGGTGGACTGCTAGGTTTGTACATCAACCGATATAACTTGCCATTGCTCAAAGTGCGATTGTCACCTGTCTTAAAACATCTGTTGATGATTGATGGAGATTACAAAGTTCAACACTTTCCACTACTCCTGATAAGAACACACATCACCAAAGGATTTACAAACCCCAAAACAGGCAAAGTGCATCACAAACCTCTGAACTGCAAAGGTCTTCCACCTCCACACGTATTGAGTCTGAGACAATGCTTTTGTGACCATGAATATTTGCAATGTAATAGGCAACAATGCGGAAATAAGGCACCATATCCTTTGTGATCGTGATTGGAAATGAAGTGTTGTCAGACCTCCTAATTCTCTCGAAATGCAGCAACTTTCCTTTGTTGAGTATCTAGAATATTAAATATTTGTGATATCAGGGCACTGTCACAAACTAAATGCATTTTTCAAATGGAAAAACATGACAAAGTTTGTCACAATATCATTTTAAAGAGGCTGTAACTTATAAGAGTATATTTTTATTTGATTTAATTGGATTTTCAGTTACTTCTTCTATGTGAAATCTTTTTTATTTTTAACTGAGTTTTCAGCCTTCAGTCTGAGATTGAATCAGCTGTTTATATAAAACAGAAGAGTGAATCTAACTGAAATATTTCCAAATGGTGCATCGCTAAAAGAAACTCCTTCCAGCAGAAACTTTCGGAACCACTTCAATAAATGTGTGTTCTGTCTGTCACTAACTCTGATGGAGCCATCATTTCATTTACACCCGTGCGTATACCTATATTTATTTACTTGTTTATTCACCTTTCTGTTTCTCTCTATATATAAATACCTATCTATAGTCTATCTACAGCAACTATGGTAGCATAGTAGTTAGGTTTCTGATCTAGTAATCTAGAAGCCAAGGCTAATGATCCCAAAAACATTGGTCCAAATGTCATCATGGCAGCTGAGGAATTTAAATAAATCTGGAGGTAAAAAGTCTGGTAGCAGTAATGATGACCATGAAACCACTGGCTTGTTGTGAAAACTCATCTCATTCACATTCTGTAGGGAAGGTAAGCTGCTGTCCTTACCCAGTCTGGCCTATATGTGACTCTAGACCCACAGTAACTAACCTCTCAAATGACCTAGCAAGCCGTTCAGATGTATCCACCACCATCAGTTAGGGGTGAGTAATAAATGCTGGTACGTTAATGATGCCCACATTCTGTGAATGAATTTAAAAATCTGATCTATCTTACATGTTTTGTATTTCTTTCCTTGATTGTTTTATATGTCCATGATCATAAGATCATGCCAAATAAAACCAAGGAAGGGCCAACAAGCAGACTGGACACTGCAACCACATGTTTCTTTCTGCCAAATACTAACAATGCTAATGAGACAAAAGGAAAACAGAACAACAATCGCCAATTTCAGGAGCACCTCTGAAAAATTCCTTTCAGACGCCATAAGACACAGCGGCAAACTAAAGAAAACATTGGGCAAGATTTTTAGGTCGGCAGACAGGCACAAGCAGCAGGCCTGGGAATGGCTGGGGAATGGACCAATGACCGCGATCAGCTCCCGACCCCAGTTTCACACTGGCTGGCCAATTAACAGCCAGCATGAAGCACGGGCTGAAATGCTCAGCGCTGCCAGAGTGGGGGCGGGAGGAGGGCGAGCACTGAATGCAAGCTCCCTGGACGCAGAGGGGAACCGAAGACTTGAAAATAATTAAATAAAGCTTTTAAAATCAGGAAAAAATGTCCGAGCATCACAACCAGTGAACATACGCATGATAAAAATGCTGTCCATTCTTTTTTTATTTAATAACGGAAACCTCACATCCTGCCCTTGGGTGAGGTTTCATGAAAAATGCAAAGTCCACCTGGCCAATTCACCTGTCTGCCAACAGTAAGGTTGGGACAGACCACGAAAAATCAGGGGCAATTGCAACTTTAATTACACTAATTGGCCACTTGATTGTCGGTGGGCACGCTTCCAGCTTTTGCATGTGCCTGCCGACAATCAAGGATATAATTTAGGATATAATCAGGGATGTAGTTCCTCTGCCATTAGCTATGACATGTTCCTACACTTCTTTTAGACACTGCTTCATTTGTTAATGATATCTTTATAGTAGCCTTTCAGATTTTATTTATACTTTCTATAGTCCAAATGCACTATGAAATGTTTGATTCCTCTCCTCTGTTATTCTTTACTCTTGTATTTACGTCAGAGTATTCTAATCTGGGAATCAGAATTTTAAACCTCTTGTTGATGCCAGCCTTAACCTCACCGTGGTCACATTACATTTTTCATTACGCTGGCAATACACCTTATTTGGTCTCAGGCTATCATCGGATTATTAGGCTTCAGTTTTGTGAAGGTGTGTTTTCTCTGGTAGTGTTTCTAACATGCAGCAGGTCTGGAAATCAACATCAAAAGAGTCAGGAAATCAGTGCATAGTCGTTATAGGTCAGCTTGATGTGTCATTATCATGGTGGAAATTGTATATAATTTGTTTGTTCCCTAAAGAAAGCACAATAGCAACCTGCTTATTTGAAACCTTTGTCATTTATGCAAATTACACGTGCCCATTTGGAAACTGATGGAATCAGATGAAGTAAAAATAGAAAATGCTGGAAAAACTCAACAGGTCTGGCAGCATCTGTGGAGAGAGCAACAGAGTTAACATTTGGAGTCCATATGACTCGTCAGAGCTAAAGAGAAGTAGAAATGCGATGGATTTTATACTGTTCAAGAGGGGGTAGAGCAAAGAGCATAAAATCCATCACGTTTCTACTTCTCTTCAGCTCTGAAGAAGAATCATATGGACTTGAAACACTGACTGGAATTTTACACCCTATTACAGCGGGGGTGGGGGGGGGGTAAAATGTGGCAAGCAAGTATTTCAAGTCCATATGATTCTTCTATAAGCTCTTCCAACGGGAACATAAAATCCCACTGCCATAAAAATCTGCTCATTAACTCTGTTTCTCTCTGCACAGATGCTGCTGGACCTGCTGAGCTTTTCCAGCAATTTCTGTTTTATTTCAGATTTCCAGCATCCGCAATTTTTTTTTTTATCTTAGGAATCAGATGTAACACTGGTTTTCCACCTCTTTCCAGTGAAGTTACTGCTGAGTAATACTAGGGGGTAGTGGGGAGCTGTAAAAACGCATTTCATTTGTTTCTTATCCCTCAAGTTTGGCCACAATTGACACAGCTCAGTTGGCTAGATGGCTACAGTGTGGTACAGAATAACACCAATGGCATAGGTTCAATCCCCATAATGACTATAGTGTTCCATGGAGGCCTGCCTCCCTACCTTACCCCATGTTTGTGGAGTGGTGCTCCTCAATCAATATCACCAATTGTCGCTCTCTCTAATGGAGAGAGATGTATAGAGTCCTCTGTGGACTTTGGCTAATTACCTCACTGAAAGGCACATGGCCTGTATAAAGTAGGCATAGCCATTGAAATAGTTATCATAATACTGTGTGCAATTGTCTGGTTCCCAGAGACCAATCAGTGCAGCAAAATCACATCACAATGCACTTTAATCTAGATTCATATCTGAAGGGAGGAAGATTAAACTTCATTAACTTACCATATAGTAATAGTAGTTGACACTGCTGATATCTAACTGACTGAAAGCTGACAATTTCACATATATGATATCTCCAGGGTACAGCAGAGCATTTGGCACATTTATATGTAGGTACATCTTGTTGCTGTAGTGGCATTTAATTGTAATTTCACTGCTTATTTCGGTACCACTGGCTTTATTTTCAGCGGTGGCCTGGGGAGACAAAATAGACAGAACAGAACACCGTACGTGTGCTATAATAGGCTGCTAAAACAATTATACCTATTTTGCCTTCTGCGCACCCCAACCCTCAGCGGAGTTTATTTGCACCCGACTCCTTTAGCTCATCAGAATCATGATACACTGATGAACTGAGAATCAACAACAACAAATTGCATTTATCTAGGGTCCATAACATAACAAAGTCCCGAAGCACTGGACAGGGATATTACAAAGCAAAATATGACAACAATCCACGCAAGGAGATAACAGGGCAAATGAACCAAAGTTTGGTTAATGAGGTAGGTTTTAAGGTCTTAAAGGAAAAAGAAAAGTAGAGAGGTGGAGTGATTTAGGGAGGGAATTCCAGATCTTAGGGCCTAGGCAGCTGAAAACATGGCCGCAAATGGTGGAGCGATAAAAAATAAAGATCCTTGAGAGGTTAGAATTAGAGGACTGCAGATACCTTCGAGGATTGTGGGTGAGGATGAGGTTACAGAGATAGGGAGGGGAGAAGCTATGGAAAGATTTAAAACCCAAGGATGCAAATTTTAAACTCGAGGCATTGCATAACGAGGAACCAATATAGGTCAGCAGGCACAGGCAACAATAAAATATTTTTGAAAATATATTCTCACCTTAATATTTATATAACTTGCATCTTCAGGAACATTGAAGGAGAGACTCAGTTCACCAATACTGTCAGTAAATGCTTTCTTTGTAGCTTGTATCTTTTTATCGCTTGAGAGAATTGTAATTTTGAACGACGCTCCAGAGACAGGAACACCATTTGCATAGGTTACTGATGCCTGTAAAATAGCATGGCAACAATGACGAGTTAGCTTCTTTCTCCATCAACATGAAAAGCATTCTTCGTTCCATTAAAAACAAGTTTATGGGGTAGAAATTAGTCCAGGATGGTAGCGTTAAACTGGTGATATTGCCTTGGCCTTTATTTAAATGAAGTCCCGTCTGCCCTCTTAGGTGAATGTTAAAAAGATCTCATGGTAATATTTTGAAGAAGTGCAGAGGAAACCTGCCTAGTGTCGTGGCCAATATTGATCTTTCAACCAACAGCACTGAAACCAATTACCTGGTCAATATTACATTGCTGTTTGTGGGATCTAGCTGTGTGTAAATTGCGAGTCTTACATTCCAACAGTGATTACACTTCAACAGTACTTCACTGGTTGAAAAGCATTTTGAGACATCATCAAGTTGTGAAAAGTGCTATATAAATGCAAATTTTTTTTATACTTGTTATACTCAGCTGCTTGATATGATAACACCCAGTTTCTCCTATAATAAAAACAAAAAATGCTGGAAAATCTCAGCAGGTCTGGCAGCATCTATGCAGAGAGAAACAGAGTTAATGTTTCGAGCCCATATGGCTCTTCAGAGCTGAAGGGAAGTAGAAATGTGATGGAATTTATATTGTTTATGAGGTGGTGGAGCAGGTGGTGCAAAACAGAAGGTCAGGCATAGGTGGGAGCTCAGGAGAGATTGACAAAAATATCCTGGACACAAGGCAAATGTAGTGCTAATGGTAATGTTAAAGACTAAAGAAGATGCTATTAGTGGTATAAAGGTAAGATAGCAGAATGTGTTAATAGCTGAACAAGGGTCAGCACTCTGTGAAAGCACAACATAGAAACAAGTGACAGATGTTCCTGTGGGGGCAGGGGGTTGGGAAAAAAATTTAAGAAGGTCGTAATGGAGGACAGATTTCATGGTCTGAAGTTGTTAATCTCAATGTTGAGTCTGGAAGTTTGTAAAGTGTCTAATCGGAAGATGAGGTGCTGTTCCTCCAGTTGTGTTGGACTTCACTGGAACATTGCATCAGGCCAAGGATGGACATATGGACATGAGAGCAGGGTGGTGTGTTAAAATGACAAGCGACCAGAAGGTCTGGTCATGCATGCAGACAGAGCGAAGATGTTCTGCAAAGCGGTCACCCAGTCTGCGTTTAGTCTCCCCAATGTAGAGGGGACCGTATTGGTAGTAGGCTAAACTGAAGGAGGGTGCAAGTGAAGCGCTGCTTCACCTGAAGGGAGTGTTTGGGGCCTCGGACAGTGAGGAGGGAGGAGCCAAAGGAGCAGGTATCACAACTTCAGTGATTGCATGGGAAGGTGGCGTGGGAACCATGTCCAGGGGAATTTCTCAAGCACTTGTATTTCGAAGGACATCGAAAAAAAAGTGAAAACTTTGCTTGTCTTTTTGTAGTTTTAATCACATGGATACCTCTTTGTCCAAAAGATTATTCATTGCAAAATCTGACCACTGCCAACAGCAATGCCTTGCCAAATTTTGTGCAGTCCATCCCTCCTGCCCATTGTAATATACTGCCTGGCAGGGGAAACTAATCCTAGAGGTTTTCCAGGGCACATCTTATTGTGACACATCAGGGTGCATTGATGTTGAAAGATATTCTTGGAAATAATGCTGCTGGAACTCAAATACATGCTGCCCCATTCACAGTCACACAAGGAAGAAAGTGAACTGACCAGACTGATGGTTATTTGTGTTGCCTGGACAGTTCTAAAATCGTGATGTTCCATACATGTCTCAGATGCACAGCAGGTCAAAGCCATGGTGAGGCACATTTCTATTCCCCATTTAATAAATGGGCTGTTCATGGAATAATCAGGTAGGAATATATGGGACTGGATGCTTTCTCCAAAACCATTCATTCAATCTAAGTAGGTCTTTAACCAATGCAACTCTATTTCTATCTCTCTCTATTCTTCTTTCGCTATCTCTTTTTCATGCACAGAAACGCAAACACACAGACACAAACACGATGGGTGTGAAAGACACCTTGGCCTGGGGTGTAAATTGGTGAAATCACTTTTGTTGTACCACATGTCTGATATTTAGTTTAACTGAAGACAGTGGAACTGAATTTTGAAGTTGGCCTGCCAAAGGTGCCCTATGCAATATCACCTGTTTGATGTCACTGTCAGTGTCAAGTTTCCTCCCCCCACCCCCGGCAATTTCACTGAGAATTAATACGTACCAGAATCCGAAAAGGAGCTCCAGGTATAAAGAAGCGTTTTGTCTTTGTCAGGTTAATCATATAAGTTAGAGCCTCATCCCTTTCCTTTTTTTCCTTGTAAGCTACATAGTGAAACACAAAAGTTTTCACTTGTTGATTAATTAAAACAGAGAGTGCTAACAATGAACTTTTCCCAAGATTTCCTGGTGTACCCAAGTAGGCCTAGCACAGTCTGTGGGCACGAGTACTTGGGCCTGTTCAACCTGCCTCAGCAAGACGAAACAAGACAAAGATTAAAGTTCTTTAAAAGTAACCAGCAGTGAGCTGAAAAGTGGAACATGTATAAATCCTATATAATCCTTCATAAGGTGAATGGTATAGATATATGAAAGGGGAAACCAGATAAACCCATGAGGAAGAAAAGAATAGAAAGATATGTTGATGGGGTCAAATGAAAAGCGGAAACCTCGGAGAGGCTCAAACACTAGCATGGGCTGGGTGGGCCAAATGGCCAGTTTCTGTGCTGTAAGCACTGAGCAATTCTATATTAATGGCAACAAAGTCAAACCCAAAAGACAAGCAAACATAATTAGAAAACCAAGAACCAAACATCTTCATGAAACAAAATCTAGGGAGGCAGTGGTGTAGTGGACTAGTCACTGGACTCCAGATACCCATGGTAATTCTCTGGAGACCTGGGTTTGAATCCCACCATAGTAAATGGTGAAATTTGAATTAAACGAAAAATTTGGAATTAAAAGTCTAATAATGACCATGAAACCATTGTCTTTTGTTTTGTAAAAGCCCATCTAGTTCACTAGGGAAGGAAATCTGCCATCCTTGCCTGGTCTGACCTACAATAATGTGATTGACTGTAGTAAGCCATTCAGCCCTCTCAAGGGCAATTAGGGATGGGCAATAAATGCTGTTTCCATGAACAAATAAAAAGAAAGTGCAGCCGGTACAGTGAATTTCAGGTGCTACAAGTACCTGGTGGGGCAAAAGCCTTGTTCATATTTATACACTTTCAGACTTTTAATACACTATCCACTGTCTCTCGGGGAGATTCTAGAGAACCCAACAACATGAGGACAGTAGCCTTAAATATCAGAATGAACAGGAGGGGCAGGCAGAAAAGTGGAGTTGAGGCCACAATCAGATCAGCTATGATATCATTGAATGGTGGAACAGGCTGGAGAGACCAAATGGCCTACTCCTGCTATTATTTCTTATGTTCTTATATCCCTAAGGGAGCTCCTGTGGTGCAATGTAGCATCTCTGCCTCTGAGCCAGAAGTTCTGAGTTCAAGTCCCACTCCAGGACTTGATGGTGGCAGAAGGTGCATTCGTAATGTGGCCAAACAGGTTGCTTACTAACCTGTAAATCCTTCCACCATGCCTCTCACAGGCAGTAAGAGCAAGAGAGAATCCTGGTCAGCCATGCTTGATGCAGAGTGGCGCTGCTCAAGCTATAGACTCTGGCTTCAGGCTAGAGACCTGTTCCAAAAAAAATGAGCTATGGAAAACAGATGTAAGATGTACTCTGTCTGCCTCATGCATCTTTAGATGTGGAATGTCTTCTAAGTTTTGTTCTTAACTCATCGCAATCTCAAAAGTTCTATTTTAGGGCTTGTTAGTCAAAGGCTTAAGGGAACACTAAAATTAGACAATTGATGGAAATTTCTTCTGTTATAGACCTGCAAGGTCCTAGTACTTCCTTGCAGAAGTTGCCTGTCTTTTACTGATCAAATTCTGGAACATGGTTACCTCAGGCTGGAGCTCTCTCCCGTCAGGAGTAGCAGTGATCACCCCAGAGCCGCTGCTCAGGAATCTGCACCTTCATCAATGTGGGTTCATGTGGCTGGTGGAAGAGGGATCAGGCTGGCGTAGGGTGACCAGTCCAGGGCGTACTGGATGGTGGAGGAGTGGAGGATGTCACTAATAGAACTTGCATGTTGTACGTCTATTGATGTTCAGCTCGTGGCCAAAGCTATCCAGGCCCTTTAAAATGTGGTGCTCGATCTCGACTGCACATGAGGCATCGAGGCAACCCAAACGTGCGGTGGATTCCCACCTTAACTGACCCCCATTCGGATGGAATTTCACATTGGCCAGATCCTGAAACCTCCCTCAGGAACCTCGGCCCCACAGTTTGAGCTGTTTGCAGAAACCCTTATCATGCCATTCCACTCTGCATAGAGGGGTTTCCTGTATGGGCTGCTGCTGCGCACCCTCCACATCCTCATTCTTGTCAACCATCCAGACACACCATGGAGTCTCGTCCTGCCACCTGGAAATGGGATGGGGGGCCCTAGTGGGAGGGTCTCTATGTCGGAGTCCTCCCCTTTACCATCATGGATTTGGCAGAGAGGATGCAGCAGCCTGTGTAATTGAAGCTTAAGATGGTCCACGGACTCTCAGGCCGTCTGCCCTTTCTACAGCCTCCAGTAGTCTGTGTTACACATGTATATAGGTTACCCAAGGTCACATCCCCTATTTCATTATCTGAAGGGGCTGCTCCTCGAGTTTTGTTTGCATTTCAGCTCCATGTTCCTGCTCTTTGGTCACCCAATGAGGAGGGAGGTGGGCAGAGCAGATAACCTTCTTGTTAGCCTGCTCCTGGGCCTGGCCAAAGTGGCTATCAACAGGTCCAGGCAGCTGGCAATTGAAGGGGTCATTTGACCCAACTACCTGGCTTTCTTGTGAGGTGACGTGCATGTCTGGGTTTCCCTGGAGAGGGAGTGCGCAGGGTCCATGACCAGGGGGTGCTAAATGACATTTTACTTTAATTTAAGTTTCTCCTGATATTTTTGTTTTAGTTACAGTACTCCTTTAGGGACTGTTAATTAGTTAATTTCTTTGTTGTTTAATTTGTTTACTTGATTTTTTTTACTCAACAGAGTATAAAGAAAAACTTCTGGGGCACTGGGTGATGGTAGGTTAGCGACCAAGATAGGTAATTCTGTGAATAAACCTACCATCAAGAAAAAGGATTTGTGTCTTGTTTCATAGTTCACCATCTGGCTGGGATCCATTTAATATATTTGGCAAACCATATGCAAATGAAGGTCAGCCATGGAAATTTTAGGGGACCACTGGTGGTTCCTAAAACCTCACAGGTAGGTTGTTCAATTGGACCACCTCATGCCCAACTTTATGCACCTCTCCACACTCCCCAGCACTACCCCCTGCCCCCCACTGCTCAGCTTGTTTGCACTTGTCAAGCCAACTGGGGAGAAGCCATATCTGCCCAACGTGGGGGCCAATCTCTGCTCATCTAGCATGGTTACCTCCCCGAGGTTCTACCCTGACCATTCAGGCCTCCAAGCATGCTCATGAGGGTCTGGGTTTGCTCTCCCCACCTCCTGCCCAGTGGAAATGTTCACTGCTCAATATCATTGGGAATAAACAAGTTTGTTCAAAAGCAAAATACCGTGGATGCTGTAAGTCTGAAATAAAGACAAAAAATGCTAGAAATACTCAGCAGATCAGGCAGCATCTGTGGAGAGAAAAATAGAGTTAATATTTCAAGTCAATGACCTTTCATCAGAATTAAGTTTTTGTTTTCCTAACATAATTTCTAAATTGGAAAAGGGATAGATCAGGTACCGGTTGCAGAAGACCTCTCGGGTTTCACGGTGAATAAAACCTCAAATTATTAGACACCAGCATGCAGGTTAAAATAGGACACCAACAGCAAGTCAGCAAATCAACTGGACCATCTCTTGGCAGTTCTGATGTCTCTGCTTTATTTTTTGAGTGTGAAATGCACGGGAGGCATTGATTGAAAATGACAATACTGACTGTATGTCAACAGTTAATTAAACATGACTTTGATAATGTCATGCCACAACTTCACCATGCGGACTTATCGGATGTCCAAACATACCTTTCCCAAAAATCCCAGTGATAATAGGAGGATGTTTGGAAAAAAGTGACAATAGGGCAGAGTATAAATAAAGCATAAAACCAGTTCTTATCAAGACATTTAAGTTTTCTTCAAGTCTGCAATAGTTCACCATAATGATGGCTGGTAAACTACCTTCATACAACAGCTGACTCATCCTCCTGATCTTATTCATGTCGTGAGTATATGTTCCACATAAATCCACATCACAGCTGAATTAAGATTCCAACTTCAACAGAAAATGCAAAATAAACCCACGACATTTCCAGTAAAATGTCTTTTCTCTCTCGATATAGTTGATCCCGGTTAACAATGAAAGGAAGTATTAAATTAAAACTTACCTTGCTCCTTAATTTGAAAGTTTCTGTAGCCCTGGTACACAGAATATGATGTAGGGACTCCCTGTATCTCAAAGTCTCCAACCCTTTAATTAAATAGATGTGCTTTGTCAGTAAATTTGAAAGCAATTCAAATACTTTTCACAAGATAATATTCCTGCATATAAACGTGTGTCAACAAAGGAGGAAATGGAGATTTAAGTCTCAGATCTATCCTGTGACAGTCAGATGGTTCGTTTGTATAATGACTCCCGAGAGTAGACACTGGGAAGGGTCTTTTTATATCCATATAAAGCCACAGCATCAAGTAATCAAATCCTTTCTCACCTACTCTGGCCCGCCTACAAATTAAATGCTTTTTATTTTTGCTTTAGTAAGACCATCTTCAGCTGCTTCATCAATGACCTTCCTTTCATCGTAAGGTCAGAAGTGGGTGTATTTGCTGATGATTTCACAATGTTCAGATCCATTCGTGACTCCTCAGATACTGAAGCAGTCCATACCCAATGCAGCAAGACCTGGACAATATTCAGGCTTGGGCTGATAAGTTGCATGTAACATTCATGCCACACAAGTGTCAGGTAATGACTATCTCCAACAAGAGAGAATCTTAGTAGCTCCCCATTCAATGGTATTACCATCGCTAAATCCCCCATCCTGGGGTTATCATTGACCAGAAACTAAACTGAACCAGCCACATAAATATTGTGCCTATGAGAGCAGGTCAGAGGCTGGGAATCCTGTGGCAAGTAACTCCCCTACCGACTCCCCAAAGTCTGTCCACCATCTACAAGGCACAAGTAAGAAGTGTGATGGAATACTCCCCACTTGTCTGGATGAGCGCAGCTCCAACAACACTCAAGAAGCTTGACAATATCCAGGACAAAACAGCCTGCTTGATTCACAAACATTCACTCCCTCCACCACCGATGCACAGTGGCAGCGTGTGAACCATCCACAAGATGCACTGCAGGAACTCACCAAGGCTCCTTCGGAAGCACCTTCCAAATCTGCGAACTCTACCACTTAGAAGGCTAAGGGCAGCAGATACACGGGAACACCACAACCTCCAAGTTCCCCTCCAAGTCACTTACCACTTTCACTGTCACTGAGTCAAAATCTTGGAACTCCCTTCCTAACAGCACTGTGGGTCTACCTATACCACATGGACTGCAGCACTTCAAGAAGGTTCAGGGAAGGGTCCATTAGATTGGAAAATAGTAAATGTAAAGTCTTTACTTAAAAGGAAGGGAGACAGAAAGCAGGAAACTATAGGCCAGTTTCCATGTTTTAGAAGCTATTATTAAAGCCATTATAGCAGGGCAACTGGAAAAATTCAAGGTAATCAGGAAGAGTCAACATGGTTTTGTGAAAGGGAAATCATGTTTAATCATGGCATTCTTTGGACGAGTAACAGGTGCTGTGGATAAAGGGGAACTGGTGGATGTACTGTATTTAGATTTCCAAAAAGCATTTGATAACTTGCCATATCAAAGGCTATTGTAGAAAACAAAAGCTCATGGTATAGGGGTAACATATTGGCATGGAGAGAAGATTGGCTGGCTGACAGGAAACAGAGTTGGCATAAATGGGTCTTTTTATGGTTGGCAAGATGTAATGAGTGGTGTGCCACAGGGATCAGTGCTGGGGCCTCAACTTTTTTACAATTTATATAAATGACTTGGATGAAGGGACCGAAGGTAGGGTTGCTAAATTTGCTGATGACACAAAGATAGGAGGAAAGTACATTGTGAAGAGGGCATAAAGAGACTACAATGGGATATAGATAGGTTAAGTGAGTGGGCAAGATCTGGCAAATGGAGTATAATGTGGGAAAATGTGAAATTGTCTATTTTAGCAGGAAAATAAAAAAGAAGCAATTTATCTAAATGGTGAGAGATTTCAGAGCTCTGAGATGCAAAGGGATCTGGGTGTCCTAGCATATGATTCGCAATAGGCTAGTATGCAGGTACAGCAAGTATTTAGGAAAGCTAATAGAATGTTATTGTTTATTGCTAGGGGAATTGAATGCAAAGGTACAGGGGTTTTGCTTCAGTTATATGGGGCATTGGTGAGACCACATCTGGGGTACAGAATTGGTCATCTTATTTAAGGAAGAATGTAAATGCGTTAGAAGTAGTTCGGAGAAGGTTTACTAGACTTGAGATGGGTTGTTATCTTATGAGGAAAGGTTGGACAGGCTAGGCTTATATCTGCTGGAATTTAGAAGAGTAAGAGGTGACTTGATTGAAAGATATAAGGTCCTGAGGGATCTTGACAGGATGGACATGGAGAGGATCTTACCTCTTGTGGGAGAATCTAGAACCAGGGGTCCAATGTTTAAAAATAAGCAGTTGACATTGGTAGATAGATTCTTGATAAGCAAGGAGGTGAAAGATAATTGGGGGTAGGCAGGAATGTGGAGTTAAGGCCACAATCAGATCAGCCATGACCTTATTGAATGGTGGAGCATGCTCGAGGCACCGACTGGCCTACTCCTGCTCATAATTTGTATGTTTGTAGGTGGCTCACTGGTGACCCTCTCAAGGGCAATTGGTGATGGGCAATAAATGCTAGCCCAGCCAGTGATGCCCATATCCTGTAAGAGAAAAAAAACTTGGATGCTGGCATACAAAGTAACATTTCAAAATTTACTGATACCAAATTTGAAGGTGTCGCAGAGAGTAAGAATGATGCCAATCAATGAGACAGGACATGGATAAGCTAGCAGAATGGGCAGGCAAGGGGTACATTGAATTTAATACAGAGAAGTGCGAGTTGGTGCATTTTGGCAGAAGGGATAGGGAGAAGCCATATAGACTTAATGGCACAGTTTTAAAGAGCATACAGGGACAGGAGGACCCAGGGTTCAGGTGAAGGTGGCAGGACATATTGAGAGAATGGTTAGCATAGCACATGGGAGCTTGGACTTCAGACATAAAGGCATTGAGTACAAAAGCAGGGAAGTTATGCTGAATCTGTATGAAGCTCTGGTTACGTCACAACTAGAGTATGTGTCCAGTTCTAGTTACCACACTTTAGCAAGGATGTGAGGGTGCAGAGGAGATTTACCAGAATGGTTCCAGGGATGAGGGGATACTCGGTACAAGGTTAGGTTGGAGAAGCTGGGGATTGTTCTCCTTGGAAAAAGGAGATTGAAGGGAGATTTGATAGACTTGTACAAGATTATGACAGTTTAGATAAGATAGACAAAGAAAAGCTGTTCCCATTAACTGATCGCACAAGGACTAGGGGACATTGGTTTCAGATTTTAGATAAGAGACGCAGGGGGAATGTGAGGAAGAACGTTTTTACATAGCAAGTGGTAATGCCCAGGAACCCGCTGCCCATGAGGGTGGTAGAAATGGAGATAATCAATGATTTCGAAAGGAAGTAGGATGGGCATTTGAGGAAAATAAACTTGCAGGGCAATGGGGGTTGAAACTGGGGAATGGGGCAGAGTGGATTGTTCTACAGAGAGTCAGCCTGGGCTCAATGGGCTGAATGGCCTCTTTCTGTACCGTTATGACTCTATGACATCAGTGTTGAAAGTAGGAGCTGAGCAAATTGAAAAAAGTGAATGATTCAAATGTCCACACTTAAATGCTGAGAGTCTTACAAGTAAACTGGGAGACCCAAAGCACCTTGCCCAAGAGGCTTGTAGTGATCCTGTGCGACGATGATAAGTCTTGGATGAACGGACAAAGTTACAAATTCCTTGTCAGAGAAAATAGACAGAAACTAGGAGGATGCATAGTATGTTATTTAAAAAGGAACTTGATGATAATGCATATGAACTACTTGCTAGGGAAGGATATTAAGCTGTGAGATTGTCAGTTTAATGATTTTCAACAACCCTACACAACAGAGGAAAGGAATCAGCAGTTATTGGTGTTGTATAAAGGGTCAATGCTGAATATGTAAATAGATAGTCTACATCATCAGTGAAGTAAGATTACATGACACCAGAGCCTGCTGAGAGATAGTTCTATGTATAGCCTCATGCTCTTGTATTGTACATAGTTAGTAGATTGTTCAATAAAAAGTAAAGTTTACCAACAGCCTTGCCTCCAGCAGTATCTGTTAATCCACACCATGGACAACCCCATCTAAGACCCACAACAATGAGAACAGATGGTGGTAGCAGAAAACATGAAGGAAAAAGCACCAAGTTAAGGGCCCAGCGACTGGAAGAAGCAGCAAAAGAGAGGACAGTGGGACAAGAACTGCGTGGGAAAATCACCAATGAAACTCAAAGAAAGACTAGAGTGAAGAAAAGCCATGGAGAAAATCTTACCCTTACCAGAGTGCTTTGACCACATGGAAGTCTTGGATCAAGCCAAGAAGTGGCAGGACTGACATTACCAGCTACAGAATAGCATGAGGACTAGCAGAAAAAACTAGGAAGAAGGAGGTCAGTACTCTTCTCTATGCCATAGGCAGCAGTGCAGACAACGTAATGGTCAGACAGGGCATAAATGAAGAAGTTATCAAAGCCTTTGATACTTATTTTAGTCTTAGAGAAAACACAATGGTAGAAAGGGTGAAGTTCAATAGACACATCTAAAGACTGGAAGAGAACATAGATTCCTTCATTAACGACTTATAGCAACTGGATGAGGAGTGTGAATATGGCGCCCTGAAAGATGAATTAATTCTGGATTGTATTCTTGTGGGAGTCTTAGAGGAGACTTTATCAGATCTTTCTGCAGTCAAGGGAGGATTTGACCCTATCAAAGGCTGTGCAGTTAACAAGGCAGGCAGAAATCAGGAAACAAAATGAGATTTTTATTCAAGGCAACAAAGTAATCTGGTGGAGAAAAACAGCTGATGCAGTGCAGTTTGTAGGACATAGAACTGGCAGCGTATCTAATCCAAAATGGGGAAAGGGTGAAGAGGCGCAGTAGCCATTATTATTCAGTGTTCTTGCTGTGATGGAAAATGCTGTACTAGTGTGAAGAACGCCCGCCAAAAATGTAGTTTGCTGTTTCTGTGAGAAGAATCGGTATGTAACAGTAAAAAAAAATTAAAGAAGGAATAACTAAAAATCATCTATCATTCAAGACGTTGAAGACAAAAAAGATAATGAAGTACCATTCTTGGGAGAAATTACAGGATAAAACAAGAACTATTGGAGCACAGATGTTATGGTCAATGGACATAAAACAAACTTCAAATTAGACACTGTAACAAGAGTTTCAATCCTTTCAGAACAGTGGCTAAAGCAAGACTTCCTCCAGCTATCGAACATGCAACTCTATGGTCCAGGAGGCATTCAACTGAAGGTCAAGGGACAGTTGACTGCTGAACTCCAGTGCAAAGGAAGAGAAATCACAGAAACTTTGCATTTGATCCACGACCAAGAATGTTCTCTGATAAGCTGAATTTAGTCATTTCAAACAAGGGCTCTTAGTTTGCAAGTGAATGGTTTAAGAAATTTACTGATGACTATGGATTTGTCCATACAACTAGTTCACCCAGGTACCCACAAGCAAATGGAGAAATAGTTCTAGTGAAACCTCGTGCTAAGCCTTGTACTGTATATAATTAGTACAATGTTCAATAAAAGGTAAAGTTCACCAACAGCCTTGTCTCCAGCATTCTATGTAAATTTACACCATGAACAACCCCATCTAAGACCCACAATGATGATAACAGAGTTGGTGAATTGGACACTGAAACAATCAGCAGAACGAGTGACATCAGTATGTACAACAGGAGGGCAGACAGATGGGGTAAGCTCATAGCCCAAGGATTGTGAATCTTCATGAGACACTGTCACAACCACACATGGAGGCCAGTGTACAGCTCTGGCTGTTGTAGTACAGAAAGGTTAGCCAGGCAGCTAAATGTAAAAGAATATGAAATTTAATATCAAGCTTACAGCACCTCCACCATGAGGAGAGGACAAAGACATTCTTGAATCAGTTTGTTGGGAAGGAGAAAATTCTGGCCAAGTATTTGAAGAACTTGTGAAGGAGCAGATACACTGCACCTTGATGGTGTGCACCTATTTGTCACAAACTCTAGAACCCAGAAGCTGAAAGATGCAGACAGTTTATTTTTGATTCTCCAGGAGTGTAGAAAATGGGAAAGGGACTGAGCAGGTAGCCAGGTGACTCTGGTCAAACAGAAAATTAAAGAAAGAATTCTATTATCATTGTTGTGGGTCTTAGCTTCTTTTATCCTTGATTAGGATCGACAGAGACTGCTGGAGACAAGGCTGCTGGTAAACTTTAACTTTTATTGAACATTCTACCAATACAATACAAGGTTTAACACGAAGCTCTACATAGAACTATCTCTCAGCATACACTGTTATCATACGATCTTATGTCACTGATGGTGTAGACTGTCTATTTATATATTTAACATTAAACCTTTACGTGACAAGAATTACTAGATATCTGAGGAGAAAGGTATTGAAGGGCTTCAGTGTTTCTAGGCCAACCAAACAATATGAAATTCAATAACCTAATTCTACACTTGTCTACAATATTGTAAAGAATTTCCCAGTTTCATCAACTGAACTGTTTTCTGAAAATATTTACATGAATAAAAAAGATTGCTGGCAGGTCAATGGACAACAATAGGAGGTGGCTCCTGCCCCATAATATTCTGCCTTTACACTTACTGACTCATGTCTGTGCTGGCTTTTTCAAAGAACTCTCCAAAATCCACTTTTTTGTGTTCAGCCCATACCTTAAAATTTAACCCCTTTCAAGTATTTATCAAATTCCGTGTATTACTATCTGTGGGAACTTGGAGCTGAAGGAATTCAGCAGTATAGTACTTGCACACAGAAGAGTGTTTTAAACAAAATCAGAGACTCACAGCGAGGAAGGAATCTTTACTTCGCCCCTGCAGACTGCACCTGAGCCTTGTTGATGGCTCCTTGTTTCTGCAACAACCTGGCCAGAGTGCTAGAATGTAACAAGACAAATCCTGGTTAGTTATTATCAGTAACCTCAGTCTGATTAGAAATGTCAACCTGTGTCGAGGGAGCCACTTTAACTTGTATCATCCGGGAACTGAAAGGAAGCAAGACTTGCATTTACAAAGTGCCTTTCAAGGTCACTGGATGTCTAAAGGACTTTACAGTCAATGAAGTCCTTCTAGAGTGTAGTCACTGTTGTAGGAAACATGGCAGCCAATTTGCGCAAAGCAAGCTCCCACAAACAGCAGTGTGATAATGGCCAGATAATGGCACACACGGTTACTGCCGCAAAGTGTCTCCTTGACCTGATGATATGGCCAGTAACAGTCAGGACTGCCGATCACAGCTGAAGAAGAAAAGGAGCAGCAAAGCCTCTCACGTGCAAGACCGGGGAACATAGGAGAGTGGAGGGCAGAAGGAGAGGACATGCTTCCTCTTACAGCAGTAGGTCTCTATTTAGTGAATGGGAGGTGTGGGTTAGTGAAAGGGAATGTGGGCGAGTTAATGAGTGTGTGGCTTAATGAATGGATGTGTGGATTAGTGAATGGGTGTGTGGGTTAGTGAATGGGTGCATGCGTTAGTGAACAGGTGTGTGGTTTAGCGAATGGGTGGGTTAGAGAATGGAAGGGTAGGTTAGTGAGTGGGAGTTTGGGGTGGTAAATAGGTGTCAATGTTAGCGAATAGGAGGGTGGGTTAGTGAAAGGGAATGTGGGCAAGTTAATGAGTGTGGGGCTTAATGAATGGATGTGTGGATTAGTGAATGGGTGTGTGGGTTAATGAATAGGTGTGTGGGTTAGTGAATGGGTGCGTGAGTTAGTGAATGGGTGTGAGAGTTAGTAAAAGGATGTGTGGATGAGAAAATAGGTGTGTGGCTTAGTAAAAGGGTGTGTGCAATAGTGAATGGATGTGTAGTTGAGTGAATGGGAATGCGGGATAGTGAATGGGTGAGTGGGTAAGTGAATGGCTGAATAGTGAATGGGTTTGTGGCATACTAAATGGGTGTGTGGGTCAATGAATGGATGTGTGGGTTAGTGAATGGGTGAGTGGGTCAGTGAATGGATGTGTGGGTTAGTGAATGGGTGTGTTGGTTGGTGAATGGGTGGAGAGGTTAGTGAATGGATTGGATGGGTTAGTGAATGGATGGGTGGGTTAATAATGGGAGCATGGGGCAGTGAATGGATGTCAATGTTAGTGAATGGGAGTTTGGGTTAGTGAGAGGGAGTATGGGTGAGTGAATGAGTGTGTGCCTTACTAAATGGATGTGTGGATTAGTGAAAAAGTATGTGGGTTAATGAATGGATGTGTAGGTTAGTGAATAGGTGTGTGGGTTAGTGAATGGTTGCATGGGTTAGTGAATAAATGTGTGGGTTAATGAATTGGTGTGTGGGTTAGTGAACAGGTGTGTGGGTCAGTGAATCATGGATGGGGTAGTCAACGTGTGTTTGGGTTAATGAATGGGTGTGTGGGTCAATGAATGGATGTGTGGGTTAGTGAATGGGTGAGTGCATTAGTGAATGGTGAGTGTGTTACTGAATGGGTGATTGGGTTAGTGAATGGGTAGGTAGGATAGTGAATGGGTGTGTGGGATAGTGAATGGGTGTGTGGGATAGTGAATGGCTGTGTGTGATTAGTGAATGGGTGTGTGGGTTAGTGAATGGGTGCGTGGGCAAGTGAATGGGTGAGTGGGTTAGTGTATTGGTGTATGGGCCAGTGAATGGCTGGGTGAGTTAGTAGAATGTGTGCATGCGCTAGTGTACTGTTTTGTGGGTTTGCGAATGGGTGTGGGTTAGTGATGGGCAGGTTAGCGAATGGATGGGTGGGTTAATGAATAGGAGTGTGGGGCAGTGAATGGGTGTCAATGTTAGTGAATGGGTGCGTGGGTTAGTGAATGGGTGCGTGGGCAAGTGAATGGGTGAGTGGATTAGTGTATTGGTGTATGGGCCGGTGAATGGTTGGGTGAGTTAGTAGAATGTGTGCGTGTGCTAGTGTACTGTTTTGTGGGTTTGCGAATGGGTGTGGGTTAGTGATGGGCGGGTTAGCGAATGGACGGGTGGGTTAATGAATAGGAGTGTGGGGCAATGAATGGGTGTCAATGTTAATGAATTGGAGTGTGGGTTCGTGAAAGGGAGTGTGGGTGAGTGAATGAGTGTGTGCTTAATGAATGGTTGTGTGGATTGTTGAATGAGTGTGTAGGTTAATGAATGGATGTGTGGGTTAGTGAATGGGTGCGTGAGTTAGTGAATAGGTCCGTGGGTTAGTGAATGGGTGCATGGATTAGTGAATGGATGCATGGGCTAGTGAATGGGTGCGTGGGCTAGTGAATGGGTGCGTGAGTTAGTGAATGGGTGCATGGGTTAGTGAATTGATGCGTGGGTTAGTGAACAGGTGTGCGGGTCAGTGAATCGTGAGTGGGGTAGTCAATGTGTGCTTGGGTTAATGAATGGGTGCATGGGTCAATGAATGGGTTTGTGGCTTAGTGAATGGGTGAGTGGGTTAGTGAATGGTGAGTGCGTTACTGAATGGGTAACTGGGTTGATGAATAGGTATGTGGGATAGTAAATGGGTGTGTGGGATAGTGAATGAGTGTGTAGGTTCATGAATGGCCATGTGGTTTAGTAAATGGGTGTGTGGGATTAGTGAACGGGTGTGTGGGATAATGTTTTGGTGTGTGCGATACTGAATGGGTGAGTGGGTAAGTCAATAGGAGTGTGGATGAGTGAATGGGAGCCTGGGTTAGTAAATGGTTGTGTGGGATTAATGAATGGGCATGTGGGTTAGTGGGTGGGAGTGTGGGATTAGTGAATGGGTGTGTGAGTCAGTGAAAGGGTGTGTGGTTTAGTGAATGGGTGCATGGCTGAGTGAATGGGTGTGTGGTTTATTGAACAAGTGTGGGTCATTTAATGGATGTGTGCGTCAGTGAATGGGTGTGTGGTCAGTGAATGGGTGTGTGTGGCAGTGAAAGGGGCTGTGGGTTAGTGAATGGGTGTGTGGGTTAGTGAATGGGTGTTTGGGTTAATGAATGGGTGTTTGGGTTAATGAGTGGGTTAGTGAATGGGTAAGTGGGTTGGTGAATGGGTTAGTGAATGGGTGAGCATGTTTGTGAATGAATGTGTGTGTTAGTGGGTGGGTGTGTAGATTAGTGAGTGGTGAATGGATGAGTGAATGCGTTAGTAAATGGGTGAAATAGGTTAGTGAATGGTGTTCTGGGTTAGCGAATGAATGTAGTTGGTGATTAGGTGGGGGTTAATTGAGTGGTTGGGGGCATAGTCAGGTAGTTGAGGGGGTAGTCAGGTTTGGTCGGAGGGTGTAGTTGGGTGGTTGGTGAGGTAGTTGTGTAATCAGTGCAGAGTCAGGTTTGGTGGTGGGGGGTAGTTGGGTTGGGTTGATGGGCCAGTCGGGAAGTCGGGTGGAGTGGTCATGTTGGTTGAAGGTGTAGTCCTGCGGTTGGCAGGTTATCGGATGGTTGGGAGGGTACTCGGGTTGGGTTGGATAGTAGTTGGGTTATTGGGGGGTAGTTGGGTGTTTGGGGGATGTAGTAAGGTCTGCTTGGGGAGGGCATTTGGATGGTCGGCGAGTAGTCATGTGGTTGTAGCATAGTCAGGTTTGGTGGAGGGGTAGTTGGATTCAGTTGAGGGAGGAATCGGGAGGTTGAGGGATGCTTGGGGAAGTAGTTGGGTGGTTGGGGTCCAGTCAGATGTTTGGTGGTGTGATTGGAGGGGTCAGTTGTGGTGGCCAGTTCAGTTGCATTAGCCAATCATTGAGTTAGACCATTGTATTAACATTCCCAGGGTAAGTATACAGGTAAGTCTGACCTATCTGGCACAAGTCTCTGATACTGAACTCACTTAGATTGTGAGAAGGGAGGAGGTAAAGTGACATGTATTGTATCTCCTGCGCTTGTATGAAAAGATGCCATGGGGAGGGGATGGGATGTTGGGGTGACTGAGAAGCGTACCAATGTATCACAGAGAGACCAGGCCCTTTGGAATGCTGAAAGCTGGCCGGGGGGGGTAGGGGTGGTGGGGGGTGGGTGGGGGGAAGGGTGGAGCCGGGGAGAGGAAAATGTGTTTGGTGGTGGCATCATGCCAGAAATGGTGGAAATGGCGGAGGATGATCAACTGAATACGGAGATTGGTGGGGTGGAAAGTGAGGACAAGAACCATCTTGGTTCTGGGAAGGAGGAGAAGGGATGAGAGCAGAAGTGTGGGAAATAGCTCAGTTACAGTGGAGATCCCTGTTTGTTCTTCCTACCCCTTCCCCCTTCCACTGGTTTAAAAACTCTTACATTTCTATCTTTCTTCAGTTCTGATAAAAGGTCATAACAATCTGAAACGTTAACTCTGTTTTTCTCCCCAATCATGCCTGACCTGCTGAGTATTCCCAGCAATTTTTGTTTTTATTTCAGATTTCCAGCATCTGCAGCATTCTGCTTTTGTTGCAGTCCTGTTTGTGGGTTTTGGGAAGGAGGTAGAAGTAGGCTGTTCAGGGTGTAGGACTATGAGTTTGGAGACTGTGGAGGGAAGACCCCCAGAGGAGATAAGGTCAGCGACAGTCCTGGATGCAATGGCTTAATGCTTGGTGATGGGGTCATGGTCCAGGTGTAAGTAGGAGGAAGTGTCTGACAGCTGGTGGTCAGCCTCTGCAAAGTAGAGGTCGGTATGTCTGACAACAACAGCACCGCCCTTGTCAGCAGGTTTGATGACACTGGCAGGGTTGGACCTGAGAGACAGAGTGCTCTCAGTTCAGAAGGAGACAGGTTAGAGTGATTGACGGGAGTCGATTTCCAGCACTTGCAGCATTTTGCTTTTGTTTTGTTGAACTCAAGGTTGAGCCCAGAAGGCTGTGAAGTGCCTAAATGGAAAATGAGGTGCTGTTGCTCAAGCTTCTGTTCAGCTTCACTGGAACACTGCAGCAAGCCAAGGACAGGAAGGTCAGAGTGGGATCAGGGTGTAGGATTAAAATGACAGGCGACCAGGAGCTCAGGGTCATGTATGTGAACCGAAGAGAGGTGTTCCGCAAAGCAGTCACCCAATCTGCATCTGGTCTCCTCGATGTGGAGGGGGCCACACTGTGAGCAACAAGCACAGGATACTAAATTGAAAGAAGCACAAGCAAATCACTGTTTCATTTGGAAAGAAACTTTCTCTGAACTGGATTGGTACCAAAATCCTTACAGTAAAAGGATCATGTACCAACACCACGGGCTGTACAATAAATACTGGAATGTAATAGTGTCTGTGGCGGCATGTACATGATAATCAGTGCTGAAGTAAGAAGGCAATCACTTACCCAGATTTGCATTTCAATATCGCAATTTGAGAGCTTCATCTCATGGTCAAGGGAAAAAGTTTGAAATCGCACTGGAAGCAGATTTAATAGGTACAATGTGAGAAAATGTGTAAAGTGTATTTCAATTAACAATACCTACATTTTTGTTACTAATTCAATAGGCTCAGTGGAATCTAGAAGCGCTCAACAAATAAGCACCTGAACCGGAATGGAGAATTCTTCCGCCAAAAACTTCACTGTGGCAGCTTCACCTGACAGATAGTTGCTGCGCTCCGACAGGTTACCCTGGAGTCCTGTGTCAAATTCCTTTCAAAATTCCTTCCTGTCTAAACCAGGGCTCTCCAACCTTCTCGTGTGAGGGGCCATGTTTCAATTTTTTTCTCACTCACAAATTTCGGAAAGATAAGGCATCAGAAATTTATCTTGCTATCAATCAGAACACAAAAAATGTACCTTTTTATGAACAATCTTTAAATGAGAGGACTCATTTATTAGGTTACTTTTTCATCACTACATTGAACACCGACTTAGTGAGCTATCTGGCAATGTAACCGTTTCACCTAGGTGCTAGGCGATTCCTAAGTGACCCCACGTTGCTAAAAGGATTGCCCATCATGCATTTGAATCACCTCTCATTTACCTGTGCATGCACAACCCAACATGGTGGCTTTCAGGGGACAGGTGAGATCAACTCCTCCCCAAAGCGCACACTGAGACTTCAGAATTCCCTCCACTGCCTCTTTTAAAACAGTAAATCTAGGTGTTAATCAGGAAAAAAATAAATAAACGTTCACAGGAACCCAAACTCTGGCTGGGATCTTCTGACCCTGTTGGCATCGGACATCATGACGGGTGGGGTGGAACAATATAGCTATGGTAACCAATGCCAAAATTTGGTTTTACACTGTTGCGAAACCAGTTTGCGATTGTCTGCTCCACCCGTCAATGTCAGGCTGCAAGTTCCATCGTCGAATGTCGGGAACATCATTTTAATGCATTTACATCTAATTATAAGCCCAGCTCGCTGGAATCATCCCCCCACATCAAATTTACCACCCATGTCGATGTGACTTCAGAACGGTGTACTTCACAACTGCCTTTAAGGTGACCTGAACTTCAAGGGGAACTTGGAGGTGAGTGCACACCCATAGGACATCAGGAAAGAGGTTCTGTGCATTTGTGACTTCTTCCCGACTGGCTTTCAGTACAGTGCCAGGGCAAGGGCTCCAGTGCAGTCCAGAATGGGGTGGGGCAGGGGGTCTGGTGGTAATGGAGTGGGTGTCAGGGCAGCACAGACAGACTGAAGGAAATGCTCAAGCACATGCTGGGGATGGGGGGGTGCGGGTGGCGGGTGGCGGGGGCTTGCGAAAAGTGAGCATTCTTCCGCAGCTGAGACCGTTCAGCTGCAGCTCCATTGAGATGTTCGGAGTTGAGCCTCTGAATCTTTCCTGCCCACTCAAGCATCACAAAAGCATGAAAGTGCCACCAAATACTCCAGAACATTTCACCCCTCAGCATAGACTGCAAATTAATGTGCGTTTTAGGGGGCAGCAGAACAATTGGCTGACTGGGCAAGTTGTAGAATCCCCTAGTGAAAGGTATTCATGGAGCAGTCACTGGTGGAAGTGCTCACAGTCCCTGGCAATGTCATCATTCAGGTTTGGACCAGTCTCCCCCATAGCTCAAGCTAACAGTGCAGCCTTGCAGTGCGGGTTAGGAGAATGCCTGTGTCTGAGCTGAGAGCACAGCAGGCAGTCCAGTGGCTGAAGCTGCTGCCAATCAGTCAAGTGGAGTGGGGCGGAGTGGGATTTCGGACAGCCAATGAGCACAATACATACTGGCCATTCAAGTGGTGGCCAGCACTCTTCCACATCTGTGAAGGGGCCTTCAGGCGTCACCAAGTGAGGTTCTTAGTATACCCATGATGACCCACATGTCTCTCTCTTTCATCCTACAGGAGAACATCAGGCTCATGGACTCTGGTGATTTAACAGGATACCTCATGGCTTACAGGGAGCAGAGAAGAAAAAGAAGAAAGCAGCAGTTGCTCCTGGCTCAGCAAAGGGAGGAGCACCTCCCTCAAGATGAAGGAGCATCAGGGTCTGCTGCGCACGCAGCTGAAGATCCACAAAGACCCGTCGCTCGAAGGCACCCAGGGTCTATAGTCAGCGCCTGTCATTCCTGCAGATGACTGAGAACTGAAGATTGTGCATGTCCAGGGAACTGGTCGGTCACATAAGCCACCTGCTGCAAGATTTCACACCACGGGGACATGGAGAGCATCCGCTGCCAGTGGCTGTGAAAGTGACCGCGGCGCTCAATTTTTATGCCAGTGGCTCCTCCCAGGGCTCCACAGGTGACCTGTGCGGGGTCTCACAAGCCTCCATGTACATGTGTATCCAGGAGGTCACGGACGCCATCTTTGCAAAGGCACAGAGCTTTGTGCAGTTTGTCCAGGATCAGGAAAGTCAGGAAGCAAGAGCACTGGGATTTGCCCAGATCTCAGGTTTTCCACAGGTGCAGGATGCCACATTCACGTGGCGCTTAGACCTCTGTGGCAACAAGCAGTCGAAAACATCTACCACAATGGTTTCCACTCACTGAATGTTCAGCTGCTGTGCAATCATCACAAACGCATTCTGCAGGTCTGTGCATGATTCCCAGGGCATGTCAGCGACTCCTACATCCTTATCAGGTCTTAGCTCCCTGACATCTTCCAGGGCCCAGAGAGGCTGCAGTGTTGGCTCTTCAGGGACAAGGGCTACCCACAGATGATGACGCCCGTGCGGCAGCCTCAGACTGCAGCAGAGCGAAGGTATTATGAGGCTCACACTGCAACCCAGACTTTGGTGGAGCAAACCACAGACATTTTGAAAATGACGTTCCGGTGCTTCAACAGGTCCAGTGGAGCCCTGCAATGCAGTCCCCAGTGGGTGTCATGCATCACTGTCGCTTTCTGCGCACTTCATAACCTGGCACTGCAAAGGGGAAAGGACCTGGCTGAGGAGGAAATGTAGGATCTGTATGTAAACTCCAATGAGAAGGACGTCAAAGGGGATGATTGTGATGAGATCCTCAAATGCGAGATTGCCGGCACTGAGGACATCGCACTGGCCAGAGGAGGCAGGTGTGCTCAGGAGGCCCCCATATGAAAATACATACAAACAAGGAGCAAAAGTAGGCCAATCAGCACTTCGACCCTGCTCACCATTTAATAAGGTCAAGGCTGATCTGATAATGACCTCAAACCTGCATCCCGCCTACCCCCGATAACCCATCACCCCCTTGCTTACCAAGAATCTATCCACCTCTGCCTTAAAAATATTCAAAGACTCTGCTTCCACCACCTTTTCAGGAAGAGAGTTCCAAAGATGCACAACACTCAGAGAGAAAATATTTCACCTCATCTCCGTTTTACATGAATGACCCTTAATTTTAAACAGTAACCCCTAGTTCTAGATTCTCCCATAAGAGGAAACATCCTCTCCACATCCACCCTGTCAAGACCGCTCATGATCTTACATGTTTTAATCAAGTCACCTCGTATTCTTCTAAACTCCAGTGGATACAAGCCTAGTCTGTCCAACCTTTCCTCATAAGACAATCCACCCATTCCAGGTATTAGTCTGGTAAACTTTCCCTGAACTGCTTCCAATGCATTTGTATCCTTCCTTAAGTAAGGAGATCAATACTGTACACAGTACTTCAGATGTGGTCTCACTAGCGCTCTGTATAACTGAAGAACAACCTCTCTACTTTTGTATTCCATCCCCTTGCAATAAATGATAACATTCTATTAATTTTCCCAATTATTTGCTTTACCTGCATGCTAGCCTTTTGTGATTCATGCACTAAGATACCCAGATCCTTCTGCATCTCAGAGCTCTGAAATTTCTCACTAGTTAGATAATATGCTTCTCTTTTATTATTCCTGACAAAATGGACAATTTCACATTTTCACACATTATACTCCATTTGTCAGATCTTTGTTCACTCAATTAACCTATCTGTATCCCTTTTTTGTAGCCTCTTTATGTCCTCTTCACAACTTACTTTCCTACCTATCTTTGTGTCATCAACAAATTTGACAACCATCCATCCATCCCTTCATCCAAGTAATTTGTATAAATTGTAAACAGTTGAGGTCCCAACACTGATCCCTGTGGCATACCACTTGTTATATCTTGCCTACTCTATGCTTCCTGTTAGCCAGTCAATCTTCTATCCATCTCCATATGTTACCCCCTATACCATGAGCTTTTATTTTCCGCAATAACCTTTGATGTGGCACTTTATCAAATGCCTTCTGAAAACCTAAGTATAGTAAATCTTGGGAGTTTCGGAAAATTAAAACCAGTGCATCAACTATCTCACTAACCAATTGGCTAAAGACCTTAGGATGAAGTCCATCAGGACCTGGACACTTGTCAGCTTGAAGTTCTAAAAATTTGCTCAGAGCCACTTCTCTGGTGATTGTAATTTTCCGGAGTTCCTCCCTCCCTTCCATTTACTAACTTATAGCTGCTTCTGGGATATTACTTGTATCCTCTATAGTGAAGACTGATGAAAAGTACCTGTTTAATTAATCTGCCATTTTCTTGTTTTCCATTATTAATTCTCCAGACTCACTTTCTATAGGATCAATGCTCACTTTGTTAACTCATTACTTTTTAAAATATTTATAGCAACTCTTACTTTCTGTTTTTATATTTCTGGCTAGCTTTCTCTCATACTCTAACTTTTCCCTTTGTCAAGAAGATATAATAATTCTCATAATGTTATTGGAATTTATTGTAAAATAGAGTATTGGGGGATGTCTGTTTGTGTCTCTGTGCTTGTGTGAGATTTAATTGAATTAGAGGCAGCTAGTCTGGGTGCTTTTATCTAAGAAGAGAGGTTAGGTTTGAAATGTTAATTAGATAAACATGGGGAAGTTTAGAAACATGGGTATCAAGGGAACACTTGCATTTTGAAATAGACCAGACTAGATTGTTTTCAAAGTGGGGGGGGGGAGGGTGAAATGTGTCACAGAGCCAGGTGAAGTTTAGAAACGGTGTGTTTATTTTTCCCAAAGATTACTGGTAAAACTTAGTGCTATAAGAGGGTTTTAGTATCAGAGAGATAAAGTCCAAAAACATAGTGAAACAATGGGTAATTGCATTCAAAGAGAAAGATATGTATAAAAAAGGAGAAAGGGAAGGCATTTTTAAGCTCTTACAAGTGTGTAATCTATGCCTCAAGCTGCTGTCTTCAAAGGTCTGAAGTTAAGAAAGCTCACTTGGAAGTCGACTTGTTCAGGGTATCATGTTTCTTTGCATGGATCTTTTAAAGTCTATGTTTCTTACTGTTGCATTAATGGAAGTGTAACTGGGATTTGAATTGATTAGGGGATTTAGAAATTATCATAGTAGTAATTTGTAGATCTATGTATGTATTTAAAGTCATTTCTTCTTTTAATAAATGTTTAATCCGGTTTTGTAAAAATCTATAAAACTTAATGGGCTTATGTACTATAAATATAGGGCACGCATCTCAAAATTTATACAAATTGCAAAACAAGTTGTGGCAGTTGTTTCAAGTTTTCCTTTGGGATTTGAACAACTCAGCATTTACCATCAGATGTGCCATAAGTCTCTCTTTATTAGTCTTTTAGTGATCCTTTGCTGTTCCTATATTCTGTCCAATCTTCTAGTCTTCCACCTATCTTTGCACAATTATATACTTTTTCTTTAAGTATGATACTATCTTTAACCTATCCACAAGACTCATGGAGGATGATGGCGAGATGCAGTGAGAACAGTCCTGACATCCTCACTTTGCATCTGTCATGAAGTTATTAATGCATATAATGTTATTGGAAACTATATTTTTTAAAGAGGTTTAGTCTGTGGGTGTGTCTGTGTGGGTGTTAATTGGATTAAAGCCAGCTAGTCTGGGTGCTTTGATGTATAGTAGTTTTGAGATGTAAACAGAGGTAGAGGTACATTTGTATTTTGTTGAATAGAGCATTCAGGAGTGGGAGTGAAATCTTGCAACTAGCTAGGAGACACCAAGCAATATATTTATATTAATAAGAAAATTGGTACTATGAAAGGAGTTTTATTATTAGAAGAGGTGGAGTTCAAAGGACCTGGTGACACAATGAAAATTTATATTCAAAGAGAATTGCTGGGTATAACCTGAGAGCCGTTTTGTGTGTGCAGGGCAGAGGCATGTAACATCAAAGCAGCTGTAAGCCTACAACTGTCTGCAAAGGAACCAAATTGAAAGGAACTTCATTTTGAATTTGTAAGGTGAAAATGCATAGTCTACTTGGACTTCAGCAAGGCTTTTGATCAGGTCCTGCATGGGAGACTGATAACAAAGGTAAGAGCCCATGAGATTCAAGGCAATTTGGCAAATTGGATCCAGAATTGGTTGAGTGGCAGGAAGCAGAGGGTGATGGTCAAGGGGTGTTTGTGACTGGATGCCTGTGTCCAGTGGAGTCCCACAGGGATCAGTGTTGGGTCACTTGCTGTTTGTGGTATATATAAACAATTTAGGCTTGAATGTAGAAGAGATGATCAGTAAGTTGGTGGATGACATGAAAATTGGGGCAGTAAATAGTGAGGAGGATAGCCTTGGATTACAGGAGGATACAGACGAGCTGGTCAGATGGGTTGATCAGTGCCAAATGGAATTTAATCTGGATAAGTGTGAGGTGATGCGCTGGGGTAGGACAAACAAGGCACGGGAATACACGATGAATGGGAGGACCCTGGGAAGTACTGAGGATCAGAGGGACCTTGATGTGCATGTCCACCAGTCCCTTAAGGTAGCGGGACAGGTAGATAAGGTGGTTAAGAAGGCATATGGGATACTTGCCTTTATTAGCCAAAGCACAGAATATAAGAGCAGGAAGGTTATGCTGGAACTGTATAAAACACTGGTTAGGCCACAGCTAGAGTATTGCGTGCAGTTCTGGAATCTGCGTTATCGGAAGGGTGTGATTGCACTAGAGAGAGTGCAAAGGAGATTTACCAGGATGTTGCTTGGGCTGGAGAGTTTTAGTTATGAGGAGAGATTAGATAGACTGAGGTTATTTTCCCTGCAGCAGAGAAGATTGAGGGGGGACATGATTGAGGTGTATTAAGTTATGAGGGGCATAGATAGGATAGACAGGAAGGAACCTTTCCCCTTGGTGGAGGGATCAATAAGCAGGGGGCATAGATTTAACGTAAGGGGAAGGGGATTTATAGAGGATGTGAGGAAGAATTTTTTCACCAAGATGGTGGTGGGAATCTGGAACTCACTGCCTGAAAGGGTAGTAGAGGCAGAAACCCTCATAACATTTAAGAAGTATTTGGATGTGCACTTGCAATGCCATGGCATACAAGGCTATGGGCCTAGTGCTGGAAAATGGGATGAGAATAGTTAGATACTTGTTTGACTGGGGAAGACTCGATGTGCTGAAGGGCCTTTTTCTGTGCTGTAGACCTCTATGACTCTATGACTATGCTTTGCCTGGTGTCTGCTTAAAGTCTAAGGGTTGTTCTTACCTTAGTGGAGGTTAATTCGGGAATGTATTAAAAAGTTATGATAGCAGTAATTTGTAGCCACATATATGTGCTTAATACCTTGTTGAAAATTAACAAATGTCTCATTTAGTTTGATTATAAAAACCTCTCGAGAACTGGTGGTCTTATTCCTGAATTTAGAGCTGCAACTCAAAACATACCAATTGAATATATAGGTTATGACAGTTGTTTAAAGTTTCCCTCATGGGATTTTAAATAACTCAGCTTTTAACAATTGCTGTGTCATAACACATCTGTGAATGTTAGACTCCTGTATGGCTGATGGCAGCGCACATATCCTCAGTGCTCAGGCTCATGTCATGCAGATGCTACAGAGGCCCTAATAGTCCCTAGCTGTCAGGAGGATTTTGATGACATGCAGTGAGAAAACTCCATAGAACTTCACATTGGCTCTGTGAATGTCTGGCTCCTATCTGGCTGAGGGCAGCTCGCTTGTGCTCTATGATCAGGGTCATATCATGGAGACACAGCCATGAAACTTTAAACGCACCTGATCCTTTGTCAGCCTTCAGCACCTGAGCCCTTCAGGAGCACAGCTTCACCGGTCACAGATACTGAAGAGATGGGGGCCAGCCCCACCTCAAAGGTGCTGAGAGTACAGAGAGAGAATGACGGAACTCTGACGCCTGCCCACTACATTCTGGCAGCAATGACCAGCACCATCGAGGTGCAAGTATCACTAATGTGTTCAGTGAGTGTGAAGCTGGACCATCACTTTGGTCTGAAGGTTACACACTGAACAGGGAAGAGGCCCTGCACTGAGACACCTGTCTTTATTTTCTGCAGGAGCCAAGGTTTCATATGTGAGTGACACAAATACTGCTCATCAGAACAAGGAGCCATAGGCAGGGAGACATTCTTGGAAGTTTATTTACAATAGTGAACATTATGTACAAGTGATTACCACCTGTGCCCAGGCTGTGCAACTACATCTTCTTAACCTTCCTAACCCTGCCACTATGTCTTGGTGCTCCCCCCAGGACCCACAGTGGAGGTGGAGGCAGCCTGCTGACTGCTACAGCCTGTCTGTGATGACCTTGACGGGCGTCCTCTGGAGGGCCAAGACTTGGAGGGCCCAGGCCTGCTGTGTGGCAGTGGCACTCTCCTTGGCCTGTGGAGCTGGAGCTGCTAGGGTCAGAGGAAAAGGGGATTCGGATGGGCCAGATGCTCCCGAAGTCACCTGGATTGATGGCCCTGAGGTGTGCACCTGCTGATCCTCCTCTTGATGGGTGCCTGAGGGCCCCTGGCTGACTCCTTGAGGAGAAGGGGAAGCTGGTGTGAGATCAACCTGCCCCTCACCCATCTGACATTGATATTGTTGAAGGCCAACTATGGTGTCAGTGATGGAGTTCAGCCCGTGCGACAATGCACGACCAATGTCTTGGATGAAGGTCTCCATGGCAGCTGCTGTCCTACCAGTGTTGACTTCGGTGCATTGGCATGACGGCACTATCACCTCAGACTGAAGGCAAACAGACTGCTCCATCATGCTTTGCAATCCAAGGAGTGCAGCGGACGTCCCTTCCTGATGATCCTGGGCTTGTCTTTGCAGCTCCAGCAACTGTGACATGACTGAGCCCAGAGGCTTGTCATATGACTCAGACTCAGCAAATTTCTAGTCTCCAGCAGTCCTCCAAGTGCCAGAAATATGGGAAGTCCCTGCCTCTGCCTGCTATGGATCAGACAGTGTGATGTGCTCACCAGATTGTGATCCCAAGGCTACTCTAAAGCTAGGTCCCACCGCGGTGTGTGTCTCTGCGCTGGTGGAGGGTGTGGGTGAGCGCTGTGACAGGTCTTCAATTAGGGCGATATCGGATTCTTTTTCCAAGGTACCTTTGGGGCTTGAGTCGAGGACCTGGGTCGTGGTCCCCCTTGCCTGCTTCCCAGATGTGCCTGTGAAAGTGAGGAGAGGTAAATTAGTGCATGGCAGGGGACTGCAGGGCAGGGAAACTGACTCACAGCATGGTTGTCTGATGGAGTTGCATTGCTGTTCCTCACTTGGTTGAGTATTGCTGACCTCACCGTCATCTCAGAATTGATCCAGATCATCGTCAGCCAGCTGGAGGCTCTATCTCAAAGTTCATGAGGACCTTGATTTCAGGCATTCCTCCACCAGTCTGCAGCCTTT
The DNA here is from genome assembly GCF_017639515.1 of Carcharodon carcharias. Classification (NCBI taxonomy): domain Eukaryota; kingdom Metazoa; phylum Chordata; class Chondrichthyes; order Lamniformes; family Lamnidae; genus Carcharodon; species Carcharodon carcharias. Next base: position 88,068,812 of record NC_054484.1, read on the forward strand.
CCCTCTTGTTGTGTGCCAGCTTGTCCTGCATGAATACAGATGGAGAGAGTGTAAGCAGAATGCCTGCCAGGCTAGATGAGAAGGATGCCTGGCATGTGTGGGTGATGAGTGGTGCTATGGATGGGATGAGGACATGATCCGCAGGGCAGATGAAGGTGTATTTGAGAGAGTGAATGATGATGTCCCTTGAACTGGCAGTGAGTGAGATCCCTGTGGATGTGCGATGGGTTTGTGAATGCGTGAGTTGAGAGTGACGAGAAGAGTGACTTACCCTGGCGGGACAGAGATCATTCACCCTCCTTTTGGCACTGGGCGACTGTCGTCTTTTGCAGGGCTTTGGCACTGACCAATGTTGACCTCCCACGCTGGATTGGTGCCCTCGTTGCTAGTCTTTGCCCAGAGCAGAGGTAGAGGAGTTCACACAGGGCCTCCACTGCATCCAATAGGTGCCCGAAGGAGACATCACTAAATCTGGAGGCAGCCATGCCTTTGCAGCAGCTTCTGATCCCTTAGAGAGAGCTAGCTCTGTGCAGGGGCACCCTTTAGATATGGTGCCCAGATTACTGAAGGCCTGAGGTGATGGTGGAGAGGATCAATCAGCGGCCCGACGTGTTTCCTGGGAATGCATTATTAATGAGGCGGCATGCGCCAGGAATGGGACAATATGGCGTAAAAAGCAGTCATTACGGCCAGTGGGTAAAACGTCCTTTCTCCTGCCCACTGCCGCACTTCAGGCAAACCTGGGACGATTGTGCCCAATGATAAATTTCAGAGTAAAAATGTATTGAAACAGTTCTCTGTTAATAACAACAGTGACTTCTCCATCCTTCCCCGGGCATTAGTCACTAGGGTTGTAAAGGTGTGCACAGACAGACAACACTACTCTGCCACTTTGAAATCAGAGACAGAGGAAATTCAGGCACCCAGTGCAACCAAAAAGGACAAGCATCCAGATATCGCCTAACCAATGTCAGTAAAATGTTACCTAGACTTTTATCATGTTGTTATATGTTGTTCGCTGGAGAACTCGTCCATTTAATGACCCCATACCATGCATATATTCCCAATGTAAGACAAAAAATGCTTCAGTGAAGCCTCAAAGCTAAAGGCACGGCAACACATGGAGCCAACCCAAGTAAACCAGGGAGATTCCACATTCATTGCTGACTGAATAACCTTAGTTCAGCAGGAAACAAGTGTGCAATAATCAGCTAAATTACTCCTCACTTAGTGAAGTGAAAGAGGAAATCATTCTGCTCTTGATCACTGTTCAGTGGCCCTTGCTGGAAAGTGCATGGTAAAGGATAGGATTGGACTCAGCTGCAAGATTCTCGATGACGGAATACTGTGTCACTATTCAGTATCGATATACAAGATCACAGAGAGTACTATCAACTTCCTGACTGTCCCTCACAGCCTCTCTTACCCCTCAGCCCAGCACACAGCCTCTCCCTCACAGCCTCTTACCCCCAGCCCATTGGACAGTCTCTCCCTCACAGCTTCTCTCCCCACCAGCAGACAGCCTCTCCTCCTCCCATCACTGCAGACTCACCGCTGCCGCTCCAATGCAGGCCTCAGGCTGAGTGCTGCCACTCACCTTTCCATACTCAATGCTCCTCCAATCACAGGTAGTTTCACTCCTGCATTTGCTGGCAATAGGCTCACTAGTGAAGAACCAGGGGATATAGTCTCAGAATAAGGGCCAGGCCATTTAGGGCCGAGATAGGGAGGAATTTCTTCAAAGGGTGGTAAATCTTTGGAATTCTCTACCCCAGAGGGCCGTGGAGGCTCAGTCACTGAGTATGTTCAAGTCAGAGATCGAAAGATTTCTAGACACTAGTGACATCAAGGGATACAGGAATACGCGAAGATGACATTGAGATAGAAGATCAGCCATGATCTAGTTAAATGGTGGTATAGGCTCGAGGGCTGAATGGCCTTCTCCTACTCCCATGTTCCTATACATCCGCCTAGCAATAGCAGCTGGTTCACCATAACCCCATCTCCATCTGTCCCATAAAATTCCAACTGACCACAATCTTTGAACTTTCTCAAACAGCAGCTTAAGATTATCAGAGTGAGAGAGCAGGGATTGGATCACTGGACTAAGATAGTGGTACTGGTTCCTCACATTGTACCCATAGTGGAAGTGGTCCAGGGAATGGCGTATTCCCAGCTAAGGCTGAGAAGAAGCAGATTTCAGAATGATGGGACGTGGAACTTACGGGTCAATGCCTGAATGAAGGATGTTTCAGGAACAAGGTGCCTATGTGTAGGCTCTGAGATCAACCTCAGAGGCCCTGAGGCAAATCACAGTTGCCATTCTCAAGTCTACAGCTTCACTTTGTGGAAGCTCGCTCTCCTATATAGGGAACTGTACAGTTAATGGCAGCTTCTTTAAAATCTGCAGCAAACCTCCAGCTAAGAAACAGCCAGGAACCAGTTGATGCTTCAGCCTCCACAGAAGGAAATACAGCCATGGTGTCAAAGATAGCCATTGGTTGACAGGATCGTCCCTTCAGCAGGAGCTAATAATAATGCTGCCTGAATCTCCTTTTCTCTATCTTCTACTTCTTTTCACCCTCCATGCGTTATTCACTCCTATGCTGGCTCTTTAATAAAAGGATCCAATTAGTCCCACTCTGCTGCGCTTTCCCATTGCTAATTTTTATGCTTCAAATATTTATCCAACTCCTTTTTGATTGTTCCTATTGATTCTGCCTCCCCTACCAGACAGTAAATTCCAGATCATAATAACTCGCTGAGTAAAACATATTCTCTGCATTGTCCCTCTGGCTATTTTGCCAAATGCCTAAATTGGTTACTGACTCTCCTGTCAGTGGAAACAGTCTATCCCTATTTACTCTACCAAAACCCCTCAAAATTCAACTCAATCTCCTTTTAACCTCCTCTGCACTAAAGACAACATACCAGCTTCTCCGGTCTCTCCACATTAACTGAAGTCCTGGTAATATTCTAGAAAATCTCCTCTCCATCTTCTCCAAGACTTTGACATCCTTCTGACAGTGTGTGGCTCAGAATTGGACTGAATACACCTACTCAAGCTAGCTAGTGAGTTATAAAGATTTAGCTTAACTTCCTTGTTTTCTATGAGCAGAATTTTACGTCCCGTGGGTGAGCGCATGCTTGACTCGAACGGGCGTAAAATCGCCTACGATGACGTTGGGCGAGCGTCCAGATGTCATCGCGCACTCGCGTGATATTTCACTCAGCAGGCGCGCGCAAAAGTCAGAAGGGAGCCCGCTGACAATTGAGCGAGCAATTGAGCCCATTAACAGCCCAATTGTCAGCGATTTTCCGTGGCCCATCCAACCTTACGGCTGGCGGGTGGGCCAATCGGTCAGGAGGGCTTTACGTTTTTGATGAAACCTCATCCAAGGGCGGGATGAAATTTCCTTTGGGATTTAAAATTAAAAAATATATCTGGGGGCTGTGTTTTTTACGAGGTCTGCTTTCAGGTGCTTGATTGTGCTCCATGGACACTTATTGCAGCATTTTTGTGCTTTCTTTTATTATTTGGAGGACTGCAGCTCCCTGAACATAAGAACTAGGGGCAGGAGTAGGCAACTCAGCCCCTCGAGCCTGCCCCGCCATTCAATAAGATCATTGCTCATCTCATTTCGGCCTCAACTCCAATTTCCTGCCCTCTCTGCATAACCTTTCAACCCATTACTAATTAAAAATCTGTCTATCTCCTCCTTAAATTTATTCAGCGTCCCGGCATCCACTGCACTCTGAAGTAGTGAATTCCACAGATTCACAACCCTTTGAGAAAAGTAATTCTTCCTCATCTCTGATTTAAATCTACTACCCCTTAGCCTAAAACCATGGCCGCTCGTTTTAGAATGCCCCACAAGGGGAAACAGCTGCTCCATGTCTACTTTGTCTATCCCCTTTAGCATCTTATATACCTTAATTAGATCTCCTCTCATCCTTCTAAACTCTAGCAAGTATAGGCCTAAACTGCTCAGTTTCTCCTCATAAGACAAGCCCTGCATCCCTGGAATCCATCTAGTGAACTTCTTCTGAATCACCTCCAATGCAACTACATCTTTCCTCAAGTAAGGGGACCAAAACTGTGCACAGTACTCCAGGTGCGGTCTCACCAATGCCTTGTACAGTTGCAACATCACTTCCCTATTTTTATACTCTATTCCTTTAGCAATAAATGTCAAAATTCCATTTGCCTTCCCTATTACCTGCTGTACCTGTATACTGGCTTTCAGCAATTCATGCACAAGGACACCCAGATCCCTCTGCACTGAATCATTCTGAAGTTTCTCTCCATTAAAATAATAAGTCACCGTTTTATTCTTCTGACCAAATGGATAACCTCACACTTATCCATGTTAAACTCCATTTGCCAAATTTTGGCCCATTCACCTAACCTGTCCATATCCATTTGTAAATATCTTATTTCTTCATTGCAACTTACTTTCCCAGCTATTTTGGTGTCATCTGCAAATTTAGCTATAGTGCCTTCTATCCCTGAATCTAAGCCATTAATAAAGATTGTAAATAGTTGGGGCCCAAGGACCGAACCCTGTGGCACCCCCACTAGTTACAGCTTGCCATCCAGAAAAAGACCCATTTATCATGCCTCTCTGCTTTCTGTTGGTTAGCCTATCCTCTATCCAAGCTAATATATTACCCCTAACTCCGTGTGATCTTATTTTCAGTATTAATTTTTTTAATATCAGGCAGCTGTCTGCCTTCAGGGAGGTCAGTGGAGGTGCTCACCTGCACCCGCGGTGACATGGGTGCCCATCCTCTTCCCCCGCCACCCGCAGTGCTGAGCCTTTCTCAGGGCGCATTTCATGCTGGCTAGCCAACCAGCGTAAGATCGCATTCACAGCGTGATCTTGACCGGGAGCCGGTTTTACATCCGCTTCCCGCCGCCCCGACCTGGGGTGCACCCCGGTGGCTTTATTTATCAAACCAAGGGTCCCATGTATTTTTTTAACAGCCATATCAACTTGTCTCGTCATTTTTGAAGATTTGTGTATGTAAGCCCTCAGATCTCTCCGTTCATATAGCCAATGAGACTGGATCATTTTGGGACAGCCATACATGTTCCTGACAAATCCTGACTGTTGTTGGTTGATCCAGACACCTGCCACTTACCTGATTCTGTGAGAAGCAGCAAGAAAAAACCCAGGGGTGTGTAGGAAGTTTGAAAAAGTGCCTCCCAGCTGCAGAAATTTGTAGTTACAATCCAGCGACTAGTCCTGACAGCTCCCCATCCTTCTCAGTTGTAGCTGCCCAGGCTGCTTTAGTAATGCAAATCCTAGACACTCGGTGTACATCATTGGCTCACACTTAAAATTGAGGCAAATAAGGTCAGAAGGGATTGGGCAGGTGGATCACTGAAAAAGCACTTGCAAACATAAGGACATGTGAATTAGGAGCAGGAGTAGGCCATTCAGCCCCTCCAACCTGCTCTGCCATTCAGTAAGATCATGGCTGATCTGATAAAAGCAGCTCTGAAGAGTCATAAGGACTTGAAATGTTGGCTGTTTCTCGCTCCACAGATGCTGCCAGACCTGCTGAGTTTTTCCAGTATTTTCTGTTTTTATTATGGCTGAACTGATTGTGGCCTCAACTCCACATTCCACCCACGCAGAAAATCTTTGAACTCAGGGGCAGGGCATCTGATCTGTACACCGAATTTTCTATTCCAATTTACACTTCAGACTCTACACTAGTCACTAACCTCAGGCTGATCGGTTACAGATACACAATTGCCTGTTCTGTTTACACAGCTCCTAGGTGCCCTGGAGAGAATACTCTGCAGTTTAGATTTCAAACTTACAGCAACTTCCTGTGTAAAGATTGATGGAAATTAAACCAGCAAGGGTCATGCTGATGGTTCATTCACCACTCAGAGTAACTTCTGGACCATCACAAATTAAATTGTATCTATAGTAATTATTATTTGCTGATGAAGGAGAATAACACAGCGTTATCCTATTATTTACCTGTATCATTGGGTCTGTAGGTGGGTTTGTCAGTTTCAATAAAAATGAAGTATGGTTTTGGCAGGAGGAGGAGGTGGACCAATCTCCTCTTTGTAAACAGATTGGGAATTTCCGCAGCCAGTGTAATATACGATGTCCTACTGGTTAATCCACATGGTATCGCCTTTTCTGGGAGTATCTGTGACAGTGAGATCACAAGGGAATCTCAGGATAACATCCAAAACAGCATCAAATGACTTTCCTAGAGAGTAGTGAGGCTCTGGAGTCCATTGGCAGCTGACTGTCAGTATGGCCTTTAAAAGTTAAATGGACACTTTCCCCACTAGAGCAGAGGGCGCATTATACAGTAGGTGAGTGTCTTTGTAGGAAACACCTCCCCATCTGATTCACTGGTTTTTATTGCCTGAGGGATTAGGAAAGAATTATCCAGATTTTCCCTCATTGGCACTGGGGTTTGTCAGCACATTAAATCTGTCTCCTCTGGTTCTGGATCATTCCACCAATGGAACAGCTTCTCCCTATCTACTCTGTCCAGCCCCCTCATTATTTTGAACACCTCCATCAAATCTCCTCTGAGCTTTCTCTTCTCCTTAGTTTCCCCAATCTATTCATGTAACTGAAATCTCTCATCCCTGGAACCATTCTTGTAAGTCTTTTCTGTACTCTCTCCAATGCCTTCACACCCTTCCTAAAGCGCCTAGAACTGGATGCAAAACTCCAGCTGAACCCAAACCTGTGTTTTATGCAGGTTTAATGTAACTCTCTTGTTCTTGTACTCTATACCCCAATTAATAGAGCCCAGGATTCCATTTTCTTTATTAACTGCGCTCTCAGCCTGTGCTGCCACCTTAATAATTTATGCACATGTACCCCCACTCCACTCTGCTCCTGCAGCCCCTTTAGAATTGTCCCCTTGTTCTTCCCACCAAAATGAATCACTTCACATTTCTCTGCATTAAATTTTATCAAATAATTCCTAATGCAATTATATCCTTTCTTAAGTAAGGAGACCAAAACTGGACACAGTACCCTAGGTGTGGTCTCACCAACACCCTGTACAACTGTAGCAAAACTTCCCTACTTTTATATTCCATTCCCCTTGCAATAAACAACAACATTCTATTCGCCTTCCTGATCACTTGATATTCCTGCACACCAACTTTTTGGGATTCACGTACCAGGACACCCAGATCCCTCTGTACCTCAAGAGTTCTGCAATCTCTCTCCATTTAAATAATTTGCTGCTTTTCTATTCTTCCTGCCAAAGTGGACAAGTTCGCCTTTCCCCACATTATACTCTATCTACCAAATTTTGTCTCACTCACTTAACCTATCTATATCCCTTTGCAGAAGCTTTATGTCCTCTTCACAACTTTCTTTCCTATCAATCATTGTTTCATCAGCAAATTTAGCAGCTATACATTAGGTCCTATCAACCAAGACATTGATATAGATTGTAAATAGTTAAGGCCCCAGCACTGATCCCTGTGGCACTCCACTTGTTACATCTTGCCAATCCAAAATTACCCATTTACACCTACTCTTTGTTTCTTGTTAGCTAACCATCTATCCATGCTAATATGTTATCCACTACAGTATGATCTCTTTCTTTGGTATGGCACCTTGTCAAATGTCTTCAGGAAATCTAAGTGCACCACATCCACAGGTTCTCATTTATCCATGTTGCTTGTTACTTCCAGAAAAGACTCTAGTGAATGAGTCAAATACAACTTCCCTTTCACAAAACCATGTACACTCTGCCTTATTACGTTGAGATTTTCTAAATTTCCTGCTATAACCTCCTTAATAATAGGTTCCAGCATTTTCCCTATGCCGGATGTTATGCTGACTGGCCTGTAGCTTCTTGCTCTCTGTCACTCTCCTTTCTTGATTTGAGGAATCACATTCACTATTTTTCAATCTGATTGTATCTTTCCAGAATCTTGAGAATTTTGGAAAATTAAAACCAATGCATCTGCTGTCTCAGCAGCCGCTTCTTCTAAAATCCTAGGATAAAGTCCACCAGGATCTGGAGACTTGTCAGCTTTTATTTCTAATAATTTTTTCAGTACACTTTCCCTGGTGATTGTAGTTGTTTTAAGTTCCTCCCTCCCTTTCACCTGGTGATTCACAATTATTTCTGGGATGTTATTTGTATCCTCTACAGTGAAGGCTATGCAAAATATCTGTTTAATTTTTCGCCATTTCCTTATCTTCCATTATTAATTCCCCCGACTCTCTCTCTCTCTGGAGGACTGACAATCACTTTAATTACTGTTTTCCACACACAGACCCTCACGCAAGCACACAATCCCTCACCTCCAGGCACACAAACCATCACCCACACACACACAAACCATCACTTGCACACACAAAAACGCTCATTCACACATACACACACAAACCCTTGCCCACACACACACAAACCCTTGCCCACTCACACACAAACCCTTGCCATACACACACACATACACAAACCCTTGCCATACACACACACACACTTGCCACACACACTAACACACACACACACAAACCTTTGCCATGCACACACACACACACACAAACCCTTGCCCACACACACACAAAGCCTTGCCCACACACACACACACAAACCCTTGCCCATACACACACACAAACACATGCACACACCCTCGAAACGCACACATAAACCCTTGCCACACAACACAACCCTATACCCACAGACACACACAAACCCTTGCACACACACAAACAAACCCTTGCCCACACACATAAACCCTTGCCCAAACATACACAAACACAAACCCTTGCCCACTCACACACAATCCCTTGCCCACTCACACACAACCCCTTGCCCACACACACATGAACACAAACCCTTGCCACACACACACACACACAAACCCTTGCCACACACACACAAACCCTTGCCACACACACACAAACCCTTGCCACACACACACATACTTGCCACACACACAAACACACACACACTCCCTTGCCATGCGCACACACACACCCTTGCCCACAGACACACACACACTTGCCCACACACATACACACTTGCCCATACATGCACAAACGCACACATACACACACACCCTTGCCCAAAAACACACACACACACGCCCTTGTCCACACAAATACACACACACTCACACACACACACCCTTGCCCACACACACATACACCCATCCACTCTTGCCCACACACAGACAAACAAACACACACACACATACACACACATCTTTGCCCACACACTCAAACACACACACACAACGTTGCCCACACACACACACACACAAATACACAGAATCACACAGTGCAGAAGAGGCCCTTTGGCCCATCGAGTCTGCACTGACACGTGAGAAACACCTGACCTACCTACCGAATCCCATTTACCAGCACTTGGCCCATAGCCTTGAATGTTATGACCTGCCAAGTGCTCATCCAGATACATTTTAAAGGATGTGAGGCAACCCGACTCCACCACCCTCCCAGGCAGCGCATTCCAGACCGTCACCACCCTCCTGGGTAAAAAAGTTTTTCCTCACATCCTCCCTAAACCTCCTGCCCCTCACCTTGAACTTATGTCCCCTTGTTACTGACCCTTCAACCAAAGAGAACACCTGCTCCCTATCCACCCTGTCCATGCCCCTCATAATCTTATACGCCTTGATCAGGTCGCTCCTCAGTCTTCTCTGCTCCAACTAAAACAACCCAAGTCTATCCAACCTCTCTTCATAACTTAAATGTTTCATCCCAGACAACATCCTGATGAATCTCCTCTGCACCCCGTCTAGTGCAATCACATCCTTCCTATAATGTGGCGACCAGAACTGCACACAGTACTCCAGCTGTGGCCTAACCAGGTTCTATACAACTCCAACATGATCTCCCTACTTTTGTCATCTATGCCTCGGTTGATAAAGGCAAGTGTCCCATATGCCTTTTTCACCACCCCACTAACATGCCCCTCTGCCTTCAGAGATCTATGGACACACACGCCAAGGTCCCTTTGTTCCTCAGAACTTCCGAGTGTCATGCCGTTCATTGAATACTTCCTTTGTCAAATTACTCCTTTCAAAGTGTATCACCTCACACTTTTCAGGGTTAAATTCCATCTGCCACTTATCTGCCCATTTGACCATCTCATCTATATCTTCCTGTAACCCAAGACACTCAACCTCACTGTTAACCACCCGGCCAATCTTTGTGTCATCCGCAAACTTACTAATCCTACCCCCCACATAAGTCACCTATGTCGTTTATATAAATGACGAATAATAGGGGACCGAGCACAGATCCCTGTGGTACGCCACTAGACACTGGCTTCCAGTCACTAAAACATCCTTCTGTTATCACCCTCTGTCTCCTACAACTAAGCCAATTTTGAATCCACCTTATCAAATTACCCTGTATTCCATGTGCATTTGCCTTCTTTATAAGTCTCCCATGTGGGACCTTGTAAAAGGCTCTGCTGAAATCTATATAAATTACATCAACTGCACTACCCTCATCTACACACCTGGTCACCTCCTCAAAAAACTCTATCAAATTTGTTAGGCATGACCTCCTTCTGACAAAGCCATGCTGACTATCCCTGATCAAACCTTGCCTCTCCAATTGGAGATAGATTCTCTCCTTCAGAACTTTCTCCAATAGTTTCCCTACCACTTACGTGAGACTCAGTGGTCTGTAGTTCCCTGGCTTCTCTCTAAACCCTGCTTAAGTAGTGGAACCACATTAGCTGTTTTCCAGTCCTCTGGCACCTCCTCTGTGGCCAGAGAGGAATTAAAAATTTGGGTCAGAGCCCTTGCGATCTCCTCCCTTGCCTCCCTCAACAGTCTGGGATACAAATCATCCGGATCTGGAGATCTGTCCACTTTTAAGCCTGCCAACACCTCTAATACCTTATCACTCCCTATATCAAATTGCTCAAGACCCTCGCAGTCTCTCTCCTCGAGCTCCATACCTTCATCCAAATTCTCTTGGGTGAAGACGGATGTGAAGCATTCATTCAACACTCTAGCGATGTCCTCTGGCTCCACCCATAGATTGCCCCCTTGGTCCCTTATGGGCCCTACTCTTTCCCTGGTTATCCTCTTCCCATTGATATACTTGTAGAATATCTTGGGATTTTCCCTGTTTTTACCAGCCAGAGCTTTCTCATATCCCCTCTTTGCTCTCCTAATTGCTTTCTTAAGCTCCACCCTGCACTTTCTGTACTCCACTAATGCCTCCGGTGATTTGCTTCCCTTGCACTTGCTAAAAGCCTCTCTTTTCCTTCTCATTGTAACATGAATATCTCTGGTCATCCATGGTTCTCTGGGCTTGTTACTCCTTCCTATCGCCCTAGAGGGAACATGTTGAGCCTGTACCCTCCCCATTTCCTTTTTGAACGCCCCCCACTGCTCCTCTGTAGATTTCCCCACAAGTAACTGTTCCCAATCTACCTTGGCCAGATCCTGCCTTATTTTACTGAAATCCACTCTCTCCCAATCCAAAACATTTTTTTGCAACTTGTCTATTTCTTTGTCCATAACAAACTTAAACTGTACCATGTTGTAGTCGCTATCACTAAAATGCTCCCCCACCACCACCTCAGTCACCTGTCCGGCTTCATTCCCCAGAATTAGGTCCAGCAATGCACCATCCCTTGTTTGACCCTCTACATATTAACCTAAAATTTTCTCCTGTACACATTTCAAGAAATCCACTCCAGCCAAGCTCTTAACACTATGTCTATCCCAATTAATGTCGGGAAAGTTGAATTCACCTAATATAATTACCCTATTGTTATTTGCTCCTCAATTTCCCGCTAACTATCTGGGGGTCTATAATAAACACCTAACAATGTGGCTGCCCCTTTTTTATTCCTAAGCTCTACCCACAAAGCTTCATTCGATTCCCCCTCCAAGATATCATCTCTTCTTAGTGCAGTAACTGACTCCTTAACTAATAATGCAATGCCTCCTCCTCTTTTACCCCCTCCCCTGTCTCACCTGAAGACTCTACATCCCAGAATGTTGAGCTGCCAATCCTGGCCCTCCCTCAATCACGTCTCAGTGATGGCTACTATATCACAATTCCACGTATTAATCCTCACCCTTAATTCATCCATTTTACCTGTAATACTCCTGGCATTAAAGTAGAAGCCATCCAGCCTTGCCTTACTCCCTTGAAACTTAATGTAGCTGTACTCCCTCTGACTTGATTGTTTTACTGTATTATGATGTGTCCCTATTCTGCTAACATTCTGTGTCCCCTCCCCCTGCCGAATTAGTTTAAACTCTTCTCAACAGCACTAGCAAACCCGCCGGCAAGGATGTTAGTCCCACTCTGGTTCAGATGTAGACCATCCCGCATGTACATGTCCCACCTTCCCCAGAAACAGTCCCAGTGATCCAGGAATCTAACGCCCTCCCTCCTGCACCAAATCTTAAGCCACGTATTCATCTGCGCTATTTTCCTATTTCTGAGCTCACTAGCACATGGCACTGGGAGTAATCCAGAGATTACAACCCAAGAGATCTTGCTTTTTTGTCTACTGCCTAGTTACCTGAATTCTTGATGCAAAACCTCATCCTTCTTTCTACCTATGTCATTGGTAACAACATGTACCATGACCTCTGCCTTATCACCCTCCCACTTCAGGATGCCCTGCAGCTGTTCAGTGACATCCTGGACCCTGGCACCAGGGAGGCAACACACCATCCTGGAGTCATGTTGACGGCCACAGGAGCTCCTATCTGTTCCCCTGACTATAGAATCCCCTATTACTATTGCTCTTCCTCTCTTCCTCCCCTCCTATACAGACAGGCTGCTTGTGGTGCCAGAAGCTTGGCTCTGTCTGCACTCCCTGGAGGAACCAGCGCCCTCATCAGGCGCCAAAATGGAATACTGATTTGCGAGCGGGACCCCAAGGGACTCCTGAACTACCTGCCTGTTTCTCTTGGACTGCCTAGTGGTCACCCATTCCCTTCCTTCCTCAAGTCCCTTCATATGCGGTGTGACCACCTCTCTAAACGTGCTATCCACAATGCTCCACAGTGTCCCCAGCCGCCGTTCCAGCTCTGAAACCTGAGCTTCCAGGAGCTGCAGCTGGACACACTTCCTGCACACATGCTGGTCCCGGGCACAGGAAATGTCCCCGGCTTCCCACATGGAGCACGAGGAGCACACCATGGCTTTGACCTTTCCTGTCATGACTTATCCCTTTAAATTAAACCTTTTAAATCAATTACTCTAAGGCCCTTTTTTCCTGATCCTTGTTACTATAGAATATACAAACTATAAACTGCAAAAAGACCTTAAACTATATGCGATTAAAGTAGTAAATACTTCCCTGACCTTACCCACTACTTACCAGTCATTCCTTTCCCTTGTACCCTCTACTGCTGCAGCAGGGAAAGACCATTCTCTGAAGATTTAAGAAGTTGGATAACCAAGAAAAAAACGCAAAGAGCACCTCTTCCCCTGTGCACCGAATTCCCATTGTGCACCAAAATGCCAATACCCACACTCACTCTGGCTGTATCTCGCTCACGATGTTTTTGGGCAAGGATTTGTGTGTGTGTGTGTGCAGGTGATAGTTTGTGTGTGTGAGGGCAAGGGTGTGTGTGCATGTGGGCAAGGGAGTGTTTGTGGGCAAGGGTCTTCCCCGGAGAAGAGTACAGTTGACGTTTCGAGTCCTCATGACCCTTCAGCAGAACACACATCCTTACCCACACAAACACACACAAACACTCACACACCCTTGCCCACACACACACACATACACACACACACACACCCTTGCCCACACACACACACACACTCACAAACACTCACACACCCTTGCCTACACACACACACACACACACACCCTTGCCCCCACACACACACACACACACACAAACACTCACACACCCTTGCCCACACAAACACACACACACACAAACACTCACACACCCTTGCCCACACAAACACACACACACAAACACTCACACACCCTTGCCCACACAAACACACACACACAAACACTCACACACCCTTGCCCACACACACACACACACCCTTGCCTACACACACACACAAACACTCACACACCCTTGCCCACACAAACACACACAAACACACAAACACTCACACAACCTTGTCCACACAAACACACACACTCACACAGACACTCACACACCCTTGCCCACACACACACACACAAACACTCACACACCCTTGCCCACACACACACAAATACACACAATCTCACATACACACACACACAAACACAAACACCCTTGCCCACACACACACAAACACACACAATCTCACACACACACACAAACACACCCTTGCCCACACACACACACAAACACACCCTTGCCCACACACACACACACAAACACACAAACTCTCACACACACATACACAAACACAAACACACACCCTTGCCACACACACACACATCCTTGCCCACACAAACACACATCCTTGCCCACACAAACACACACACAAAAACACACACAGCCTTGCCCACACAAACACACACAATCTCACACACACACAAATACACACCCTTGCCCACATACACACATACACACACACACACAAACACATACACACAAACTCACACACACACACATATACACACACACAAACACACACAATCTCACACACACACATATACACACACACACACACCCTTGCCCACACACACAAACACAAACACACACACCCTTGCCCACACACACACACAAACACACACACCCTTGCCCACACACACACACAAACACACACACACACACATACACATACTAAAACACACCCTTGCCCACACACACACACACACACACCCTTGCCCACACACACAATCACACACACACACACACATACGCACACACAAACACACACCCTTGCCACACGCACACATCCTTGCCCACACAAACACACATCCTTGCCCACACAAACACACACACAAAAACGCACACAGGCTTGCCCACACAAACACACACAATCTCACACACACACAAATACACACCCTTGCTCACACACACACATACACGCACACACAAACACATACACACAAACTCACACACAC